>NW_024040817.1:20737634-21303917 GCF_014851395.1 Micropterus salmoides | reverse complement strand
CCTATTGAGTGCAGTAATGGTGAGTCTGTCTGTTTCAACCCAAGGGCCAAGCCTGTTTCTTATCATGCTTAGCAGATTGTTTGTCTGCATTATGATACATGTCTTCAACCCTGCAGATTGTTAATACTGTTAAATTGACCCGTATTGTATATTGAATTCTCCTCACAATACAACACATGTAAGGTAATCTGAGGACAGCAGTCACCAGTTGCTTAAACAGGAAGTATATTAATACCACTGTCCTTTTATTATACTCTTAAGTCAACAATACATTTGTGTTTGCACACGTCAACCATTTGAAATATTTGCATTTGTGAGGCCAAAAAGAAAGATACTATGGTTGATGAAATACGGAGACATTTGGTATTTGTCTCACTACTTGCCATCACTCTGTTGGCACTGCTGTGAAAGGGAGGACATGAGAGGGCAAGACCCATGGAATTACGTGGAATAATCTTTTGTGATTATTTTGTTTGTTTACCAGGATAAATAATCAGCCTATTAGTGTGATTCACACTCTTCTACTGTATATGGATCTCATGCAAGCCTCACTTATTATGCAAAGTGGATATGAGTCATTTGTTATCAGGACTGTGAAGTAATGCTTATGCAAAAATATTAAAATCCAATAATATTCTGTCTTCAAGGCCATTAAACAAATATATGAAATTCAAGGTACAAGGTACATTTTCTGTCACATTACAACAGGGTTGTAAAATGAGATGCACTTTGTAGTTCCTTTTATGCTACAAAGAGCACACAATATATAGCAATAAACTATTTTTCATGGTACAGTGCTGAGGATGAATTTTAATTTAAATTCAGGAGTCTCATAGTGTGGGAGGAAAAGCTGCTCCATAGTCTGGTGGTGCACCAGCAGATACTTCTGTATCTCTTGCTAGACGGCAGCAGGGTGAACGGGCTGTGGCTGCGGTGGGTACTGTCCTTTAGTATCCTTTGGGCTCTGTGTAGGCACCTCACCTCACCGATATCACTGATGCTCAGGAGATGGGTACCGATGATCTTCTGAGCAGTTTTAATCACCCTCTGCAGATCCCTCCGGTCCTGGGCCGTACACATCCCATGCCTGTTGGTGATATGTAAAAACTGACAAGAATTTGGCATGGGAATTTAGAGTTCTGAAATTTCCTTAAGAAATACAGCCGTTTCTAAGCTTTCTTTACCAGCATAGAGATGTGTGACTCCCAGGAACCTGAAACTGTTCACCTGCTCCAAATCACCTCCATTGATGTAGACAGGAGTATGTCTTAAAATCAACGATCAGCTATTTGGTTTTGCTAAAGTTGAGCAGTAGGTTGTTCTCTGTGCATCACTTAGCAAGATTATCGATGAAGTCTCATCATTGTTTGAGCACCAGAGTGGAGGAGGTGTGGCCACCAATCCTAATTATTTCATGTCTATTTGTGAGGAAGTCCAATATCCAGTTGCAGAGTGTGGTACTCAAGCCCAGAGTTCTGAGTTTGCCAATCAGGTTCATGGGGGAGACTGTGTTGAATGCTGAGCTGAAATCAGAAACAGCTTTCTGATGTAGGTGTTGTTTTTCTCAAGATGTGTGATGGCTTAGTGGAGGGCAGTGGAGATGGCATCTACTGTGGATCTGTTGGTTCTGAAAGCAAACTGAAAGAAAAACAGGAGGTGAGATGTAGTGGCCAAATGCAATACAGGTTGACCAACTTATGAAGTACAGCTAGAAATAAATCCTCAGAAAGGTAAAGTCATCCTTTTGAGTGCCTAAACACTGAGGCAGTGACTTTTGTTATTCTTCTAAAATGTCACTAGCCATCATTGCAAATATTACATTTAGAGGCCATTGGCTCAGGACTGAGATTATACGCACAGAAGGTTATTCTTGTTGCAAGCAAACTGACCTGAAACATCTTTTTTTTTCATCAAAGTCCCATCTGGGCTCCCCTGTGGAAAAATAAACCTTTATCTCTTTGAAATGAGATCACATCGTCCCCCTTTTTAAACTGTGAAAACCGGTAATTTACAGCAAAATACAAGTCCAGAGGAGAAAAATCAATATCCATTCCTCAAAGAGGAGAGTATTGACTTTGTGTTTTCTGTGAGGGTATAAAGCACCAGAAAGTGTTGCTGATAAGATGTGTATTATTACATGATGTGAACTGAAATAAAAGGCTTGATTCATCACCAGTCTGTAGGTGGTTGTGTTGCTTGTTTTTCTGGAAAAAACATATTTGCTTCAGCGAAAACTAAGTAGGCAGAATATTCTAATGTGATAATGTACATATTATTTTGGAAATATCTTCCGTTTTTGAGGGATGAGTTTTGATTTTTTTTTCTGTAAACAAAATTGAACCCTATAAACTTCTCTATTTACTGCTGGTTTAATTAAACCAGTTAACTTTAAGTTGAACTTGATTGAATTGATAGCTTTTTGAAGGGGAACAGCCCCTGCCTCGTTTTTAAGGGAGCCTCAATGTTCCTTGAGAGGTTTTCCTGTCCTGCTTATGTTTACGACCCCACACAACATTTTTTTTTCTGACCAAGCACAGCTAGTGAAGCAACAAATTAGCAGCGACTGGTGGAACAAGCTTCTCAGAGGGCCGTCATGAAAGTTTATGCAGCGGAGTCTCACATCCAATTAGCTGCTTCAATCCATAATGCCATTCAATAAAAAAAGGATACTGGCATGATGTTGAATACTGGAAAATAATAATATTATAATTAATTAACATTTCACTTTCAATGTAAAAGTATATTCAATAGCAAGCTGAACAATTTTGTTAGCTTTACCAGTTTGAACTAGGCTATGTGCCATGAATATTTCTGGACTCTCCGCAAAGAAATAGATCTGCCTACATTTCTTTATGGAGACATTCCTTTGCAGTTTTGTTTTTTGAAAGGACTAAATCAGTAAGATTACTTTAATGAAAAGCTCTGTGAATACACTCCACTGTCATTATGAGAGAGTGAATGGGTTTGTCTAAACCATGTGCAGTTTCCTGGTTACAGTTTTCGATTTTCTGCTCTTACAGAGTGAGACACTGAGATTAAAGGGTATTCATGTGTGTATGTGGGTTCCAGTTTGCCTGACACCCCAAATGTGTTTTCTACCCCTATATCTCTTGAGATGAAGCCTTGAGTGTTTCTATTTTCTGTCAGATAAGTGACAGCAGTAGGGTCCCAAGTAGGGTCTAATTTTGAATCATATTTACTAGCATGTTGAAGGTGCATTATGGAGTTTCCAGCGGCCACTAGCAGTGCGGTTTTAAGATTGCTACCAGCATACGCGTAGGAGCATACGCGCTTGTCACGGTCACAGAGCTGAGCAGATGCAAACATTTAGAAAATCAGGCAAATACCTTTTCATTTTAAGGCTTTATTGTTCAACTAATACAACTGAAATCCAGTGAGCGCACACCATGACACTGGTAGCCATGTTGGAAAGCAGCCTGCGTCGCTCTGTAACAAGCCGGTAAAATAAATACCTTCACTTCCCATTAACGCCACATTAAAAGCGTATTCACTCTCTGCAGTGCAAACGTAGACTTTTAAGTCGGATGATCACCGGATTGATTTTGATATATTATTATTATAACAGTATCCTGTTGTTGAGCAGATCATCGCTTTCTTTTGATTGGCTGTTTCGTTCACATTGGTTACAGTTTGTTTTATAGAGATGAGTCCATTAAACAGAAGCTCGCCGGTGAAACTAATTTTTTACTCAGCAGCTACCAGCTGTTATTTATTCAGGAAACAATCAGTTTTGAGATGCACAGAGAGATAAAATATGGAGGATAAAACAGTCCTGTTGAGCTTTACGCATGACGCACAGCTTCCTCTGTATGCAGGTTTACCTGCTTCAATAGCTGCTCCGTGTTACGGCCACAATCATTCTTTGCGTTGTGAAGATTATTTAGTTGCTTTAGGAATAATCAGATTTTTAAAAAGTAAAATAATTATTAAACAGAAATAGCTAAATTAATCAACAAGCAAAGCAAATAGCATTCCCTAGAAATAACCATGTTGATCAGCTGTTTCTAACCTAAAGAACAGCAGATTAAAATATATTTTACTTGAGTAGGTTTGTAATTTTTTTCTTTTACTTGATTGAATTTTTATGGGAGTAATTGTACTTTTTCTTAAGGACAGATTTTGAGTAGCTACCCTACGCTGGCCAGCGGCACCAGTTCACCATGTCAGAGCTAGTACTGGTGCCGCTGGCCAGCTCTGATATGGTGAACATGAGAAAGACAGCAGAGATGAGGTCAATAGCAGCACTTTAGGAGTGTTAGAGAGCAGTTTCTAGTTTTGAAAATGTATTTTAAAGGCTCATTTAGTTATGTACTGTACTTGCATAAAATTCTCAAGAGTGCAGGAATAAAGGTCTCTAAATACCCAGAGCTCCGACAAATGCTTTGCACTGAAAAAAATAATTCATTGGATTTACTCAATTGAATAGTGGACATTGGTTGCACACAATTATTTTGCTTTGGTAGCCACTTACAAAGTTGTGTTCAAGCAACCCAGACGAACACAGACTATTCATGCTCAATCAACACAAGTACTTTATATTGCTATAAAGTTAATGAAATGGGATTATTGCAAATATTCTTTTCACATTGAAATTAAATTATAATTTCTATGTTCTAAATCTATATGTATTAATAAAATAAATTAGTTAACCAAGGAAAGTGGAAATCAAGGGCAACGGCACTAGTTAAAGTTTCTTGAAGGGGTTTTGCTTCTCATCTGAGAGGCTTATTTAGTTCTGATTGAACAACTACCATTCAGCCACAACTGAAGAAGCCTCTTAGATGAGAAGTGAAACGTCTTCAAGAAACCTTAGCCAGTCCAGTTGCCATTGATTTCAACCTTTCTTGGATAACCATGACCTGGATGACTCGTCGTTAACATTTCACTTAACTATTCTAAACACTAACAATATATTTTCATTAAAAACTATGAGTCTGTTAAATTCTGACCTTTTATTCAACAAATGAATGTGCTTCACAGGTGTGTGGCTAGAAAGAAATGGCGCTGAGTTTCCAAAATTATATGTTCACCATACTATGCCATGGGGATGTCAAGATTTGACAAAGATATATAACATATGTAATAGTAAAATGTGCCTAGTACTGGACAGTAATCAAAACTGTAAAACTTTGTGGTACTAACACCAGGCCTGAAACACTGCTTCCTGGGGTGTACTGCATACTGTAGCTAAGAACACATACATACATACATACATACATACAACAGCTTTTTCTAAATGCATCTGCATCTATCAAAACATCAAGAAACACCTTAAATGTACTGTGGGAAGCTTAAGATTTTTGAACCATGCTATAATAACAGATTCCAGAGTGTAAAATGGTAAATGGAATGGTAAAATCCCAATTGCATTTCCAAAATGCATCTGCATCAACAAAAACAGATATACATGAACTGTCCTGTGAGAAGCTCAAGGTTTTTGAAGAATGCATTATATATTAACACAATAAAATGGAATGGTTAAATTCAAATGTGCCTGGTACTGTAATCAAAACTGTACAACTTGACTTTCACTGGATTGGGGAACAACCAACCAGGCTGCAACATCACTCAGTCAAGGAATGTAAACTGTAGCTAAACAATGAAAAGGTGCATCCCAACAGTCATGTCCTGATCAAACCAGGAGACAAATACATTGAGCCCCCTTCCCTGGTGTAGCTTTGTTGTCTAAAACAGGTAAAATAATTTCTAAAATTGAACTGCAGACTCCATATATAAAACAATGCACTCTAAATATTCCATGGGAAGATAAGGGTTTTTGAACAATGTATTAAATTTGAACACATTTACACATGGAATGGTAAAAATCACATGTTCCTGGTACTATGAAGTAATCACAACTGTAAAAGGAAAATATCACTGGACTGGTAGTCCCAAAACCATGTTGCAACACCAGTGAGTCCAGGAATGTAGAGTTGGAGACTATTACTTTGCCAAAATAATGTCCTAATCCAGAAGAGCCAAGAACAATGAGCTCTCTTCACTGGTGGAGCCTAGTTTTCAGGCTTTGAGCCTTTCTTGACAGGTCCCCCGCATCCAGCTCCATGATTATCTTCTGAATTATCTCAAAAGTGTAGCGGAGCTTTGTAGGGTACTGCATGTTTAATGCATACAAGAGTCCAAACAACATTGCAGACGCAAGGGCTACATTCTCAAGATCTCGAAATGCCACCACACCCTCGATGACTAGTCCAACGTCAGAGGGTTCGCTGGCGGCAGTGTCTTTCACGACATAGATCCCCACAGTCGTCATCTCTATGGCTTTGAAGAAATGGGTCTCAGCCATTTCCTGGTGAAAAGAAAGGACAATTATTTAAACTCAGACCTCATTAGGACATAGGGCATCTTTTAAAGAGGTAATATTATGCTTTTTGGCTTTCCCCCTCTCCTTTATTGAGTTCTCTTTTTTGTGCATGTCACAGGTTTGCAAAGTGAAAAAGCCCAAAGTCCAGCCCAAAGGGAGTTCCCATCTCCCACAGAAAACTCTGCTCTGAACTGAAAACAGCTCGTTTGTAGTCCAGCCCTTCACTTCCTTTACTTGTGACGTCACAATGAAAACGCGCCATAAAGCTTGCCAAGCGGCTAGCGGGGTCAGGCACGCCCTCAAACCAAGCTAGTCTGAGCGGAGGCCCTTTGGCTCGACTCACCTTTGTTTGGGTTTCCATTGTAGAAATGTTGTACCTGTACCTGCTTCCAGGTACTTTTTTTCGTATCACCTCACTTCCGTCGAGGTTCCAAGCGAGCTGAGGGATACTAAAATGTAACAAGAAAAACACGACAGACGGCTGATTGGTCAGAGAAAATATTCACTATTCACTGCATCATCATTGCTGCACCAGACAGAGGCCAGCAACAGAAAGTTTTATGGAATTTCATCACTAAATCCACTTCTGAGAAGTTTTGAGGTGAGAAATCAGCTGTGTAGATTTCCAATATTGACAGTTTTACAAGAAGTGATGGCGGAACAAAAATGTGCTTGAATATTTTCTGAGTTGAGGAGCTCTGCAAGTGGCTGCGGGGATTGCTGCGCCGTCACACAGACCGCTGCAGCAACGACAGCAGAGGAAAACACAGCTGGAAGGTTTTCATACCGCTTATCTGTCTTTACATTTTGAGGAATATTCAAATGTTTTAACCGCAGACTGTATATATTTAAGAGCTGTGTGGATCACTGGTGTGTGTGTCGCATTGAACATTACGTCGCAGCAGTTGTGTGTGGCGTTGCTATCTCCAATGGAAAACGGAGCAGGGCCGAGTAAAATGGAAGCATTTTTCGGCAAGGCAGCATAGATCGTCAGAACACCGGCAACAGTTCAACGTTTAGTCCTAAAAGACGATGCAATTCTGGATACTAATACATGGGACCTACTTGGTAAATCTGAGGGGCAGGCTTTACAACGCCACATTCACAGCATTTTTTCTCTCGTCACTGAAAAAGAAAAGAAAAAATAAAATAAATAAGGATAAATCAAAGAAAGTTATCACAAATAAGTATTTCTAATTAAAAATAAACATGCTGTCAAATTATGAAATATCAAACAACAACAACTAAACATACTAGGGGTAATCCTATCAGGATTTTCGGGGCCAATCTCCATTTGCTGGTCATAGTATTGTCCGATCACTGTGTCTATAATGAAGACTGCAGAACTATATTTTTATTTAAATATCTTTTACAACAATTTATATTAATTATTAAGATGACCCTTTAAATTGCAAATACAACCAAGATAAAAGCCGTAGCTTAACCTTCTTGCAAAAAAGTGATTGCAGCCTCAGAATGGTTATTTATGTCTGTGTGAGCCATAATTCATCAAATATAGCTCTCATAATTGAATGATTCAGTCAATAACTAGAGGCTGTTAGCACTTTTTGTCAAGTGCAATACTGCATAATATAGGTTGTACTGGCCATTTACAAAGGTAGGTTATTTTAACAAGGACTGTATGTCTGCTCACATACAGTAAGTAGTGCAGTGAGACCCTGCAAATCCAAATCAGTCTGCAAACGGAGCCTCGCACCCCATCTGAAAAGGCTTTAGATGCACCAACGCTAAAACTTGTGGCCACCTACGTGGCAGTTCTCAACAACGACTTATTAACGGTCACCAACGTATATTTGGCAGAGAAACCGAGAGACAAGACAAGACAAGGAGACGGCAGATGCGTGGAATCTCCTGCTTTCTATATTATAATTTTTAAAGAAACTTGCTATATTATAGCTGGGTCTGGTCAAGTTATTATTTAACGGCAGGCCGAAACGGCCCTCAGGCCTCTGGGAGATCTCCCTTTGCAGAATCCCTCCTGTTTTTAAACATGAAAGGTAGTCAAATTTGTAGGTTGCACAAGTTGTAAAAACTACTGGCACTAACTCAAAAAAATGGTTGCAAAATGCAAGAAAACATTTTAGACTGACATTCTGTGGGAAACACTGAATACCCTACTACAGAACCCTGCCCTGTGGGGCAAAAAATGTGAACATTACTCACCACACAAACGTGAGCCCACACTGAAAGAGCTGACTCCACATGACATGTACGGAGTGTGAGTTTAGTGTCCATCTGCAACAACCAAGAGCAACATAAATTAACATTACCATGAAATAAAAAGTAGACTATATGTTAAAATCATAAGACTTTCAAGTCAAACTCTTCCTTCTTGTTTGATGAAAGTCCCCAAAGTTGTTTTTTAATCTCTCCAGTAACCAATAGATTATATAAATTAAACCCAGTTAGCCAATAAACACAGGAAAATACAACCATACACATTCTGATATCAAGTATCTCTGGCTAACTATGACTAACGTTAGCTCAAATTATTTTAACATTACCTTGTTAGCTCATAGTTAAAATAAACTTTATTTAAATTCGACATAAACTAAATAAAACTTACCAAAACCTTCTTGTTCCAAAAATGCCCAATTTCAATTTGCTGCAACAAACCTCTAATTCGTCGAACCATTATTGTATTCTGTCTGTAAATTACAGGGTGCACGCTGTCTCTCTCTAACGTTACTGTTTCTCTCTTACTGGTAAAGTTACTCTGAGCTACGCAACCGTTTGTTGCAGGTGCTTAACGAGCGGTCAAGATCATTAGTCTCACTTTCATCTTGTAAAATCTGATATTTACTTTGCTCTCCTCGAAGCATACTTACAGAGTTGAGCTGAGCGACGGTGGAATCGACCCAGGGCGAGTTGAGCTGGAAGCTGCAAGTGGGAACGTCGGAAAAAGCGCGGACTATTCTTTCTTCTTCCCGAAATGCATTTGCACCCGTGCGTGAATATCGCGAGAAAAAATGAGAACTAATACATTCACTTGATTGACTAACTTTATCCCAACATGAGCTAAATATGTTTGTTCACACTTTCTGCATTTAATGTGCAGTCCACACAATGCTATCACGTTTCACTTAAGAACATAAAACCCTTTAGTAAAATACACTAAATATAATTTGATAAATCTAACAGGTGACCAGTATCCCTTTTTTCAGTGTGTCTGGAGAGTGGGCTGACCAGGGACAAACTCCTGGGCAATTTGTTTGGCCCTGTCCTTGACCTTAAAACCCTGTCCTGAGGTGTGTATGTGTCTCTGCTACGTGTCCATAAACTATTTAAAAGTAGTCAAAATTGTTACACAGAGATGAGCATCCTGCAGTATTTTAAGAGGTCAGAGGTCACAGGAGTAGGAGTAGAAATAACTAAGGAGGATGAGCTTGTAAGTTGTGTGGATAGCTACTAGACATACTGTATATTCTAATATTCACATAGTAAAAGATTTTGTTAGGCCATTGGCATGCCTTCAAAGTTTGCACTGAAGACGAGAAGTTCTGTGTTCACAAACATTTGTTGCAGGGAGAGTCAGGGCCAAGTGAGACACAGGAAATATCACAGACAGCTCACAAGTGTATCGTTAGGATAACTAAATACATTTGTACTGTGGCTACATTAACTAGCAGCTGTTCCATGGTTTTTATTGTATGTAGTCGGTTTTGTTCAAATTATAGTAAACTGCACCCGAGTTTTCATAATCTCCCCTCTTCAGTCTATTCTCCATCTTCTGTCACTGCAAATACCCTCTTTGAGCCACACTAATAAATTCATTCTGTTTTTAAAAGTCATAGAAATGAGCATTTAAGTGCTTTATTAAAAAAAAAAAATCGGGGGGGGGGGGGGGGGGGGGTTTACACCCGAACCCCCCTAGCCCTATGCATCCCCCTCAGGTTCAAAGTCGCTCCTACACCCCTGGCTACGAGGCATGTGCTCATACGTGCGCTCAGTTGAACTCATGAGCGAGCATAACCCAAAACACAACCACTTTCATACAGAAATCCTGCAATAATACAGGAACACCAGCTTGCAGGCTGTGGCTCACTCAGACATGTTCAGGCTCTGTTACTTCAACATTCCCGTCTCAGAGGCAGATTAACACCGGCTCCGTAAAGTTACTTAATTCAGCGCAGCCAGCTGCATATCGGCACAATCCTACTGGAAAAAAGGCAGTGTGACAGCGGCTATAGACAGGCAGGGAGACAACTCCACACAATATACTGGAAACTCAGCTAAACCCCTACTGCACGTTAGCCGACGTGCTACATTGTTATCTCGCCTGCTGCTTTCAGTAACTATCTTTACTATCTGTGTATCTTTCACCCGAGGCTCAGCAATGTCAGCACAGCTAAATGTATTGGATGATAACGAAACGGGTAGTGAGCTGGACTGAGCTGGACTGAATATTATAACGAGATTGTGTCACACTTTATAACTTAGTGTTAGTTTTAGTGCATGGCTCTTCCTGTGGGTTGTTGTCGCTGTGAAGTTGCAGTTTTGTATATTATGTGGATCATGTTAGTTACAGCAACAGAGAGGTGGAGAAACTGTGTACCTGAGTATTGGTAAAACCACAATAAACCTAAATTGAATGTTACGAAGCAAACAGCGGCAGGTCCGAGCTACTGTAGCGTTAGCTGGCTGCATCACTATAGGCTAACGTTAGTAAACAAATCGCTCCACATTTGCTTTTTTACCGTTACATCCTTTCTTGCAGGCTAAATCAACAGTGGTACACAGGATAGTAACATGGGTGGCGTTAGTTGGTGAAGTAATGTGGAAAGCGATATAACTTTGCCGGGGAGCTAACGTGACTTTCTCTGTTTCTCCAGATTTACTAAAACTCACTTTACTCGACATCATCTGAATCTGTTTGGTCTGATGGGCTTCAGCAGTAGGTAGGCCTACTTGTACTTTACTTGGGTATTTACATTTTATGCAACTTTATACTTCTACTCCAGTACATCTCCGAAACAACTACTGTACGTTTTACTCCACTACATTTGTCTGACAGGTTTAGTTACTAGTTACTTTTCGATTTACAATTTTTCATACCCTACCTGTCCAGTCACAACCATGTATCTCCAAATTTGGGGATTTAGAATCTTAATGTTTCTGACAAGGTGGCGGATTAAGTGTTGCTTTATGGGTTTTGTTTATTTAGTTTAAGACGTAGGAGAAAAATTATCCTACGTCTTAAACTAAATAAACAAAATGCCTAATTGGATTAGCTGGAAAATGCATCCTCACAAAGCCTAAAACTCTTGAGAAGTTGACTTTTTAGAGATGTGGTTCTCACAGTAGAGCAAAGCCACACAAACATGATGATAGAATAACATACAATGCTGTAGATTAAACTACCAAGCAGTACATAAAGTAGTTAAAAGTAACTCAACCTTAATCATCTAGAGCAGGAAAATGCAACATTAATGCAGCAGTAATATTTATTCATAAACAGCATATAATAGTAAATCACTGATGTATTGTACTGCACAATGAGTACTTTTACTTTTGCTACTTAAAATCATTTTGCTAAAGGTACAGGTAAAGGTTTCGAATGCAGGACTTCGCAGTTTGTAAGTAAAGGATCTGAACACTTCCTCCACCACTGCTATTAGTCAAATTTTACATTAGGAAATTCAGAAGGTTTGTAATCCATATTTCAGACGGTCCCATGCCTGAAAATATAGCACTTTTTTTTTTGTGGAGAATTCATTATCTAAATACTGTCTGCACTTCATCTGGCCATCTCCTACTCAAGTACAAATTTATCTTTCATGTACAACCAGCACAGATCATCAGCATCTCCTCTGGTTGCCACATTTACTTTAACTCTTTCCCCCTCCTCTGTCATGTCTCTGTCTTGTGAATCATCATGCAAAGTAAACATTACTAATGGACTATGCCAGCAATTGTTCTCAGTAATATTTGTATGAACAGACATGAATGAAGTCTGTGTGAATGCATATCAGCAGACAATGAGGGAACAGAAGCCATCAGTGATAGGGATTTCTATGGGACTGGCAGATGAAATTTGGCAGTAGTGCAGACAAGTAGGAGCCTGTTCTTTTATCTGAAAGGGTAAGTGGGCCACGGCATCACAGGGTGGGAACCCAAGAAAAGGCAGCATACAAGGGTTCAATGGCCAAACGCTGTCATGAAAACTGCAAAAACAGAATCTGCAGGGTGACAAATTGTCACACTGCCATTAGGGATACTTAACTGGAATAAATGTCAATATACAGTCATTTTTGTCATTGCTCTGTTTCGTGTTGCTGCCTAGACGCATCATTAAAAGCCACCAAAACTGATACTGATATACCCCCTCAATGGTGAACCATGAAGGAATAAAGCCCACATGTGGATGCCTGGAGGGACCTGCATGATGCTGATAGCAGCAACAACAGCAGCGTAGAAAGAGAGCATCCAGTTGGATACTACTAAGCAAACTCACCTTATGCATCCTCTCATCCAGGACGCAGCGCCACTCGACCTCTGACCGTCTGGCTATCAAGCTCATTGGCCTCACCTCATTTACACAACATGTCAGGTGTTTACCTCCTTCAGTGTGGTGTGCAAAGTGCTTTAAGAATCAAAATAGAAGTCCTCACTTAAAGTGCAAAAAAAAAATTGGATATCTCATAAAAGTAAGACTTTAAAATAAGTTACAAGTTAGGTCACCTTTTGTTTAGGTAGCAAAAGGACCATGCCTGGTGAAGATGTAAAGGTAGGCTTCACTTTAGCTTTGAGCTAACCTGAAGCATATTTCCCTTTTACAAATGTGCAGTCAATAAACCATAAAAAATAGCTAAATCCCATTTTATTATTATATATTGTCTGTTTTTTTTAAGAGGGCTAATATATTTGACTAGATCCACACTGAAACGCAAATTCTGTTAGAGGTGTTTGGTGGTTTTATCCTGGTGTATCTGATATAAAAACTATACATAACCAATAAAATTCAACAAGAGTTTCTTTTGCTCTTTCCCTGGTGGATGTGGAAGATACTGTTTATGAAAAGAAACATTCTTTATGCATGCATGCAATAAGGCTGGTATAATGGGTTTATTCCCAAGACGGCATCTATTGTATATATGTTTAAACTTAACCACTAGGCCAAGTCATCAATGATTGTCCACTCGAGGAAGAACATGTTCAGCTTGATCACACATACATCTTACTGGCCCGGTGTGGCTACATGTTTTGACAAATAAACGCAGGTCTCCATTAGAAGCCTGGATTCTGGATGTATAAAGCATCGTAAAGCCCAACGGGTTGCCAGCTTTCTACGGTAGTCTCTCTATCTGTGCATGAGGTTGGCCTAGATGGGCTGTCTCTCAGAGCTAGATCAAGTGAATGATTTGTAATTGATATATTCTCTGATAGCCTAATTTTTTACACAAGTAATATTCCCAATGATTGAAATGAACAATTCGATAGTAGCTTATTTCCCATCTTTGCGGAGCAAGATTTTTCTGGGTAAGGAATTTAAGGCCTGTCCCATATAGACACCTGTCCAAAATATAGGCATGGTGAGTTCAGTCATTGAAGCAAATAAACCCCGGGCTATTAACTGAAGTTTTACAGTATAATAAAAACAGCGAGTCATCAAAGTTATGAGTTCTTCACAGTTCTTTCAGTCCAACCTGATCAGTAGGCTCCCCTTTAAACAGGAAGGCTGTGGGCTTATAACCACACAGGAAGCCAAATTAATTAATCTGACAGTGTCCTGCTTCTGGCTGAGTAAAGCATCATTAGGATGGACAGCGGTGCTGCTGAAAGGCAACACTCATATTTTTATGAATGGTAACAACTACTCAAACTGCTGGAGCACAGGGATTTTAAAGGTTGGATATGATTTATAGGTTATGCAGTTTATTCATAGCACTGAAAGGATACGGTGTGTAAGAATAACAGACAGTAAGAGTCTATTTGTTAGTGTTTAATATGTTAGAATCATTTTGCTTCATCCTACAGTTCCAACACTGATTACTCATTTTCACTATAGTGCACTTGACCCTTAACATAATTTGACAATGTTTATCTATTTGTATTAGCTTCAGCCGATGCGTTACCAGATACTGAGAGGTGATAAATAACAGCACACTTTCAGTAATTATCATATAAAAACTCAACCAAGACACAAAGCAAGAAATAAATACAGACATTGTTCAAAACATTCACATTTACAGTATCTTCTTGGAATAGTTGCACACAAAACATGAAGCAGTACAAAACCTGCAACTTCACTGCTTTTTTCCTTTTAACAGTAAATCAATCTGCCCTCTGGGCAGGTCAGGTTAAATTAATTGAGATGACTGGTGGGGTGGGCAGCTTAAAGCCTTAGAGGAAGGCTCTTGTAGTCGACACACTTCAACTACTAACTCCTTAGAAATCACATAACCAGTGTCAGACTGCACAAACCTACAAAACAAATTTGTTTTAAAAAGCCAACATCTGACTGCTCAGCAAGAAGGCTGGAGACTGAAATCGAACAGAAGCAATCTTACAAAAACTTTCAGAACCTCACCCCAGCACAATAAAATCATTTCCTCCGAGCAAACAATCAAATGCAGCTGGTGCACATATAAAATACATTTACGCTAACTACGGTAATTTATATTATTTTCAGAATTATCATTATATTAGATTTGTGTAATTCACAGACAAAACAAACAAAGAAGCAGAGCATCCAGTCAGGCACAACAAATACCCTGAAGTGAAATAATAGACAGCACACACATGGGGTGGAATAACTTACAATGAATGATTAAAGTGATTAATAACCCAGATCTACTGTATCTCTATCAAGGGGAACATTCAATCATGTAACAAAGCTTTACACCAGATAGGAGGTTTCTAACTACTACAGACTCTTCTTGGATCTGTAACTGGGACGTGTTCACCACAAAACTTAACATTACGCAACTATCAAATTTAGCAACTCATAAATGTTTACTCATTGTTTCGTTTAACTGAAAGGTTGGAGTTGTATTGGAAATTAAGCACATTTAGTGACAACAGATGGAATGCTGTAAACGGCCCACATTACACTGTTAGATCCCGTATCTGTAGTCTGAAACTTCCTCAAGATCTGTTCCTTATGGTCATTGAAGAGATTGAAATTGTTTGTGGTTGCTGACATTTTGCAGAGAAACTCCATTAGCGGCATGTTTGTTTAATGAACGAGAGGCCATGCATTATGGTATATCTACTGTAGAGTAACTGCAGCATGCTTGAGAGTGAAAGTTGCAGCATTTATGCCCATAAGCACGCCAAGAGGTGCATTCAACAAGTGGCAGTTTGTGTTTTTGACCACATAAGGACAGTAGGTTAATAGATAATTAGCATTTGACTAACAATTGATGTATATAGTAGCTACACTTCTGTGTGTACCGTAAAGCTTGTTGTATGCTCTAAACTGAAAATGAAGACATTCACTGTGGGAGTTCCTCCATTGGAGTGTCCATCTCTGTGGCTGGTTGATATGTTCAGGGTCTGCTCTGTTCATCAGTCTATCTCTTGGGTCTGTCAATGTCATCGATGGCCGCCAGGAGTTTCTGACGAGCCTTCTTGTTTATGTGTGAGCCCAGGCAAACGTTCACCAAGTTGGCCAGCTGCTTCATGGAGTACTCCTACACAAAAAACACAAAGAGTAAGTCAGCAAAACAGACGTGCTGCTGTTCGCATTTTGGAGCGGAACAACCACTTAGATGAAACTTTATACGTAGGGTTGCTAAAAAACTAAAGCTAAAATCCTCCATCAGCCAGCCCGCTTCACTCTCACCCTGTGATTCTTGATAAACTGCTCCATGTCATTCTCCGTCAGGTAGTAGGCCTTGATGTAGGTCTCAACAAACTCTTTATCAGGGATGGGTCGCAGGTCGGTCAGCTTCTCCAGCTTCATGAGGAACTGCTGGAAATCCAGCTGCATCAGGGCTCGGCCCTCATTGCTACATTTCTTAACATTAGCATAGCTGCAGTAGATAGAGGACAAAACAGCAGAAAGGGAAGAGAAGAATGTTCAGGTACAAGTCAATTCTGTGTTATCTTACTTTTGATTCATGAAAGTCATCACAGGTGTTGATGATCAAGTCATGTATCTAAGCCTATTGCAATGTTTTTAAATTATTTCATTTTAGCTCTCAACGGTACACTAACTGGCCACTTTCACGTGGCATACTTTCAACAAGGTGTTGGAAACATTACTCAGAGACTTTGGTCCATATTGAAATGATAGCATCACACAGTTGCTACAGATTTGTCAGTTGTACATACATGATGTGTATCTCCAGTTCCACAACATCCCAAAGGTGCTCTATCGGATGCACAGGCCACTGTAGTACAGTGAACTCATTGTCATGTTCAAGAAAGCAGTTTGAGATGATTTGAGCTTTGTGCGTTATCCTGCTGGAAGTAGCCATCAGAAGATGGGTACACTGTGGTCATAAAGGGATGGACATGGTCAGCAACAAAACTCAGGTAGGCTGTCGCGTGTAAACAATGCTCAATTGGTAATCCCTCACACCATTACACCACCAGCCTGAATCCTTAATACAAGTCTGCCCATTCTCCTCTGACATCAACAAGGCATTTTTGTCAACACAACTGCCGCTCACTGGATATTTTCTCTTTTTCGTATCATTCTCTATAAACCCTAGAGATGGTTGTGTGTGAAAATCCCAGATCAATCCTAGATCAGCAGTTTCTGAAATTCTCAGACCAGCCCGTCTGGCACCAACAAGCACACTACGTACTATATACACATCACTTTAATCCCCTTTCTTTCTCATTCTGATGCTCAATTTGAACTTCAGCAAGTTGTCTTGGCCACATCTACATGCCTAAATGCATTGAGTTGCTGCCATGAGATTGGCTGATTAGCTTTTTGTGTTAACAAGCAATTGAACAGGTGTACCTAATGAAGAGGCCGGTGAGTGTATTTCACTGTGAATGTGTTATGCATTAGATTTGTCTAGAAGATGTGTTTCAGCTTGTCATATGCCAATTTTTAATCAATGTCATAATGGCAATACCATCACTACTGCAGCAGCAAAGTAATCAAAGAAATGTGTGGTGACTTAAGTCACCAGATGAAGGAAGACACTGAGAATCCACTAGAGTTTTTAAAAACAATTGTAAATACTTTTTTTATTTTTATTTTTTTTAAAGGTAACGAAAATAGGAGAGAAGTACTTAATATTTCAATACTATTTGTATGAATAATACCTACAATAATTAAATGTACATGTCACACATTTCATTCAGGTCTGTAGGTAAAATACATTCACTTTTTGTGTTTATATTCAATTATGCTTCAATTTTATTATTAAATATTATTAAAATTTATACTTTGCTTCATACGATATTTTTTGTCGGATTGAATCTGTGTGTTTAGGTTTGGTTTTCTACTTTTACCTTTTGTAAATATTTGGAGAGCATGTTGTGTGCGTATACAGAATCAACTCAAATTCAAATAAAAGGTTAAAAAGAAGGACATATATGAGTCTGTGTGTGTGTGCTTGTGTCTTACATTAAACATTAGGTCAGCTCGGTCAACACAGCTGTCAGTAAATATGTGTGTGGGCCAGAGTACTGATGTATTTCAGTGTGTGTGTGTGTGTGTGTGTGTGTGTGTGTGTGTGTGTGTGTGTGTGTGTGTGTGTGTGTGTGTGTGACATCTACAGTACATTAACACACCACACAGCCAGGTCTGCTCTGTCTCACACTTCAGCTTTTCTCTCTTCTCTTTCCATTTTCTGCCTCACCCTCTCTCCCTCTTTCATCGCCTCTCTCTTTCATCCTCTCTCTCTTTTTGCTTGTCAGGCCTGCCAGAGTTTGGTGCTGAGTGTCTGAGCTCCTCAGAATGCTAACAGAGCAATTTCTGTGAATCTCTAAGGGGAGACGAACGCTGGACAGAGAAATTGAATAACAGGCTGAGCGCGTCGGAGTACAAACAAACAAATATGACCACTCACCTTGTGCCAGAGGGGTGGGGAGATATGTGTGTGTTTATGTGTGTGTGGAGGGAGTGTACTAGGAGAACTAAGCAGACGGCAGAAGACTGCAGCAGCAGCTTAAATTTGCAGAGCATCACAGTTGTAATGGGCCATTTGTTCATTGGAAAGTTCAAAAGTTCTCTTACGCAATGGGAAGAAAAGTGCTCAACTAATGTGTTGGGAGGTAAACATGTTCCCTTTTCCTGTTTCTCAATGTTCTCTCTCCCCCTTAAAACACTTCGCAAAC
The DNA here is from genome assembly GCF_014851395.1 of Micropterus salmoides. Lineage (NCBI taxonomy): Eukaryota > Metazoa > Chordata > Actinopteri > Centrarchiformes > Centrarchidae > Micropterus > Micropterus salmoides. Next base: position 21,285,307 of record NW_024040817.1, on the reverse strand, counting down.
ACTAAACCACTTAACAAGCATTTGTTTTGAACCTAAATAATTTGCTGCGCCAACTAATAATAATAATAATAATAATAATCTTTATTTGTAGAGCACTTTTCAAAAACAAGTTACAAAGTGCTTTAACAAGTGTAAAGACAATAATACAAAAACAATAGAAGATAAAAGCATGAAAACATTGAAAAGACTAAAATACACGTTTAAGATAAATATAAAATTAGTAAAATAGAATAAAATAAAAGGGATAAAATAAAGTCAAATAAGATCGGGAAAGGCTCTCCTATAAAAGTATGTTTTAAGAAGGGACTTAAAAGAGTTCACTGACTCAGCCGACCTGATTTCCTCGGGCAGGCTGTTCCAGAGCCTCGGGGCCCTGACAGCAAACGCTCTGTCCCCTTTAGTTTTCAGTCGAGACTCTGGAACAGACAGCAGACCTCTGCCCGAGGATCTCAAGGTACGTGCTGGTGTGTATGGGACTAAAAGGTCAGAAATATAACAAGGCGAGAGGCCATGAAGAGCTTTAAAAGTGATCAACAGAATTTTAAAGCCAATTCTAAAACACACTGGGAGCCAGTGTAATTAAGTCCTGGTGTCCTTAAAAGTTAACATAGATCAAATTTTTGCTATATTTCTAAGTTGATAAAAACATGATTGAACAAGCTTTGTGGTGTGCTGCTCGAAATTTAAATTACTATCAAACCAAACACCAAGGTTCTTTGCCACAGGCTTAATGTGATTCACTAGGGAACCAGCAGATAATACAACCCCACCTACACTTTAACTGTAACCTGCGCAAACTGGCAGCCCAGGACGACTTTGGCTTCGACATCAGCCTATTTCTTGTTCCCAATAAAATGTGTGCAACCTCATTATAATCGTCAGCTGTTAGCACTTCGTCACCATCCAGCCGGCCGGACTCAGTGTTGCTGTGAATCCAGTCTGTCTGATTAGAAGGGGGGGTTTATAACACCTTCAATCTAAAAACCTTTTTCCCCACATTCACTCGACGCACACGAGCCGAGTAAAGAAAACACACTCTGACGTTCTGTCACTGATCACGCCTCGGGTCTCCCAGCTTACAAGGGAGAAAGTGATAGAATGCATTACAGGGGATGTGTCAAGAGCGTTCTGTGGTTTGAGTGAGTGGCCTGTGTCATGCAATTCCCTGATGGGTCTTTGGTGAAAGCTGGAGAGAGACACAGAAGGGCTGCATGAGAAGAGAAGGAGATGACAAGGATTTAAGAGTGGTTTTCCTGGGGGATTATACCAAAGGAACTTGGCAACAGAGTCTCCAGGTTTCTCATGTACTGCAGGTAATTTCCCCTGTTCTTTGCGGTGCTTGACAACATGCTTTGGAAAGAATCTTTTTCTTTTTTTTAAATTTATGATGTGCAGATGTTCAAACTGAGGGATAAACACAGAGAAAAAAAAACATTTAAGAAAGGCATAAAGGGGAGAGAAAAAAATTCCATTCCTCCTCGATCAGTATCTCTGTAGGCTTTCCTGTAAAAACGCAATTGATGCGAGTGGATGGGGTCTAACTGTGCTTTCAGACCGTCGGGTGACGCAAAGGCAACGCGAAGGCCTTCGCATGAGTTGAAAATTTCCAACTCAAGCAAGTTTTCGCAGGTTCTAATCGCCTTCTTGCATTGTGTGTGAACACTTGCAGTGAATGTACTCACGCGAGGAAAGCGTCGTGAGGATTAAATTCGCGTTTGGTCTGAAAGCACCATTAAAACACTGTGATGCAATCACTCACGAATGCTGTAGTGGTGCGTGTACATGACAAGCTTAGGGACACCACTTACAACTGTAACCTGAGAGTAAAGTTACCTTTTCAAGCAAAAAGGACTGACATAACAAGAAAAAGGACAATCGACTTCCAAACCCCCGCCATGGTTTTATGAAATAAAACTACTATCCTACAGGCCTGCACTGGATGCTGCATGCTTACATTAGTGTTTTCCTTGCAGCGCAGTATAATCCAGCATCAACTTCAATAGCATTGAATTTCTTCTTGAATAGCTGCTGGAATATCCTAAAGAAATATTTAACATACAAAGCCTTACTGCTGACTGAGGCTTTTACTGTACTGAAAAACTATCAATAATTGTTATATTCAATGATTTTGAATATGAATAACTGTATTTAAGCAAGTAGGAACTGCTAGCCAGGAACTGCTAGTACATTCAGGAGCTGACAACAGTCCTTCTCAGACTTGGATATGCACATGTTTTTGTGGCTATAAAGAGATGGATTTTACTTGTGTGGGAAAGCCTGGCGTGACAATCACAACCCAGGGCAAACGGCAATCTGGACTTGTGCTCTTACTCTTCAAGTGCTCTTAACAGGAATAAATAGAAATCCACAAAGTGTACAGAGAGGTCCATCATGCTTGGGTAAAGTTGGATGAACTGCAATCAGAATTTTAAAATGCTAAAACAGGTAGTTTGACAGGTTATAAAGACTCTCTGCGATAACTGATTCGCTTCTGAGTCCATGTGACTTTTGCTTACAAACTGTGGTTTGCTCTTAACTAGAGACCAAGGGCAAAACCGCAACAAAGTAGGCTTTTCGAATAAGGGTTACAAATTCTCATTTTGTTGTTTAAATAAACAACCATGTACATTTGTACTGTTCACTGTGTCACGCTGCTTTTTTGACTGAATGATACAGAAGGAAAGGGGGGTATAGGATGCCCAAAAATACACAAGTTTTAACAATAATTAATTCAAAAAGCTTTGGCCACAACTTCACTAGTGAGATGCCGGGCTGCACACATCCCCCCCTGGTGCTGAAGAGTTGTTTTATTACATTCTTACCCTTCTACAAGAGTCCTGTTGGCCAGACGGATGCAGTGCTCCCACAGGACGTTGGACACAGGCAGTGGGATGCGCACATGTCTGGAAACATCACCTAGCCGCTTGTTGAATTGCTCGAACTCCTGGAAAGGTGGAGGAGAGGAGCGCAGGTGAACACAAGCGTTAAGTAAAGTAAAATGAAAAGAAGTAGAAGTAAATTTTGTTGAAAAGGTGGATTTTTTAAAATTGGAAAATTAAATCAGTGTGAATTTTCTGTTATGTAATCAGACACATTAAACTTGTATTCTAAAGATATATCCAAAATCACATTACCAGTTTGTGAAAGGTATATTACAAAACTAAACAACCTAAGTGCTATAAAAGTTACCTGCAACAGTACACAACAGCAGCCACAAACAAGTCTCAAGAGGAAACAAACCACTATGGGATCAAATATGAACAATAACAAAATAGAAGTCTTCATGAACAACAACAGAAATATATTGCCTCTGACACGCTCTCAGCTACTCTGTGTTCCTGGATCACACCCAACACCAGCTCCCCCAATCTTAACTTGGAAAAGCATTACAGAGTTATAAAACTGTGAATTGCACAACCCAACTATTTACAGTCTGCAAAGAATAAACTGCATCTCTTTTTTTTTTTTTTTTTTTTTTTTTTAAATACTTTGGTCATTTAATATATGGTACATACTCTGGTAGTGGTATAAGTAATAATGGTATAAGTAAATCAGATCAATCAAAGCTAATTTACTGTTTCCCCAGACTAAGCAGCATACAGTATGTCTGGGTTATTGTACAGCAACTCTATGGTTTTGCATTCTGGACTGATGGTAACAAAACTTCATAAAGGTACCTAACAGACGTCAGCAGGATGTTTGAATCCACCAAGCGACAAATGATGCGTTAAATGAGTCGACATTCAGTCTCTTTTGATTGATATCTTCCAATACATTCTTGAGATGACCTTTGACACCTGTATTAACATCTCCTCAACAAGTATCTCAATTTCTTCCTATAAGATATCATTTTCATGCCCTAGCACGAAAAAAGGGACACCAGCCATGAGGGTTTTGTTACAACTAGCCTCAAAATGTTCTCTCTTTTATGTTTTAAAGAATAAAGAGGAAATATCCCAGAGGAATATGCAGGCTGCAGGAATCAAAAATGTGCTGTACAGTATTGAAGGAAGGGATTGCAGCTATGCAACTGCACTCTGAAATGATCAATTATGGATGAAATTATATGATTATGATATTATGTCCCTGTTTAAAGGGAACAAATAGCAGTACATGGTTCAGGAGAAGTATGTGGTTTTCTACTGTGTCTTGATGGCGTTTATTCAAACTGCATTGTGTTTCAAAAAATGAACCTGGCTTCCATAGAATGAAATGATATTTATTCACAAACAGTCCCACAATAGTTTCTGACTTAAGCATTTTGTCAATGAAGTCATTCTGAGGCTGCCGCATTTCCATGCCACTTTATATGCAAATCAATGCCGTTGTTGAAAGCTGGTGATCAACCTGAATCCATGAATACAACATTCTCCTGAGCAGTACAACAAAATGTAGCGCACACTTTTCAATCAACACACATAACACAATCCAAACGTGTTATGAGGGCCTGACAAGTTGGCAGAGAAGGCTATTAGCACCTGATGGGGAAAAGCACATGCTAGTTGTAATATGCACCATGTCAATTCATCAGCTGGACCATTTTGACACCAAATCGCCATATAAACCAGACCAGTGTAACAGAGATTTTCTCCTTTGCAATTTAGCTCATAAGCTAAATTAGTTAGACTTACACTTTGTTAGAGCCAGACAACGATATGCGAGCCATTTCATTAGCAGATAACTTAACTTTGACTGGTTGTCTATATATTTATTTATCTATTACAACAACATCTGTGATTTAATCAACAGCTCTCTAAGACATGCTGGTGCATACTATATATGGGTATTTGTCTCGCTTTGGTGCTGTTCAGGATTTCACACCGCAGCGAACAACTTAAGACCTTTCTGTATCTGAACGTCACAGGCGAGAAAACTAGTGCCGTGTGTCCTTTCACCCCATCCAAAATTTATTGGGATAAGTGGCCAGCATGCATAAAGACACACGTTTAGTGGAAAACTTTGCATTCCAAAAATATGTCTGCGACCGCTGAGCTCGAAGGTCTCAAACAAAGCTGAAACTTCAAGGGAGATCTACATTCAGCTCTCAACAGCTGACCCGGGCTCTAAATTATTCACCCCATCCCAAATAATTGATATCCCTGAATATATTTTAAACTCAGGAGGGGCAACAAGGACCCTAAGTGTTCTGGACTTTAAGTGGATTAAAGGGTAATACTTCACATCAATGACACACATGTTAGAAGGTTACCCCACATTATAAGTACAAAAAACTCCCACTATGAGAGAAAAATCCCTGCTGGATAAAAGCAAAACTATTACAACTGCCTTTTGTGTGTTCTACTTTTGTTATTGTGGATAGTGCAGGACACTGAGAAGGCTGCAGTGGTCAGTTAGTGTTTGGTTTGGGAAAAATAATAAACACTGTGATAAGTCTGAACTTATCCTGAAAATAGACTAGAACAGCAAAACAGATTTTAATAGGGATGTCAGTAGTCTTGCTACCATCATTTATATTCAACTGACAAAGAGTCTCAGTGGCATAAATGATGCAACAATCTTAATGGGGAGATGTTTGCATATTTTCTCTATGAAATATAAGAAAAGGCTGTTCCAGTGAAGTCTCAATGTTGTGTTTTGAACAGAATCTTAACGCAGCACAAATTAGGATTAACAATGCAGCGATGTGACTAATTTACATTTGACATGAAAACTTTAAACTCTAAAGCTGCACTAACCAATACCTCATTATTAACAATGGCTACATGCATTGCAGAAGGGGCCAATTGTAGAAACAAATCCACAGATAATTATGAACCGACTCTGTAGTTCCATTGAGCTTTAAGAGTTTAGATTTAAATATTTTTTTTAGATTTTTGAGTATTTTCAGCTCACTGTTTTGGTTTTTATGCTCAGAAAATGTTACAGCAGTGTAAAAGCTCTGATTAACTGACTGTACACTACCTGCCAAGCACAAAACGGCACACGAAGTTAGCGTCTAGCTGGTAAACAAAATGGAGTATTTAGCTGCTAAAGATCCAGATATTTCCCTTAGGAGTTGATGAAGATTAAAAACAGATCTTAAAGAAGAGTGAATATTGGAGTTAAATTGAATTGTTGGCCTCAGCCACAACTAATGTTGCTAATATTTCAGTGCTGTGTTTACACCTTGTTCCCACTGGCTCCACCAGTGGCAAAACAACAATAAAACAAAAACTAATGTTGCTTTAATGTTTCCATTCCCATCATAATAAAGAGTGCCAATTCTATTCTGTTTCTACATCTCTTTATAAACCATCAATATACATTATAGCACATCACATGTTAGCAACAGTGATATACATTTCTTATGCAACATCACCTTTAACAGGACGTCCACATATACATTATGCTGTGACATTATCTCCCTAATGTCCCATTTAACTCCAGCCATCAAGAGCAACATTTGTTCGTAGTCGATGGCCTTGGCTGCAACAATCCAGTATATTGGTTTCCGAAGCTCACTGGCTGTAGACACCGTCTGAGAGAAAGAAGGGAGAATACAATACAGTATGTGTGATAGATTCAACACGTTGATTTAAATGTTTTGTATTGTTAGCAATGAGGCAGGCATGGAGTCAACGTCTCTTCCGAGATGAACATGTTGCGCAGGTTATGTAATGTCATCAATCACACAATATTTGAAAGAGTGAAATTATAGGACATGACATTCATTTGATGTTTGGGGAAAACAGACCTGTCTGTGTACCTGAACATTTCAAATGTCAAGAGGACAAAATAAATGTAAGACTGGGAAAGGGCTTCATGGGTTGTTATGAGTGACAATACAATTTTCTCATATCTTTATCGAGAACGGGACTGAATGCTGGGTCGCAGTTACACAGTCATTTGTCTGTAAGGAGAAATAAGCTATTTAAGGAAACCAAAAGGCGGAATGATGTTCCAAAGAAAGGAGTGAATGCAACTGGAATATATTTTTCTGAGCACATTAAATGAACGATACTGGGCATATGCTACAGTATGTTTTAAAGTGAAAGATGAGAAGCTGTTGTAAGTTTATATGGCAGAGCATGAGATGTATTGAATTAATTGAAAAGTGTCAAGTGTTAAAATTTTACGCCCCCCAAGCCTCAAAGCAAGGCACATGACAAGCTTGCAAAGTAATGGACTACTATATTGGTCATTATACTCTTTTGGATAGTAATGGGTTTTTCCACATGTGGCTATAAAATAATTCTCTGACAGATTAAAAATAAAAAACGAAAGTGTGGTACCACCTTTGTCGGATGTTTGGTACAACCCTCCCTGCAGCTGACAGTGACGACATGATTAACAGTTACTGTAATTAGACAGACTTTCAAGAGGAGGTGCAAGTATACCTGGGAATAAAACTGTTGCAGGAAGGGTTTCTTGGCTGCAGGCATCATTGTATCCAGGTGGGACTGGAGGGATTCAAATTGTTCAGCCAGAAACACACTGAAAAAACAAAACAAAAACAAATAGAAACAGCCATTTAATTCAGCGTGGTTGTGGTAAAATCTTTGACCCCTAACATACTTCAGATTTAGATTTGATAATGTGAATAGATATGAAATCTGCACAACCGGGGAGACATTGCACTGCACACATGTTACTAATGCTTGCTTACCTTTACTGACGCTAGCTTGCAACCTCTGAGCATTTTCTCTGAATTGCAAATGTTGCACTTGTCCTAAAAGTGCAGCTGCACCATTCTCCGCTGGTACAACAATTTAATTTCTTCCCCATGATCATTACAGTTACACAGTAATAAATAATTGAACAGACTCCAGCATTGTCACAAAATAAATGATCCTCTAGTCCCTCAGCTCCTTGGTCTTGTTGCACTTTGTGAAAACTACTTCTGATTTCCAAATCTTAAAGCCTCTCACCTCCTCACCTACAATAATTGGATATCAATTATCCTTGAAAAACACTGAGACCAAGCAAAGTAGCAGAAATAGAAATACAGGGCAAAAACAACAACAACAAAAAACAAATCAATGCGGACAGGACTAATATCCCCATTCCACTGTAAATCCAGCTCTGACTCGAAGACCCTTTGACCCGGGCTGATCGACGGAACTTAAGTGTTACTGTACACTAAATGAAAACTGGAGGAGCAGGTTTGAGAGGACTGAAGTTCAGGTTTGAAACCGGAGTTTAACGAGCATGGCTGCTGCAGTACAGTACGGCTCACATAGTGATTTCTTTACAGTCAGAGGTCATCGACACCACAGCTGAACAGTGCAATTTTGAGAACAAAACATGGTAACCCCTACAGAAATCTTTATATTAAAAAAAATATTTAATATCAATAAGTGCTGTCTGGTTAACACTAAATCTAAAAGTGCTACATTAAACACAGCCAGTGCCCCGTAAATGAGCCCAGTGGACATTTGTTCTTTTCGTGGAGCAGAGAAAATTACATTAAGGTTAGCTGGAACAGCTTGTGTTTACCTAGGCAACATGGTGCAGTGGGGAGAAAAAAAAAGCCCACCCTGCAGTTCACACTTATCTGATCATAATTGTTTAAATATGACACCTGAACAACAGCTAGAAGAGCGAATAACAACAAGAGTAGCACCTTACAAAACACTTATCTTTTTGCTTTTTTTCCAAGATGATGTTTAAAATGGCATAAGCTGAAGATGTCAGAGGATCTCACAATACACAATAATAACATCTTTTCAGACAGGAAAGCGCTTCATGCCATTCTGCCCAGAATAAGTCTGCCCTCTTTCTCCCCAGACAACCTTTTCCTTAAAACTGCACCCAATAAATATCTTCCCCTCTGCACTTTAGCTCTTTTATTCCACTGAGCTTGTAGCCTGCCTCCGATACATGAAAAAGTTTGTCTGAGAGAGTGTAAGCCTAATCAGCATTTATGCCGTGGTGACATCTGGGCCGTCAGTTTACAGACTTTCATTATAATGCACTTGTGCACTGCAGGCTTCTCAGGGTCCAAGAGTTGTCAGCACTGACGATAGGATTGACCTAATCATGTATGAGGGTACTTTTTTATAGTGTGTGTGTGGATGTAAGACACAGACAGAAAGGGAGAATAAGTACACAGACTGAAAATACATCAGTTAGTGACCGGCTGACGGCAAAAGTTCTATTTAGGGTTCTCTCCGCCTCAGTTCTCCATTTCAATAATCTTTTTTTCCTTTCAATTTAACAAGCTGTATCGATGTGATTGTTGAAAACAACGATGCGTCACACAAACACACACTGCAGGTAGTGCAAGTCTTTGATGGCCAGGCAGCGTAACACTGCCTAATGAAATTGTGGGCACCTTGAGGCGAGACAGTGAGCGAGAACCAGTCCTTTTAACTTAATCAACTTTGATGAACAAGTCTCACAAGTACAAATATTTAAAAAGCACTGCGGTCATAATTTTTTCCCCCATACCAGAGGCATAAAAACCAATACTGCTGTGTGTTGTCTTAGGGTGTAATTACATTGCTTACTTTATAACTACTTAAATTATTGCATGGTTTTGGGTTTACGTACTGCGCGGAGTAATTTATCAAGTAGTATCACTGCAAAGCAATTATTAGTGGTTTAACTGGAATGTTGTGCAGAGAGTACTTACAGAGACTCAGTGGCTACCACCCTCTGTGCTAGGCCATAAAGAGTCCCACTGTTAGTGAGGACCACCAGTTGGCTGAGATGGGGGCTGGGCACTTTCTCCTTCCTGTCCTCCGCTGGCCCGTGGACTCCTGCATTCTCCCCCACTGCCTCCTGGAAGACACACAGGTGAATGGGCAAGTAAGCATGCATATTCAATTCCATTATATTCCTGAAATGGTTCACCTCCAAGCATTGTCGTACTTTTATGACGTACTTTTTAACAGTTAAGCTAACATAATAAATGTTTCGCATGCAGAATGAAGACAAAATGTAGATGGTTGCTGGTGGGTAAGCATAATCTGAAATTCAATCAGCCTTGTGGAACTCGCTTATATCCAAAGCACACACACTCTCACAAACTTCTGCTGACCAAACACTCCTCAACAGCAAGTATTTATCTTCCTTCTGATGTATTCCAGCACACCTCCCCATCCAGCAATCATTTTATGCATTCATTTGAAAAGCAATTGAAATAGAAAAAGAAAAAGAAAGATTTCAATCTAAATCCCCTCCCATCAATCCCAATAATCCATATCTGCATACAAAGCCACTGAGATTCTATACAGGAGGGCAGATCATATTATTCTTTATGAGGCATGTCTAAGTGGCATGATGACGTATCACATTGGCATGTCGAGCTTTGTACTCTGCAGCTTCAAAGCCCCCTGAAACTGGCTCCAACAAATCAATAGCAATCACACAGCTAATGAATGAATGGGAGCTATTAATGCTGTCCCATATCATACACATAAATACTGCACTCATGCGCATTGTGTACGAGCAACATTAGACGAGCTCTTTTAGGAGAAGGAAGTGTGTAAATCAAAGCATACTATGCAAATCAATGGTTACATCACTTCTCCTGAAAAACTGACACAAAAAAAATCATAACACATAAAACGTGTGATAATAGGCCTACATGTCACTAGTTTATCATAAGAAAGTTGAAAGCAGGCAAAATATCTGTGCTGAAGATGACGCAGTGTTGTAAAACAGGCAGTGAGGTGCACAGTTTAAAGAAGATGGCATCTGATGTTCCTCAAACAGCATCTATTCCGTAAAACAAGATATATAAACAGCCCAGCATACAGAACAAAAATGCACACTATGCAGCTCTACTGACAATTTATGTTTTGGACCTGCTGGAGATGGATACTGCCTCCTCCTATGTGAAACCTACAACCTTTCCAGCACCTCAAAGTTATCTCTCTGCATTCAATCAAACCTTCAGTGATGCAGAAACCATTATCAGGCTGACATAAAATTTTATCACTTTCAGAAGATTAATGCTTGAATTATCTAACTTTTACAGCAGTGGGATTTAACAGCTTCCCTATGGATATATATATCTCTCTCCAAAGAGCAACTGTCTGTTAATACGATGAATATAAATTTTGTTTAGGGGTGTGTCATATATCATTCACAATATATCTGTATAAATTTTAATATGCAAAAAAATGCATATCGTGATAACGGCAATATTCCGACGTGATGACAACGCGTTACACAATGCAACAGAAAACATGGCGGAAAGCGAAACTAACATTGCTCACGGTGGAGGAGTTAGTTCCAAAAAGGTGAGTGACTTCAGTAGTAAGGAAGTGTTTTTTGATTACAAAAGATCAAATGTACAACCAACCTTGGTAATATGTAAGAAGAGCAAGAAGACTGTAACAATAAAATGGGACAATACAACAAAGCATATAAGGTTAGCCCATGTACATACTGTTACTATTTAAAATACAGAAGTGGCAAGTAGCTGCAGAGCATTCAAAGTAGAACCTCTCGTCTACACCAAAGCATCCACACTTTGGCCATTATAGAGCTGAACCTGCTAAAAGTGCAGTTATTCTAGGGAGATGAAAGATGAACATTATAGTTTTTTTTACTTGTTTATTTAATAACTGAAGTACATCATACAGATGTTTGTTTTAGTACTTTTTAGGACTTACACATGCTGCTTATGTTTTTAATATGTATTATGCATGTTAAGGAGCTTGTACCGGTAAATGTGCTGTGGCATTTTCAGCCTCTCTGTCTCACGAACAGTGCCAATACTACTCTAAGGCCTGAAACACTTAATCAGTATTCCTATGAAGGTTGTTATGGTACCATAATAAATAAATAAATAAATAAATAAATGATTTATGACAGGTTTAATACTTTCCGTATTCCACGACATCACAATAAAGTTGATGTAATTTCCTCCAGTTCTACTTAATACATTTGTTAATATCTTTTAATAAATAAAATAAAAAAGTATTGTGTGACTGAACACATTTGAAGCTAAAATGCTAGGTCACTGATCACTGTGAAGAGCTAAAGCCACTAAAAGACCTTTCAAACACAGCACATAAACATGACAAAAGACCAGCGGTTATGGACTTAATCCAGAAAGACTATTAGTACCCACTTCCATCTGTGACAACACATGACTTAAGATTTGGAACATGATGAAAAATGTTGCGCAGCAGCAGCTGGTGGCCATTTGTATTGGTGACGCACCAGACCAACATGCAAATAGACAATATACTGTTAAAAAGTTGCAGATAACTGAAAACATATTGCTGTTGTCCTTGTTTTTATGATTCTAAAATAGTTTGGTAACAGAAGAGTGGTGCTACACTGTGGTCAAAACATGTACCTGCACTTATAATGCTAATGTAGCTACTTTCTCTTTCTGGTTATTTACAACCTTTTTAAATTCTAAATTAATTTCACTTTCACTGGTTTCTTATTTTAGATCTGCTTCTGCTTGGGACACTGTGCTTGCAGGGGGGTACAAAAGAAGCACCGAGAAGACCTTCAGTGTGAGATAGACCTCTTCATTTACAAGCCAGGCTCCAGGTTTTAATATATGATTTTTATGTACCTGGTTGCTTTAAGTATTTTGTACTTCAACACAGTTTACAAGTTAGTTAACCCCATTTCAGGTTTAATAAGTATAGCTGTTCCGACATAAATGTTCTTACCTTCTTGAGTGGCCACTGCCGCCGAGTGTTCATTTGCATTTCTTCTGTAGTTATAAGTTATAAGTCATACTGACTTCCATCATTGAGTTGCATTATGAAAGTCACACAGGAAGTTGTACATTCTCCTTGATTTGAATCAAATCAATTTAACTTCGGCAGCATTGATCTGACATTACAGGGAAGTCTAGTTTGGTTTATTTTTAATCATCCCACATGAGGCTTGACCTTTCAGTGACTGTGCTAATACAGTATAAACACAATATGCAAAAAAAGAGTCTTGTTTCTTTTCCAACTGCGTATATCTCTGTGGGGATTCTTCAGAGTGAAGCAACAGCTAGACTGAAAACAAAAGGTATTAAAACATTTTTATCAAAAAACAAACAAAAAGCATCCATGACATTTAAAATTTTATGTATCTACATTTCCAATTCCAAGGCGACAAAGTGAGTGCAAACACAATTTTAGACGTGCTTAAAGCTTTGGCAGCTTGTAAGAACCTCAACGGGGTTTTTATGTTTTGACCTGTTTAGGGTGACATTCACACTGAATGTAATACAGTGTCAGCCCTGCATAAATAGTTCATGCTTAATAGTGTATTAGATGCTTGATCTACTATCATTATATGCTCACAATGGCAAACATGACTTGATAGAATAGCATTAACATAATTCTCGGCTGTTCTCTGCCCTTTAGTGTCCCATGCAAATCATGCCTGATACTTGGGAAGACATCTAGCGTGTTGACATAAACGGACACAAATACTGGTGTACAATTTGAGCACGTCCTGCAAATCTGGAATTAATTAATCTGCAAATAAATGTAAAAGAGGCTGAGATGAGTGAGCTTATTTCTTTCCATAAATTAATTCCTAGAAATGAGACGGAACTTTGCTGAATCGTCTTCTTAATCCCGTGTCAAGTATGACTCAAGCACAGTGATCTTTGTGGTTGTTGGCAGGGATGCGTCAAAACGCAGCTGGTGGAAACCTGAGACTTATTAGAAAACAGGTAAAAACTTTATCTCATGATTCAAACTTCTAAAAATAGCTTCACATATAAAGACATGAACTCGACAGTCATCATTGTGGACCTACTGTGCTCAACTGTAGTGTATACTTGCTGGTTATTTGATATCCTCAAAGATCCGACTGCACAAACACTTATGTCACTTTTATGATGACACTCAATCAAAATGACAAACGACCTCAGCAAGATAAAAGTAAACCAACTTCATGTGCCTGCTGCTTTGCCAAGTATGTGCAAAAGAATGCCATATTGGACAAATTAAAGTGATAGATTTTTCAAGTCATACAAGGGCCTGAAAAACTGGGGGTAAAGCAGACCTTTCCATATAGCATGACTTATAGTGAAGAGGTCAGACCTCATTTGATTTACATCCTGCAGCTGCTGAAGATATTTAGGAGTTTAAAACTTAAAGTAGTTTCTCTTTTATTCCACTGAGATAAATAGTAAAATTGCTCTTCTATGATGATTATTGGTATGTGGTGATTTTCAATATCTGCTAAAAGAATTGTCAGAAGGACTACTGAACAATTTCTGGTATTCTGATCCGTCTGTGGCTGTAGTGGGTAAAATATTCTAGTAAATCACAGAAAATATAATTCAGAGTAAATACTGGACCAATATTGAAACCATTTTGATAATCGATTCATCTTTTCAGTAATTTTCCGGCTGAAATTGTGAAGAAATCCCAAACATTCTCAGGTTTCACCTCCTCAAATGAGATGATTTGCTGCTTTCCTGTGTTTAATATCAAGCATAGATATATTCGGCTTTTGGAGTTTTGGTCAAACATACAAGACATTTGAAGATGTCAGCTTTGGCTTTGGGAGGCAGTGGATGGCATTTTTCCCCATACACTTTTTGACATTTCACGATTAATCAAGAAAAAAGAAAAGAAAATGCAGATTTATTCGTAACAAAAATAATAATTTCATGCTGTTCTAGAAAATACACAGGCAATGGCACTCATTTAATCTTTCATACACTACCTACAATCACGCTACAGTAAAAACTCATTAGTTTCAGAGTGACAAGATGACATTTCAGTCATTAGCATGTGAATCCCTTACAGAGTCGATTCATTGTTGATGGTTTCATGTAAACAATGAGAAAAAGAAAAGAGGTCCCACAACTTGACAAGTTCAAAATTAACGTCAATCCGTTATTAGCGGATGCATTGAGTTTATTATTACCACCATGAGAATGATTTCCTTTGTGAAAAAATAAATGTGTCATGTGCATCCAAGCATGGTAAACTAGTTCTACAATGAGATGCTCTCAAAATTGCATTTGCTACCCAGAGCTGAGCCAAAGGCTGAGCACACACACTCAGAAGACATTCACAAATCAAACAAGCTTTCAGAGAGAATTCAAATAGCCAGAGGTACCTTCCTTTCTATATGACTGACTTCAATTTGGCAGGTTACAGTTAGAAAAATATGCTTGTTTCCATTTCTCACTGTGAAGACATTCATCTCAGTGTACTAATGTATGTGATCATCAACTTCTGACTGAGTTGAACAGAGACAGAGAACCTTGTGCACCGACTGACCACCCCAAAAATACAAGAAATGAAGGAAAAGAAATCATGAGAAAGTATAGTGAGCCATGGCAAACAACAAAAAAAAGTAAGAAGTATCCCATAATAGGTCTGGCTGGGCCGTTTTTTCTTTAAGACTGTCTATTTAGTTAGAACTGATAATCTGGAGTTATGCAATATAATCGCAATATTCTGTAATTAAAGTATAACTTTAAAAAGTTGATGAAATGCAGATATTTTGTATTTAATTCCATTTTAGGAAAAACGTGTTTTGATTTGGGAGAAAAAAAGAAGGCAGGTTACTCTGAAGACCAACAACAGCTACATTAGCAAGTAAGGGCAAAAGTAAATTCCAGGCCCTGCAGGTAATAAACAAGGTTGGCATCCTTCAAGCAGGGTGCACTGCAGGGTACAATTTGTTCAACACTGGTACAGAGGAACAGAAAACAGTCGACTGATAAAAGATCCTGAATCTAGTTACTGATAGACAAAAACAAGCCAGGAGGCCCACTGAAACCTTTTACGTGTAAGTGGTGCTAGAAAAATGTCCATCGGTGACCTCAACTACGAAATGTAGAGCTTAAAAAATGTATCCACATTCTCCTCTAATTGCTTTATAAGAGACTTATACAATATGCTTTCTTCAAACAAGCTCCATTAAATGAACCTACTGTACAGGAGCAGACTGAAGTTTAATTAGAGAAAGTATTTTCATTTGCAGTTTGGGAGTAATCTATGCAATTATGTAAATTATTTAATCAGGACAGAGTCAGTAGGAGGTCTTCACAGATAACACAATCATTAAGATTTCTCTTGCACATTAGACCTGATTTCAATTGTTTGTTTGAGACATAGTAATGACATAGAATGTTATTGTTGTTTTTTTACATGAATTGAAATAATACACTATGATTATTACATTTGTTTAATTCAAGATTAATGCTTTTTTAAATTACTATACAATTTAAGCAAATGCAGCTTCCCAGACTGGCTTCAAATGTAAACAGCAACAGTGTATAATTTTATGTGTAATTTATGGATATGTAGAATTTTTGGAGAATATCTCGTCAAAATCCCCCACTGTTAATCAAGACACACTTAATTTTTGATTAGCAGTTAATGAGTTAGTTGATAAAGCCAGCTAATCCTAAAACAATAGACCAGACCAGTAGTGGACAGAAAAATAACTGTGTTAAAACGTAAAGAAAAGAATGAAGATGACATAAGCTACCTATTACCTTAATAATTCAGTTGTCTACAGATAATTCTGATGATTAAGCCAGTAACTGGACACCAGGGTTGGGAGGATTACTTTAAAAATGTATTTATAATAATAATAATATAGGCCTAAACTTGGTTATATATTGTGTGTGTAGCATGAAGGAACTACAAATTTTGTATCGTTATGCAGCCTTGTGCTGTATAATGACTAAACCTTGTACCTTGCATAAAGACAAGAGTATTAAAGAAGTGTTGTCTGCTCAGTGGATTTTTTGAGAAACAAACAATCATAAGCAGCGGGTGATTAAAACTGCTCAGAAGATCATTGGTACCCATCTCCCAAGCATCAGTGATATCAGTGAGGTGAGGTGCCTACACAGAGCCCAAAGGATGCTAAAGGACAGTACCCACCCAGCTACAGCCTGTTCACCCTGCTGCCTTCTGGGAAGAGATATTGAAGTTTCTGCTTCCGCATCATGAGACTGCAGAGCAGCTTTTTCCCCCCAAGCTATCAGACTTTTAAACTCATCCTCAGCACTGCTCCACTGAATATAGTTTATTTCCGTTTACCATTTTTATAATTGCTTCTATATTAATGTGTATTGTCTGCTATGTAGCAGAAGGGAATTAGAAGAAGAAGACATACTTCAACTCAACTCACTTTTGAACTTCTTGTATTTTGACTAAATAAATCTGCCTACCTATAAAATATCCCATTCCCATGAAATCAAAATCAGTGTTTAAATGTTTGCCCATCAATGACAAAAATTCTTAAAGACATTTTAGAGTGTGTAATTTCTTGGAAAACAATTTTAAAATGTTGATGAATCATCCTGCAATAGGGGGCCTGTATTAATTTAGTGTCCAATGAAAAGGTTTCTTAATTTTATGATCGCTGAAAAATAGTATTTCTGGGACCGAGCACCACTGATAACTGTACACAAAGGCACAAATTTATTCACTGATTTTGCTGAAACAGGATCATATTTGCAATATTATGCAATCTAAAATGATTCTGTTGTGGGATAATTATTTGATAGGGGATATTAGTCTGTCAGAATACGCTACCCCCGAAATGATGTAATAATATAATCAAAAAACAGAAGACGTCATAATACTGTGAGAGTTATACCTTTATGGGATTGGAAACGGGAACACAAAAGGTAGCATTTTTCAATAGGGCAGAGCGACTCGACAGACTCTGCTATCGATTTGCGCAAGGGTGGCATTTTTCGACGAGGCAGCATATATCATCAGAAGGGAATGATGGCGGGGAGCGGCACCAGACGAGCGGGCAGCAAAACTGCGCTCAGCAGCCTCCCAGTGAACATGACATGAAGACAAAAGCCAAAACGGCCAGAAAACCACTTTTGCACTCCTGTAGCCTATTCCCAGTGGTCAGACCTCCGCTCTCTGGGGATGTGCTCTGTCCCGGTGTAACACCAGGTCTGGCTGCCGTGTTCACTCACTGGGAGCTGTAATCAGTCCGCACAGAGTCTGCAGGTAGGGGTGGGGGTGTAACCACATTCAACTACTCGCTACACACCAATGCGACAAATAGAGAGCCTAAGTCCCTCCCCTTCTGGTGGACCACTATGGGACCTTACTTCGGAAAAAATATGTGCGGTAGTTAATGGCAAGAGAAAACAAATTTTTTGATCCCGTTTGAATCTTGCTCTAAATTACACATATGATGATGGTCAATTTAAAAAATACATCTGAAAGTAAAAAAAGTTGCAGTTTGGTGTAAAACTGTTGGGGTATTATACTGCGAAAATACATAATTGCAAAGACCACAAATGGCAAAAGTTGCTTATGTGACGTTGTAACTTTTTTTCTCAATGACTGAAGCTAACGTCAATGAACTTGCATGAGAGGATGATGCGATAAAATGGATTAAACACATCAGGTGAGATATATTTCAGCGTGGAACATAGCCAAGTTATCTAGCTAGCAGCAACCAAGCAATTACTGTTAGCTAGCATTACCGCGCTAACATGTTGGTGACGTATATTGTGGGAGAAGAAAGATGCAGTTCAATGAACGGTTTTCACACAAAAAATATGTAACTTTACTGTTTACTTCTTGACGGACATATCTTGTAAATTGACAAACATCACATGCGTAATCCAGGGCACAGTTCAAAAAATAAGTTGTCTCTCGCCATTGACTATCGTACATATTATTTTCAAAATAAGGGCCCATGGGCCTAGCTTTGTGTTTTTACAGGAAACACGTAAATAGCAAATAGCACTCTGCTTTCTGTTTCATGGAAACTTTGTGCTTAAAGTAATCCCTATGTGTAATCCCCGTATTTACAAAATGTACCTGTAATCTGATTAACTCTTTTTTCTCTGTACTGTAACAGAATACAGTTACTTTCTTTTTGTGTCCTGATTACATAACGCCGTTACATGTTATCCATTACCCCCCAACCCTGCTGGACACGAATACTTGAATGAAGTGACCATGAGTAATGTAATTATAAGGCTGCTTGTTATGCTAACCATTAGCCCTTTGCTGGCTAGAGTAGCAGCTAACGAGTCGTGGACTTTTTATTTAAGTCCATGTCAAAGCATTTTTTCTATCTCTCCTATCCAAATCAAAACAGCCTTTGTCATCCATTTCATTACACTTTGAGTACTTCATATAAAAAATAATCAAAGTTCACAGAGGAGGTTTGAACAAAAACAATATACTTATGGCCATTATATCAGAGAAAAGGAAATATCTGTGTGGGTGTTTGAATGCCCATTGTAATCTAAATTAAAGTAGCAAAACGGGGGCAAAAAAGCAGGACTGGAGGGAGAGAACGATTCTTTTCTTTGTGAGCATACTGTGTTTTAATTATCTGTCTGGAGGTGCTCTTACATAGAAGTGGCCCCTGAGTTAACGAACCATTTAAGACATTTTTGCTAAATGATGAGTAAAAACGAGGGCAAAACTTCCTGGTCACAGACAGAGAGTTCCAGTTTTTGTTAGTAGAGACCACTCTGCCCCTGGATAACACTTAAAAGTAAACGCTCTGGGTATACTGAAGTAATTCAAACAATTACTACTTCTAAGTCACAGATATAACTAAAGACCACTCTAATGACTTAAGTAACACTTCAGTGTACCAAGCTGAAGAAGACATCTACTCATAGCGATGTCTTTTTCTATATAACATATGAACACACCAACAATCAAAACATTGAATCTAAATACTTCTAAATCGCTGACAATATTATGCTGACAGTTGTTGTTTGTTGTTGAAAACAAATATATACACAAATCTAAGGTAACTATATTATTGTAAGAAAAGGGGCAAATTAATATATTAATATATGACATCACATCAACAAATCTTGCTTTATCACTTTTTTGGACCTTGGTTTATGCATATATTATTTGAGCATAATACACTTGACAAACCTTTAGCCTACAATAACAAACCAAATGTCTAAAGATATTTGAGAACTTTCTTCACGCTTCTGCCTCTGGTCTTCTCTGTGTGGTCTCTTTAATTTCCAACCAAAAAATTAATTTCTTTGCATCAACAGAAGCTATACTTAAGGTCAAACTATTCCCCTGCAGTCTTTGTTCCCTTGCCATTTTTTGCACTTGCGGTGCAGATACTGCACTCGCTCAGTCATGCTGTTGTGTCTCTTTCCGCCCTGTCAGGCACTGATAAGACTTCATCGATGATCAATAATTAATGTGAATGGCACAAAACAAAAGAGTGAGTCAAAAATGTGGAAGTAATGGCACCTTTCAGCAAGAGTTTATACATAAAAATAAAACTTCATGAGACATTTCACTGCAACTGCATTTAACAGCCAAATCATAATCTGATTAGGAATTTTGGAGCGCAGCATAACCCCAAAACCTTTGGGATGAATTTCTTTAGTTGATGCTGTCAGCTTTATTGACATCCAGTAGCTGAGAAATAACAGCTTACCTAACAGTGCAAACATCAACCTCAAAGTCATTGAGGACTTCTGTAGTCTGTCGACAAGCGAAACGGAAAACAAGTTTTGTTTCTGTCTGTGAAGTATTAATGCTGAAATGGTTTCCCCATGTGGACCAACAAAATTGTTTAGTATTAAGACATCAAGCATCAAAGCCAGGGAGCGTGTGTACCCTTGTGCAATAATTAGAAATGAAGCCCTGTAATTCACAATGAATTAAAAAAAAAAACATCTAAAAATGAATGTCTAGGGATTCGAAAACAGATAAGAGCAAAGCTTTGAATGAGTAAAACAGTGAATAAAGCAGTGTGTAAACACCAACACACCCCCAGAGCACAAAGCTGGGCAGAATCAGCAGGACCGCTAGCTGCACGGCTAAAAGAGTAGCTACCTTTGTAGCAGCTGCTGTTAGCAGTAGTTAGCTGCTAATGTAACCAGTAACATATAAACTCCATAAATTGGAAAAATTGGAGGCAGAGCAGCCGGAGGACATCAGAGGGAAAAACGGACAATATTTTCTCCATCAACTCTGATCCAGTTTCAATAAAACCAGTGAATAAAGTGTATTTTTGTACAGTAATCAGTGAGGCCTAGTCTCGCATGGCAGGACTTGATTCAGCACAGTACGGCTACGCTACGCCCCGCTTCCGCGCAGGGGTAAGTTGGCCGATTAGAAGCAAGTGGGCTTTTAGGGAGACTTGAGCTAAAACTGAGTGTTCAGACAGGTTGAAAAGAGGTGCTGAAGCAGTGGACAGTGTAACAAATATAATGTGTTTTTTGAACATTAAAGCATGTAAACATTTTTTAGTAGAAACCCTAAATACAACTAAAAACACTAAATAATGAGCATTCTATGGCACCTTTAACATGACTATGACTACAAAACCACCAAAAAGCTCATATCCAGCACTTCCCAAACAACAATACTTCAAGTGTGCACTGGGGAAAAACTATAGGTATTGGCTCCCTTATTACACATAAGTAGCCACGGTCAGCATTACAGGACATTGGTTTCATTGGCTCTGACAAATTCTCTGTTTTTCTAAAGTGCTGAGTCAGGCCCACCTCTGCTGAAGCATCTGTTTTATCATTGGGGTTCCCCCGCACGTCCATGGGTGATTTGTTGTGAGCAGTTCAATTTTGAGCAACAGCCTGAGGTAGTTCTGTGGTGGGTATGGGAGGCCCTATCTGTCAGACGAGAGCTCCCTCTCAATATCAAATCTGCTGCATCCATTATTTGAACTGTGAGAAGTAAAGTTATATACACCTGGGGGATGAACAAGAAGTAGTCCTCAACGTAAGTGGTTATGAGAAAAGATATACAAATGCTATTAAATCGTAAAGGCCCTGAAAACCTGTTCTCTCCATTAGATTTTTACTATCAGCAATGTTGTTCTACATGAACACATGATCATCTACCAAAACATACCAAAAAAAGTTCTGTGTTTGTGTTTTTGTCTGTGCTGCGTCTCACTATAGGTTGAATCTAATGTTTGAAACCAAGTTTTCAGGGGATTTAAAATTCACCCAACACATCTCTTAATCCAGGAATTTATCAAAACAGGTGATTTCTTCATCTTAGCCACATTCAAGCATCAGTATTCATCTAGAGCTGAAACAAATAGCTGATCTGTTGATCGATTTTTGATAACTAAGGACAACAAAAATGAGAAAAGAAATGCACTGGTTTTAGCTTCTGAAATGTTTGCAACTTATATCAGTCTTCTTAAACAGTACATTGAGTGCTTTTGTGTTTTGGAACAAAGGTAAAGGTACCAAGGTAAGGGACTGTACAGTGATATCCAATGCCAATCTGGCGCCCCCACCTTCCAAATAATAGCAAGGGTAGCTTTAACCTAACAATAACCTTAAGCATTGTGGGCTTTTGAACTTCTGAACAACTTTAAAATATTATTACCCAGCACAATAAAAAATCCTTTATTTGAAAAATTCTGTAAACTCTAAGAGCTTGATAATTCTGTAATCACTCTTGTCATGAAGGAAGCTTCCAGCTGGGGAGCTGAAAAGTGATCTCTCAGTTGAAGTGTCTCAATCTATCGTGATTGACTGCTTACTCCTCTCCAATCCATTCCATAGAGATTTATGGCCGAGTCGAGTGGACTGGCTGCCAGGCAATTACTGTCAAGTGGATCCTACTGCACCTCTTTGTCACTCTAATACTACAAATTTGGTTCTCATTAGATGAATGTCAAATGGAATTAAGGCCTTCATTTATTTTGTAGGACACCATCCGGCACCTCCTAAGCTATCTCTGGCAACTTCTTTTCCCATAGCTGTTGGTCCGTTCACCTGTTTTGGCATGACAAAACAGCCAAGGTACAAGTAGGAAATAACGTTCATGGAATGCCCGAGTTAAGAAAACTGAACAGGAGTGAACCAAAGTGTAGGAGGAGAACGCAGAATACAAATTAAAGGATTAAAATCTAAGTGTATAATTCTTCTCATTACCATGTCTGTCACACCGGGAGATGTGATGAGTCATTGGCAGAAGTTGACGAGGAAGTTAGAGACAGGAAGCGGACTTACTGTATCCAAGGGGATTACGTGTCTCCGCATCATAGCTGAGGAGCATGACCTACAGCTAGGCCTATCAATGAAGTGTGTGCCTGTCTTCCACTGAAACCCCAACAAAAATGTCAATACTTTTGATATCCTGACAACTACAGCATAAACAGCCATACCATGGAGCTTAATTATGATCTTTAATCCCTGTCAAATGGCAATCCCCTCTGGCTTGTTGAGCCATTCACAGAGAGAGACAGCAGGCCACAAGAAAGAGACCAGTCTGGACAGTGATGTGCCCCCGTGAGAGACGCAGAACTAATGACTGGGTTTAGTGTTTGAGTGTGAAAGAAAATGTAGAGTGTGTGTGTGTGTGTGTGTGTGTGTGTGTGAGAGACATTAGCCAGTGCCTCATATAACGGTGAAGACTGGAATAAATACACCTACAAGCACATGACACAAGCACCAATAAACTGGGAGGAACATTACAAGCGGTTGTTTGTGCTGAGAGCTGAGAGGCATGTAATCATTGGCACACAGCCGGAGAAGAGAAGGAGGCGATGGGACAAACGGATAAAACGGAAGGAGGAAAAGTATGGGAAGAAATGAGAGCAATGAGAGAGAGAAAGTGAGAAAAAATAGCTGACTGATTGAAAGAGTAAATACTGGTGGTTTGAGTATTAAGAGAAGTAAAAAAGGAGGATTAACCAGAGGTAGCCTTCATTGCAAATGTTTACCTGTGGCAGCTCTCTTCACAATGTTGCCTGCGGCAGTGGCTCTCAACAGCTGTCACAGCTGAACTTTCTGGCAGCGAACATTTTGGCCACAGATGGGGATTGTGGCATTATTCTGATATGGCACTTTCATATAACCTGCCCCCAAGCAACATCACCAAAGGACTAGAATTGTTTTGAGCAAGGATTTCAAGTAAAAGTATTCAGTTCAGAGCTTCACGTTCAGGTAAAGATGACACATTTGAACTTGAAACTGGTGTTGATGACAGCGTATGTGATTAAACATTATGTAACAAGTGTTTTGTGGAAAACGTTGAATAATTGAACAAGGCAATTACAACTCTGCCACTCTCAGAAGTTTCTCCCTAACCTCACAACCTTCCAAACACTCGCAATGAAAAATGCAAAGTCAAAAGTGAGTGAACTCAAAATGGAAACTGTCAAACACAGACAAGCGAAAGGGTTTCAGAAAGGTAATCAAGAGTAACGGAGGCAGAGAAATAGAACATAAACAAAGGGATGATCTTTTACTTTCCCCCCCGGAGCTCCTTATTTAAGCTGAAGCCACTCTGTACCTGAGACAAGATGAGATGGAATCTCGCTGCCGTTCATATGGGACCCGGAGTCATTACCAGCACATTGGTTTTGAAATCAAACAGTTGCGACGGCAGATCAGGGGAACAAAACCACAAGGATTTGGTCGCTCAATTGAAATGCAGTGTGCAATTAACTTTATAATCTGTTTACAAATGAGGTTTACCCTGCTGCAATCTCTGGAGTGTGTGTATTCGTATGCAGGTGGGGAAGTGTGTTTGTGTACACAATGGGAATACATCAAGTCAGCTATATTTTAAAAAAGGGGATTTATAATCCATGTGCCCACACTTCCAATGAAACTGGATCTAAATTGTTATAATTGACAATAAGCAAATAGCAACTTCTTTTTTCAAACATGTATATATATTAAATATGTATTAATACTTTTAAAGGAAAGTGTGTATCCGCAAGATTTCTGTGTGCAGATCATGATGTGAAACAAAGAAGGGCAGAAAGAGAGCGAGAGAGGCGAGGGGGGAAAAAAGGGAGTGCTGTGTTAGTTTGGAAAATAGGACATTTTTCCAGCACTGAATGATTTATTGAGATGAGCTAAAATAGTTTTGCATATGGTAAAGGCTAAAACTAAAGACTAAAAGCATTTGCCAATACATTAGATTAAGGATGGGTATATTTACAAAGCCTGAGTCTGTGCCCTCTCTCTGAGGTGGTTTCCCTCTGAGCCTGTGATGGCCACAGGCACGTGTTAAAGGTTTTGCATCGTTTTGTCTCTTGAGAGACAAAAAAACCCCACACACATTTCAGTGCATCACACTCTCCTGTTCTTTATCTCCACCCAGCCTGTCCATTTGTCCATGCGATCAGGTGAACAGTTCAGAGGACAGATATGATGTCCACAGAAGGCAGCTGAGCACCGAGCTTGTCTGACATTTGAAAGTGGCTCACAACACAGACACAAAATTACTGGCGTGTAAATAGTTGCTATAGTCCCCCCTGAGGGAAGAAAACGTGTCGCTGCATCACACTGCTTAATGCAATTTAAAGTTTTAATCATTTGTTATTCTGTTTTCTTCCCTCTGCCTTACTGCATTATTTTGCTTTAGATTTCTCCCTCTCCTGAAATGTTAAGCTATAAACATGACTGCCATGTAGCCAGCATTGTTATCACAGTGAAATGTCATTGTGCTGCGGTGTCAAATAATTGCTTTGTTTTAAAACGGTGCTTTGCATGCTGTATGCACCTTACCATGGAAAAGTGCTGATTATATCTTCATGCAAAGAAGAAACGCTGGTTGGAAAACAATTCACTCTGTTCACCTTACTTCACATTCTGATGGGATACACATTAAAAATGATGGTTGCCATGGCGGCTTGTCACTGGCCTTGACAGGTAGCCGTTAACATGACTCAGCTGAAATCAATAATCAAGTTACTGCCAGCTCTTTTCTTTAAAAAAATGGCACATTAGTTTGTCCTGTAGTCTGGTGTGTGGTGTTACGTCAATGTACAGATGAAATTAGAAATGATATTCGACAGTAAGCCCCCCCAAGTTCTCTGCAAATGAAAAATGAAATAACATTATTCAGGATCTCACCATGGGAAAAGAATACATTTTCTTTTTCATTTCCACAGCTGATAGAGTATTGTAGTAGAGTCACAGATTGCGACATAGAATACAAATCTAATTAAACTATGAAAAAGCAATATTGGCCACTTTATTTTCCCAATAAAGCAGCTCTGGGCTTTATATTTGTCTGAAACAAAAGCTGAGCTAATGTCTGGTTTATTGAGCTTCACAACTGGACATTTCTGTCTTAACAATGCACAAGACAGACCGTCTTTAGTGTCCACCTTTGAATCCAAGGCAGAATGACTAAAATATAAGTTCAGTGAGCCATTCACTCACACTTATAATACTATAATTAGACTTGAGGGACACATCTCATTGTTTTTTGTCTCTTAGCAAGCCATAACATCAACACAATTTTGTATTCGCCTCCGGGGGAGTAAAATGTCAGTGGCAATGCAGATTAGGGCCAGATTCAAGTCCAAATATTGCTTCTTTGAACACAGGCTGGCAAATGCAGTCTGATGGTTTGATATATGGAGACAAATGAAAGGAAGACGTGACACAGACAGACACACTATCGGACAAAAGTGTAGCGAGTGTGGACTGTACCAGGCTAATTGTCACTATGTAGTATTACAGAGGGGAGTAGTGACTGAGAGCCCTAATGGAATAACACACATCCACACTGGTGTGGCCACTTAAACAGACAGAGGCGCGTGTGTACGTGTGAGTGACCACTGGCCAGATAATGATGACCCATAATGCATTTTGTGGCTACAGGGGCTGTGGGCACTCTCAACAATAAGACCACACATATGGTCGAGATGGATAGGTTGCATGGGCAAAAAAAAAAAAAGAAAAAAAATACAGGCAGAGGCATAAAAGGGCGAGAGGGTGGGGTTGGGGGTAGTGTGGAGAGAGCATGTTTGTGTCAGAAAATGAGACAGGCAATGAGGTAACGAGAGATGGAAAAAGAGAAAGTGAGACTGAGAGTAGAGGAAGAGAGAAGGAGTTACCGTCTTACCATGTCAATGAGGCTCTCCTGGATCCGGTTCAGTGTGGTTCTCAGTCTGCTGCTGATAAGACCCAGGCCTGATGACTCATACTGTAGGATACACACACACACACACACACACACACTTAGTGTCTGCACTGTGCACACACACATTCCTCTATAAAAACACACACTTTAGCAGAGTGTGAAAGCATGCACGCACACAGCAACATCTGCTCTCATCTCACGTAGCCGGAGACGAGAGAATCTCTTTACTTTCTGCTTCTAGTCGACTCTAATCCAAAAGAGGGAGGAGTAACTGGGAGGAACAGACATCAAAATCAGACAATCACACTGCCTACAGTAGTTGACAGACGAAAGGTAAACGAGAATGGTGGAGAGGGTGAAAGCACAGCAAACTCAACAACTAAATGCTTCCAAAATCAATTTCAGATGTGCTGAATGTCACTTGAGAAAGCAAATCACGCACACCCTCAAGGGCTTCAGATCAACCACACCACACAAGTGTTCACTAGTATATTGGACAAAAGGCAGGGGACAACCTTGTGTATTCAAAATAATACTTCCGGAGATCTACTCTTACCAAGCAAGCAGGGCCCACCACCCTGGCAGTGCCCGCCTCTCTGCCACCATGTGTTGGCAAAGACGGGCTTGGGACAGGCTATGGGTGACAAATGGACAGCAGAAAATCGCAAATTAAAAATAATAACACAGTAGAGGAAGTATTACATAACTGAAGGGGGAAAAACATAAAGAAAGAAGCAAACAAACAGATTTAGATGAATTGAAGTAAAGGGTAGAATTACTAGTGTTGAACGATTTTGAAAAAACATCTAATTGCGATTATTTTGACTGATATTGAAATTGCAAAATGATATCAGAGGGAATGATTGCGTTTATATCATTATTCTCATTTTCAGTGGAAAAAAACATGAACATGAATTATGGTGCAATTTTTGCAGGGATCTGAACCAAACAAAGATGTTTCTGAAGTCTGTAGAACATGATGTGTGTGCCAGGACATCTCTGCAGCACGACAATGCTTAATTTAAAATGCTATTTTGACACACATTTTGCCCTTGCTGATATGAAAATTGCAGTAGGCCACATTGCGATTTTGACAAGATTTCAATTAATTTTGTTCAGCCCCATCCTGTACATGTCTCCACTATTCTTGCCTCACATTGAAATGGCCTTTAATGCAAGAGCCACAACAAAACTGTTCTAACTTATCAGAAACTGCCAGGTAAGGTAAAGAAAATCTAAGTGTTGTTGAACTTCGTTAGCAGGACAAATGGTAGCTTCCTCATTTGTGTCCAAACATTAATTTGCACTTGTTCTGAAAAGGAAACATACTTCTAGTTCTACAATTTCTCAGATGTGATAAAAAGCTTGGTGACGTTTGACAGTTAAGTATCACTTAGGGACTCTAACAGCAAAGAGTTCAAAGCTTCTTGATAGTCAACTTCAAATATGTTTTAAAGCTTTCAAGTTGGATTTACTATTTTTAGAAACTTCCAAAATAGCTCTTGAAACATTTTGATATAAATGGGGTCTCACATCTCAATTCATCTTATGTAGGGTGGGCAGGTTTAAAAAAGAGAAAAAGAGAAAGGGACACAACACAATAGCTGCTGTAGTCTACCACAATACAGGTGACATGTATAGGTCCACATACTGCGCCCTGTACAAATGTGTGCACATGGTAAAACGATAAGGCAATATGGTTTTAATTAACACATTAAAAGGCAGCATCCCACTGGTATTGCACATAAAGTTCTGTTTACTTATTTCAATTAATACTACACAGCCTGTGAAAAGTTGTATGTCTTCTGTGTCTCTGGAAAAAATAACCCTAACTACGTCACAGATGACGACATCATGATAACATCAGGGTTATCTTGGCATGCGACTGAAAACTTGTAGAAGAAGCTAAATTAAGAATGAGACGTGGGGTTTGAAAGACGTGGGCGTTCAAGAGGTAGGGCGAGTCTAATGAACGATGCTATTGATTACCATGGGAAATTGAGGATCAAGCGTTTTTGTGGCATTTTGACCCATACTAGAGACTAAAAGTCAGGATATCTCAACCTCTGCTGCTTGTATTTTGACCATTCTTTTTTTTGTCCTCCAAATTTAGAGAAGTGCAATACTAAACTGCTGGATCACCCCTTTACTTACCTGGCCCTCATACTAAGGGAGTTAAATAACTTTGCATTAGAGGGAGAAATTGTTACTCCTAACTAACCTGGCTACCACTGAAGGACCAGTCCCTTATATTATAATCTTAAGTCATCCTGGCTCACAATTATCTTACGGAAGATAGAAAGAAGTGAATATTTTATTTTATATCACAAGTCACTTTAATTGTGTAAAGAACGTTGACTTGCGCTTGTGCATGAAGAAATGTCAGTGGGAGTCTGGAGTCGACAATGAAAAATAACTATTTCTTGCATTACTTCTCATTTTTCAGAGAAGCCATCTATTTAAGTGTCAGATACTTTCCTGATCTGCTCTCTCTCTTTCCCTAGCCTCGTCACTTTCCTACTTCATTGTTTTGGTAGCCAACCTCTCTCCTCCCTTCTTTCTGCATTATACTGAAAAACAGGGAGACAAAGTACGCAGACTTCCATCCTTATCTTCCCTCCATCTTTCAATTCACACTCCTCTCTGGCTCTTTTTCTTACTACATTCGTCTGTCTCTTTTTAGAACACACTTCAGTGAAATATCCAGGTTAAACCCACGGGGCACAGCTTTCCATAATTTTGAAAGATTAATCACTTTTTAAAAAAACTGTTTGTAAATCTGCCTCTCCCAGCAGCAGAAAGCCCAGTTATTAATGGCAATGGAAAATCTGTGAGCACGACACACAATGCATCTTTAGCATATGTGTGGCAGAGTCAATAGTGCAGTTCAACTTAACAGCGCCAATATACACAGATAATGGGGTATTTACCCTTTTGAATATTAATGTCACCCATTACTCTTCAAGTGGAGAAGTCAAGCAGCTCCTTCTTGATTCCATCAGTGTGAAGAGAGCAGAGCCTAGGTCAAAATACCAGCGTATGTGTATAGCAATTTCCATAAGCTATTTAAAGATTCATAGGGACATTAGCATTTTACTTTTGGTGCCTCTTTGAGTGAGACTATTCGTGAAATGTGTGGGTTCATGAAATTACACTTAATGAGGACTATAGGTACAGCGGTGGAAAAAATGAAAAAGTGAGAGTTTGAGAGGGATGAAGTCAGACAGACAAAGAGAGTCACAAAAGTAGAAAAAGTAGAAGGGGTGAACGACACGTGATACTATGTGAAAGGGGCAGAACATGTAAGATGCTGTGTGGCACAAAAGATGAAAAAATGGGTGGGATGCAGCAGAATAGACTGAGAAATAATATACAGTATACAATATACAGTATGCGTAAAGAAGGAAAAGAGAGTTTCAGACAAGGCAGATGGTGATACGGAGAAAGACAGACAACATGTACCCGCAGTGGTCATTTTAAGAAACATGAGAAAAGTGACCACTCGGCAAGTTGTCAATTTACAACCAGTGTGTCACCAACCGTCCCCTATCTTTCCATGGCTCACACAAACACCAATAATCTGTATCAGAGTGGCCCCCGCGGAGCGCTCATCCTCTCTGTCTCTTCCACCTCGATGGGACAAGAGTCATTTTGTTGCTATCATTATCACTTCCCTGAGGGCGACACTGACACAAATGCGGTTTTCTTTCTTTGTGAAGCGCAGTATAAATGAGATAATAGTTGTTAGATGGAGTGGAGGAGACTAGGCCCGCAGACTGTAACATATCTTTAAGCTGAAACTTTTACAGAGACAGACAGCAACGAGAAAAGATAGTTATTCTCCATCTCACTGTAAATCATCTAATGAACATGAAGAAATCCATCTTTAGAAATAAATGCAGGCAATTTTCTTAAAAGCATCACATCACAAATGCAGCAGAAGTAATACTATTTTTTAGTCGCAATGTAAGGGATGATGCACATCAAAACACCTGTGCCTATTGTTCGCTTATTCTTTTGTGTTTTATATTTTTGTGGAGCATTGTATGCTTTTATGTAAAAAGGGGAGAGAGATGGGAAACAACAGATGGGACTCAGATCGGAGATGACTGTTGGCACCTTCACCCTCTTAGCCACCAAAGCAACCCAACTGCTTCCCTATGTAATTACACACACCGGCCGCATCTCAATACTCATACAAACATCAGGATACGCCACTGTTCTATTTCCCAAAGTCAATGCGTGTTTTACAGTATGGTGACCATGGAGACAGTCAGACATGTAAAAACACAAGGTTTTGCTGCAGATCTTCTTTGAACCCAAAGAGGCCAGTGCCAAGTTACCTTCATCCAAAATCTAGTGTGAAGTTACTCTAAAGCATGCTATGAGTATGTGTCTGTGTTTTGCTTGTTGCTCTTCAACATAAATATACAGTGTGTAATCAAACAGCAGGATAGCAATTCAGAAATACTGTACCATGTCATTTCGTCCAAAGAAGGTGTATACAGCGTACAGGTAGTAGTCAAAGAGCTGTGACACACAGTGGATGACATCAAAGGCGATCGGCTTCAGAATGTTCATCATCTGCATATACTTCCCTGTAAGGAAATTGCAGAAAATAAAACGTTACCAGAAGTTTTTTGAGCTTTGTGTGTTCCTGGTTGCGTAGAAAGGTTTGATACCATGGACACCCATAAGCGTTCTTTTAACCCAGTATCAGTTTACAATGAATGAAATGGTTTTGTTCTTAAGTAAATCTTTTAGGAAATCAAAGGAGTCAAAGTACAGATAAGTTAATCATGGTGGAATCACATACTTTAGGGAACTTCAGCAGGAACACATTGCATTTGCATATGCTCGAGGGCAAGGATTTCATTAAGCAAGAAGGTAATAAAAGCAATAAGTACAGAGGTACAGGGGGTAACAAGGTTACCATTGACTCCCAAATGATGAATGGAGGGGAAAAAGAAGAAATAAACTCAATCTAGCTGGCTTTGCCACTGAGACATAATTATTTCTCTCACACTCTCATTTTTCACGCCCTCTCTCTTGTATTCTGCACAAATTAACTCAGGGGGCAATCTAACTCCATCAAAGAGCTGAGAAGACTGAATTAGAAGTGATTGCTTGGAACCAAACTTGGGCTTTTTACGCAGTTTTGACAATTTAAATTTTGCCACATGGCTCTAAATCAATATTACCAATTGTGTGAAAAACAATTTTTTCTTGTACAGTATGAACAAAAAAAGGGACCGTTTAAACCGTTGAAATGAAAACGACATTTTTTTATTGTTTGAAATGTCAAGAATAACAGCAGATCTGTTATTACAGTTATTAAATTAATTCAAGATTCAATTCAGCCATACAACCACAGAGGAAAGATAACCGCCTCGTCTAATTCATTTTCACACATGAAAATCACATTATGGGGGTCACATCGCCAAAGGGTACGCAATGCCAAGGAAGGGCCCCAGTGTCTTCAAAGCCATGCCACAAAGCACCTCTTTGAAAGCGAACAGTCAGGGCGAAAGGCGAAGGCTAACCATTATTAGTGCAGCTCAGTCACACAGGTAGAAGCAGAGACGTGAGCATGCTAATCCCTATGAGCTGCTGGCTAGATGAATAAATGGAAATCTCAGCAGGCTAGAGAGGACACTCACTGTGGCCTGCTCCCAGGGAGAGGTAAGAAGTGGAGTGTGTGTGTGTGCGTGTGTGCATGCGTGCAGGACTTACCGACAAGCCGAATGACGTTCAGGGTGGTGTTGGTGATGATCGGTGCATTGGTCTTATTTAGGTTGTAGTCTGACTTTTTCTTACTTCTTATGGTCTCTCGGGACGCACTGACGCATTCAGAATGTGGGGGTGAGAGAGAAAGTAGGGCAGAGTCATGAGAAAAGGAAAGACTCAGTAATATATGTTAACATCACTAATCCTCGGCAATGATTGGCCAGGTTCAAAATCTCATTGAGGGTCAGAGCCTTGTAATTGATCAATCAGAACCCTTTACACAATGCAGGAAACACAGAAGGACCCCAGTAGTGAAGTCTCTGAACTGGTGATCCTGGAGCACCAGACCCCTGACACTGATCATTGAGCCATATTAGCCAGCTATCATTACATGGGCCTTTCTAATTTCTGGATGTGACCACACGACCCATTCAATAATAAACTATTAGTGATTCTTGCTTAAAAGAGAGGGAAATTTGCATTTTAGTTACTATAGGCTAATGTCAGGTTAATGCAAGTGGGGAGCAGGATATCGAATGTAGCGAGAATTAAAGCAGAAATATCAGGCGTGTCAGGCCTGTGAAATAATGACACTCAACACGGAGCACAAACATCACGATACCATTAATAAGTCATTGCAGATTACATGACAGGAAATGGTCATTAAAGCAATGCTTCTGTAATGAGGAGCTACTGAATTAGTAATAGTATTATATGTCTTGTTCCCCGTGCAAATCCGGTGTAAAATTTGATGTGAGCTCTCAGATATGCACAAGTACACATACAGACACAATCCAAGGTTCTCAATAATTTAGTCCAATACATACACACACAGTCGGTTTACTGACAAAAACACTACGAAATGAACAAGGATGGTTATAAAATTCAAAACTCAATACCGCTGCATCAAAAGCACCCAGATTTATGTGGTTATTTATGACGCACACTACGTCTACTTGAGAGGATGACATAAATAATTACAGCTATGACATGCTAATATGGTAATTGTGTGTATTAATTATAGGACTTCCCTGATAATAAAAATAAACAAAATGCTAAATTCTCTTTCAAATGAAAATTAATCTTTTTACACGAGGTGCAGAGGAGCGTATGATTTCCTCTGTCTTTATAAAACAGCGACTAATCTTTCAGTAGTCCCCAATCACGAAGGCGGAGGTGGGGAGAAAGAGAATTTTTCAGTTTTATATAAGGTTTCTGCCTCTTTAGCAGGGTTATGCAGAGGTGAGCTAAAATTATCAGCGCTGAATGCATAAAAAGTGGTGTAATGCATGACTTCACATCCTTTTAGAACCTCCATAAAAAGATTCAAGGACATATGGTTTTATTGATTTATTTGTGATTAACATTCTTTGTCTGCACATGTTCACTAACTTTCACAAATCTGAAATAGCGAAGAGTAGAAATTATGGACACCTGGATAAACCATGTACGTTGACGTGTCATCCCTAGAGCTGTGCAATTTGGAAAAACAATTTGATTTGGAACTGACCTCTTGTGGGGGACATCGCCCGTCTGCTCGTCAACGTAGTCCTGCTTAAGCTCCTCAGGGACATCACTGTCGCTGTCATAATCTTGATACACGCTCTTTTCCAGCTCATCTGACTCGTACTTGACAAATTGGGGAGAGAAAGATCAGATGGAAGTCACGAAAGACAAAGGGCAAGTGCAAAGAAGAGATACAGTACAAAGGAAGTGAGAAGATAAACACAAGTGAAACATTGTTGCCATGCCGTGAAACTTTGCTGACACTTTACATCAGGTGTGAAATAAAATGGGCTATAATTAAATTATCTGAAATATTTTTGAAAAGAAAATGTTACAACTCCATCTTTTAGCTCTAATGGGTGCATAACCATGAAATGACTGGTTTGAGGAAAAACAGAACGGAACATTCGTTCACCTTACAGAGGAGAGTTTGGTTCAAGCTCACCTGAAATAAGACAATATTTCCTTTGTCCTTAACTGCAAGCTCAGGCAGCACAACAGCCATATTGAAAGGATTACAAGCTTAAGAGCAAGCCAAGCTTGGGTTTCTGTAAGCCTAATATGTTATATAGTGCATTATTGCTTTGGATTGGTTGAGCCTGAAAAGAAGATATATCAATATTATATATATATATATATATATATATATAATATTAAAAAAAGTGTGTGATGTGTCAGGGAACCTGTGTAATCTCCATTCAAGAAGAGAAATATTGTTTCTTTAACAAATAAGCCATGAAGGCACAACAAACCGATATTGGGCTTTATAGCAGTCATAGAAGGAGCTTATATAATGTGTATAACATGGATAGTACCAGGCAATATTCTCTACATCACTGAATCTATGGTGTGGATATCTGGTTGAACCCTATAGAAGCCTTGACTTCTCTCTGTCTTATGGTGTCACTACACCTTAGTCTGTTATCAGAGCTCAGAACAGCCATTTGAGATTTACAAGTATTTAAGCACAGAAGTTATTATTTCACATTTTATAACGTACAAAGATGTCAAAAGTGGGTCTGTATGAATCTACTGCTGAGAAATGCAACAAAGAGAGGCAGTGGTTCAGGCTGCCACTGCTAGCAGCGACTCTGCCCTACAGCAGAAGTGCAGCAGTGTCTACGAAGCGATTTCTACTCTGCAATAACAATTTGCCAGTAACCACCATGGTAATGCTGATGCATGTGATAACAGGCTTGAAACTTGCCTCAAGGAACAAGGGGGCGCTGACTTCAGATAAGCGCAGCTGCTAACAGTACATTGCTATTGCACATACAGTGGGATGTTTATTGATTCTCCTCTTACTTCTTAACCACACAATAGTAGCCACTGTCTGTCCGTTGTTAATATAATCTATCGTGCAGTACCTATTATGATTTCAGATTCAGATTTGTCAGCCAAGCATAAGCGCTTACATTCACTAGACAAGAGGATTACACTCCCTCTACAAATCTAGCTAGGCTGGTCTTTTGGTTTCTGAAGGTGCAGTTGCACAAAGCATACTAAGATAGATGCTCAGCCAAACAGGCATTTCAAGAAGCAAAATAACAATCTCTCCTTTCTGTTAATTATGTATGGCCTATAAAGTGAGAGGCCTGGTAGTTTTACTAGACAATATAGAGTGACAGCAACACAGCATATTTACCACAAAACACAGAGTAGAGTGTTCTTATAGTCATGGCAGGTTCTGCTGGCCCTACAGCGCTAATAAAAGTTTGTTGCGGCCCTGTTGATGACAGTTTGAAGGCTGCTGTAAACCACTTAATGACCCACAATGATTATGTCCCACTTAACCAGCTTGTCTCTTTATTAACTTGTTTGGTGACGCACCTCAATGAGTAGCATTATTAATTAGACATACTTTTGTAAATATGACTGGTGGAACAAATGAACAACTGATTCAGCAGTGGCACTTACCCCGTTAGATGCCAGCACATCCTCAGTCTCCTCCTCTTTGTGCTCAGCATGCATCTCAAAGGGGTTCCCGTCCTGAAGGTACTGCTTGAACAGAGACAGCTCCTCCTGAGCCGGGCTGGTCGAGGACACGGCCTGTCTGCTTGGGGAAACGGACGGAGAACGACACTGGCCCATGAACTTAAACTCCTGAATTGGAGAAGATGGGGCAGAGACACACAAGAGACGGATGTAGGTTCATGTTTGGTCAAGCCATTACCAATGATACTATGTTACAAAAAGTCTACAATATGCAGTATAACATTTTACTAACTATGTATATGTCTGCATTTTCAAAGCAGCAATTGTGATTAGGTCGAAAACAGTGGTAGATTGAAAATACAGTGTGACATCTATGAGCAGGTGCAGGTGCATGTTCCCCTGGAAATAGCATGGCCAAAAGGCAAAAACACAAGTGGGCTGCCTGCTTGCAAGGCAATACGCTTTTGCTTGCATCATTTCTTTAGGCTGAAGATGGTGTTAAGTATCAAACCTTCCAGTATATTTTATTTATTGGGACATGCTCCAAGTTCAGGAACTGAAATCATTTCAAATGGATCCTGTGTCAGAAATGGTGTGTAGCGTTTGGGAAGAACTTTAGAGATAAAAACGGCTGCAAGTGCCGACGCCGATGTGAGGAAATGCCTGCATGTTCTGTTTGACAACAGATTAAAGAACCAAAATTTGGGTACAATTGCAACAATATGAAGAATACTTAAAAAAATGAATTTCAAGAAAAGAAGAAAAAGAATTTCAGTGCACTGAAAAATACACTTTAACCCATTTTCAGTTGTATATTGTTAATGGTTTCTGGATATTTTGTTATATAACAGGCCACTCTTTTGGAAAATTGCCACAGTGTCTAGAAGAGTGTCTAATCTAATAATTCATATAACTAACTGTAGCACCTTTTGGCATTCAAAAAAGCCAAAGTTTAATCTGTTTTTTTTTGTTGTTGTTTTTTTTTTTTTAGGTCAGCCAGGCATAAATGCACATTCCCTGTTTACCATACAGCAATGTAGACGTACAAACTTCTCATGACAGTGGGTTTATTATGAAGATTCTTTGCCATGTGTTTTTGTTGTAGAATGTGCCCAAGCAAGACAGGCATGAAGGGAAAAACAAGATGTATGAAAATCTGACTTTGAATTAACACCATTCATCTTTCTGACATCTCTTTCTTTCCATTTATCATTTCTGCTTCTAAGTGAAGAGAGCTGAACATGTTGCGAGCACAATGATCTTTTCTTTGAGTTGGTTACCTTTGTGGTGGTTATACATGATCTATACATGGCTTTGGTATTGAAGGTTTATTTTTATAAAAAATTTATGTTACTTTTGAGTGCAGGGAATTAAAATCCTACACACCACAAAGGACAACAGCCTTTTATTTCCATCTATGTTTTTTAATGTGCAGTGACCTTTACTCCTCTATGTTGATACACAGGCTGACAC
This sequence comes from Micropterus salmoides, assembly GCF_014851395.1. NCBI lineage: Eukaryota > Metazoa > Chordata > Actinopteri > Centrarchiformes > Centrarchidae > Micropterus > Micropterus salmoides. The sequence continues at coordinate 21,247,925 of NW_024040817.1, read as the reverse complement.
ACTTGCACACACACACACACACAGAGAAATGTTTCATATAAGCAAATATCACAGTGGTGGGGGGCGTGCGATGAATGAGGGTAGAATAAATGAATGCTGCCAAGCTTTGTTTTCTCGCCTCAGTGATGTGATTCTTACTCACGTGGAGCTGGGCGATGTTAAAGTTAGACTTGACCGGACACAGTTCCCATGTTTCATTTTCCAGAAACATCCTCAGCTCTTCCAGCCGTGCCCTAAGGGGTTGAGGAAGAAGGATAAGGAGTGGGGATGGAGTACAAAAGGACAAGAAGAACAGTTAAAAAGTTAAAAGAAAAACTCAACATCTGTCCATTACTGACCTTAAGCCATTTTGTATATTCAAGCAGCGTCTAGATTAAATGTGCTGACACAAAAAAAGCCTGCAAAGGTCACTGACGCATAGTTTGTGTGTGTGTGTGTGTGTGTTTGTGTGAGTGTGTGGTGAGGGGTGTTTGATATGTTTCACAGCTCAAGACAGCCACCCTGGTGCTGGGTCAATATCAGGTCTTTCTGTGTGAAAATGTCCGAGCAGTGTTGACTTCAAAAACTGCAGTACCACTAGTCACTTGTCTTAAAGGCGTTTGACATATAAGAAGCGAAGGAACATGGAACTGTGGCGAGAGACAGGGAAGCCTTGTGGCACAAAAATAAAGATGGGATATCAATTGCAACGACTTCAACATTGTACAGTATGCTCAGTGAACTGCCATTTCCCTACAGTTAGATTCTTTAAAAGGACTCCTAAATGACATGAGATGAGAGTTTAGCTTACATAATCCCACATTTCAAATTTGGGTCTATCTGAAACATTTACTCAATTTTTTCTGTCTATTTAGTATTTACTATTATTTATGTTATTTTAAAAAAAAGTAAAATAATTCAGTATTTTATATGACAATTGCCTTTATGCATCTGTGATAATGTTGAAAGGTCAATACACTAAAAAATAAACAATGCATAAAGGATATTAAAACATCACAATCACTCAGAGAAAATTAGTAATGAACATACCATCAAAAATGACCAACGGTGCAGCTCTTAGATATTTATCATGTCTGAACCCTGACAATGTCATTCACCTTTTCACCCGCAGGCCAACAATACATACATCCAACGAAGGTTAAAATCAAGGGCAACTGGACTTGGTTGAAGATACCGGAAGACGTTTCGTCCCTCATCCAAATCCAATACCTACTGTTCGATTCCCACCACCCACTGGAGCACAAGCTAGGGGTCATGAGAACACTGCACCACGGAGCGGAAAACATACCAACAAGCGCCCAAGCCAGAGAGAAGGAACAGAACCACCTGAAGGGGGCACTTACAGCCTGTGGATACCCTAAATGGACCTTTGTGAAAACAGCCACAAGATCCAAAAAGAACAAAACTACAGGGGAGGAGGAAAAGAAGGTCAAACGCAACAACATTGTGATTCCATACGTGTCTGGAGTATCAGAGAAACTCATGAGGATTTTCAACAAACATAACATCCCTGTGTTTTTTAAACCCAAGAACACACTAAGACAGATGCTGGTACACCCCAAAGACCGCACACCCAAACACAAGAAAAGCAATCTAGTGTATGCGGTCCAATGCAGTGAGGAATGCACAGACCTGTATATTGGGGAGACTAAACAACCACTACACAAACGCATGGCTCAACACAGAAGGGCCAACTCCTCAGGTCAAGACTCTGCAGTCTACTTACATCTGAAGGACAGAGGACACTCGTTTGAGGACCACCAGGTGCACATTTTAGACAGAGAAGATGGATGGTTTGAAAGAGGTGTCAAGGAAGCCATTTACACCAGGGTTGAGAAGCCGTCATTGAACAGGGGAGGGGGTCTACGCCACCACTTATCCCCCACTTACAATGCTGTCCTTTCATCACTTCCCAGGAAACTCAACAAACGTAACCTATTGGCCTCAGGTGAAGATACCAACGATGGTCGTTCAGTCTTGGCCACAGGTAGTCTTAACGACTGTAACGACTGTCGTCACAGTCAGAACTGAAGAAGTCCTTTGGATGAGGGACGAAACGTCTTCCAGTATCTTCAACCAAGTCCAGTTGCCCTTGATTTTAACCTTTGTTGGATAACTATGACCTGGATGACTGAGAATCTTCATAGACAATACATACATCACGATAACAGAGTGTGTTACTGCAGACAGGTAACAGACAAATACAGGCATCAGCCAGTCAAAGTTCACTGACGGTGCTGGGGGGGGGTCCGCTCACCGCCATCTCATCACCTCCAACCTCGAGACATATCCCATCATGCCTCTGTGCTTCCCTCCTTTTCCATTTTGCGCCACAGAAAGGAAGCTTATCAGCAATCTAATATTTAAGAATCTTATTGATGATTCCTGACAATCAGAACACTGATCAATGCAAACCACCTCTGATGATGTGGCACTGTCTGTGTGAAAGCATACATATTCATGTGGTTGGCAGGGGGTTATGTAATCAAGATGTAAATGTGCTTCCAGCTCAGTGAGTGTTACTGTGTAATTGCACGTCTACTTCAAAAACAGGGTTTCGCTGGGAATAGAGCATGATGAAGGCAGCCAATGGTTGTGATTGTGTGTAGAAGTTTCAAGCATGATAACCAGCTATCCAAGAATTATCTACTTTCATCTCAACAACTTTCTCTCAGTAAAATCGGGGCACTGTCAGGGACATCAGATCCATGCACTCTATGTCTAACTGTTCACACACAATCAATCCCATCAACCCTGTGAATGAACGGAAATCACATCTAGGTGTCACATGATCCAGGTAATGATCCAGAAGCAATGGGTACATTTTACCTGTGATAGTTTTTAAAGTAGTTGACGCTCTGGCGTTTGATGGACTCCTGCAGGACCTCTGACTTGCTGCCGCAGAACTCCTCCCCCACCTGCATCAACCTAGAAGAGAGGGTTGAAGGATAGTGGGACACATTATGACAGAGACAATGATGAAGGAAAATACTGAGAAGGTGAAAGCTTGTAGCGAGAAGACCTGGACTCTTTGATGGCTGCCTATTAAACCTTTAAAGCCTTGATAATAACTTTATTCGCAGTGCACATGCACACAATGAGGCAACCATTGTGAATTTGGACTACTGTGCTTCTGCATAAACTATCCTTAAGGTCACAAATGTAGAAGTGATTTTCTAAATTTGTTGTTCATATTATTTTATCATTCAATAAAGGGAAAAAATTGTTCAAGAATAAAGAAACAGCCCTTTATCATGAAAGTCTCTGGAGGATGATCACTGCGTATGTTTGACTGACAGCTGAGCCAGCGGGGGCACAGAGACAAGATGTCAACTGACTTTATCTGGTAACTGTAACTTGCCTGTCAAGGGACAGACAATGTACTTTTACCAGTGGTATTGAAGAAATGGGGCCACACAACGCTGCAACTATAGTAAGCAATCCAAGTTTGACATTTTCACAACTTACTGTAACCTAAACAGTGGCTTTATTAGATCAAACACTGAATGTAAATTTCTCCCTTTTGGGGATGGATTAGTCATTAGACATAAAATTTACAGAACAGATTAACATGATCCTCACATAATTTCTTGAAAACATATACTTTGTGTATACAGTGTATATATATACACACACTGAATATTTATGTAGAAAGTTACTGATTCTGTTTTTACTGCATCTGTTCTTTTACTTTGCTCTGAGCTGCTATGTCAACCTAAGTTTTCCTAAAACCCTCAAAATTACTGAGCACAGACTACAATCCTACATACAGTAACAATAGGCCAAGCAACACACAGTTTGACCACAGTTTAAGAAATGTAATGAAGGTGTGTGCACTTCCTATTTGAGTATCACATTTTCATGATCGGAGTAAATATAATCAAAGTGGGGTGTTGAAATGGGCTAATGAGGACTTTCTCAGAGAGAGTATGTGTGTTTGCACAATTTGAGTCAGTTAGTGAGTAAATGACAAAGCAAATCAGTGCTGTGGGAATTAAGGGGGAAAAAGAGAAAAGAAGACTGCATCTGAGAGAAAAAAAAGCAAGATAATGAAGACCAATAAGTGGTTGAGCTGGCTGCTCAGGACCAGCGGAGTACCTGCTGATGACATCCAGAACCACTATGAAATCATCGTATTTGAAGTTTGACATGTCTGTCCCCAGGATGTAGGCCTTCACTTTCAACTGGACATCCTAAAGAGAGAAGTGAGAGGGACAGGGCGATTCATGGCGAGAACTTGCGATTGAGAAACTCTCGAGTTGAACAGGAGGTGGGGGGGTAAATGAAAAGAAAAACTAGGGGCAGAGAGGGAGGAAGAGACATGGTCAGATCATTCAAAGAGAGAGAGAGTACGCTATTTTTTCCAACCTGCCAGATCCGTGTCAGTCCGTGCTCCAGCTTCTTCTTTACATAGCTACGGTCCACCACCAACTCATCAGACTCCGCTGCCGCTGTATCATCTAGGGGTATTCAAAAAAGCACAAAGACTGATTCAAAACTAATAACAGGACTGATAAAATTCTATTACTTATCCATCTTATTTATCTATTGTTTGACTGTCATTTCAGCATGACTCAAAGGATTTAATTTACTTATTTAAATGGATATCTACACATTGATGCATGAGCAAACTGCATCTGAATCCGTACAAAAGTAAAAAAAAAAATACTATTCTTACAGTTGACGAGGAAGCAAATGAAAAATATCCCCTTGATAATGGTGAAATATAAATTCCTCAGGTGCATTTTAATACAGACGGGGAAATGTGTAGTTGAGCTGCAGATCCGACATGCTTGAACATTGTCAAAAGTCCTTCATTGTTTGTTTGACCATGTGTACATCCGGAATTCCAGCGGAAGACTCTCTACTTTCTGTGGTTGTCAGTCCGAATCTGACAGGGTGAAGGTCACAGAGTCACTCAAGAGAGGTAAGACTGATAGTGACTTAGAACACAACAGGACAATACTGGATGACACTTAACGTGTTTGTTCGCTGTCAGGCAGTCATAAACAAAGCCAACATCTCCAGAGAATGCGGTTCCTCTAACATCAGCTCACTATCTACTCCTTAGTGCGTGGGCGCTTCATTTTTCTTCTCACCGATCAGACTGAATACCGTGTGGTGCAAACACTGCAGAGGCTACAATGTCATTGTAGCTGCAATACTTTCGTTTGGCTGATGTGTTGCTTTTGTTGTGTAATGTGTGCTTGTAATGCCCTTCTCAATGTATCCAGAATATTACATATTCGTTGTTCCTTGTTCTTTTCACTTTAAGATAATATTAACTTTGGTCTGCAGAATAAGAAAAATATCAACACCTGGGATCTTTTATAACATGAGGTGTACTTTTTTTACCCTGTTAAGGAAATTCTATATCGTCCAATTTCTCCACTCTACAGTAAGGCCAGCTGCCTGGGTCAGCTGCAGGGGCTCTCTTCCTTGGGATTTAATGTCTCAAAGATCTGTTAAAAAGGTAGCTGCTTGTAGACATGGAAGCCTCTGTCCTGGCTCTCTTTGTAGGAAGGAAGGCCTTCCTACCCACCAAAACGAAACACAATCTTATCAATCCTTATGTAATTAAGTGGTATATTTCACTTTCGATTAATCAAATCCAGTATGTCAGGGTCAATAATATCCTACAGGGCTGTGTATGAACATTCACCTTAGAAACTTTGATATTTTCAGATGACACTTATTTCCTCAGCCTACTGCACAAGGACACTAGCTCTTGGGGCTATTTCACTGAAATATAGGGTTGTGTGCAGTGGTGTGAAACCAACCATCTAATTTTAAATGTAAGAAAAAAAAACTGAGGAACCCATCAATCAGGTCTGCTCTTACAAGTACCTTGGCATTCACTAGGACAACACCTTTAGCTGGAAGACCCATGTTGAAAATGTGTGTTCTCATTTACAGCAGACTCAGAGCGTATGGGATAGATCAGAGGATTATGTGTTTATTCTACCAAGCTGTGTTAGAGAGCATAGTCAGGTAAGGGATGTCAGCATGGTATTAAAATCTCACTGTTCAGTTGAAGCATGCTTGTCTGGTACAGACCACCACAAAGGTTATGGGGAGGAAAGAACACCAGTCCCTCCAGTCAATATATGAACAGTCTGTTCTCAGTAAGCAAAGACAATACTGCCTGACCCATATAGTAGTATGAGCTCCTGGAAGACGATATATAGTACCCCTAATGTTTTAAAAACTCATTTGTGCCTGCCTCACTTAAAATTTTAAATAATGTAGCTTGAGGCTGTGTGTTCAATAGCTTCACTGTGTTCTTATAACTGGTTGTGTGTAATATGTGTAATGTACGATATGCATAATACGTGGTTGTGATTTGCCATAGAATGTGCTGCTTTGTTTATATGTTGTGGGTGGTTTTTTCGTTTTGTTTTTTTACTACTATGGAGGGAGCTAGCTATATCTGTGCAGCATTTGAAATTTCCCTAATTTCCATGGATGTTTTTCCCCAAGGAGTACATGTGCTCCCACATGATTTTTTTTAAATTAACAAACAATTTCTTACATACGTAACGATATGGCCAAAAATGTTATCATGATAAAAAGTTGCATATCTTTCAATATTGATAATCATCACAATAAGTAGCAAATCGTTATTTCTTTTGAGTTTAATGGGTGATGTTTGCTCCTGAGTGAAAGTTGAGGAAACCTGATGGTTAATTGTGGTTTAAACTCTTCTTTATGGTCACTTGATGCCAAACAGCAGATCACTTCACAAGTCTAAATTAGAACATTCAAAACAATTATGATAAAATCTTTGTCAACAAATATAGATGAGAAAAATCAGTAAGTCAAGTAAAAGCTTTTTTCAGTCCTTTTTTCTTTTTTTAACAAAATAAACATCAATAAAAAAAAAAAAAAGTCCTAATTCATGTATGATTCAAATGAATAAAATCAAACATTTATTGAACATTTATAGAACATTTGTTATAGAAAAAAATTACATTGCAATAATTGTTATATTGCCCAGCCCTACATACATATTTACACTCTGTGTGTGTGTGTGATATATCTTTTTTGCGCATGTAACAGGTTTGCAAAGTGAAAAAGCCCAAAGGGAGTTCCCCTCTTCTGCTCTGAACCGCTTGAAAACAGCTCGTTTGTAGTCCAGCACTTCACTTCCTTTACTTGTGACATCACAATGAAAACGCGTCATAAAGCTTGCCACGCAGCTTGCGGGGGTCAGGCACGCCCTCAAACCAGGCTAGTCTGAGCAGAGGCCCTTTGGCACGACTCGCCTTTGTTTGGTTTTCCATTGTAGAAATGTTGCACCTGTACCTGCTTCCAGGTACTTTTTTTCGAATCACCTCACCTCATTCGAGGTTCCAAGCGAGCTGAGGGATACTAAAATGTAATGTGAAAACACGACAGACTGCTGATTGGTCAGAGAGAATATTCACTATTCACTGCATCATCATTGCGCGCGCCTGACAGAGGCCAGCAACAGAAAGTTTTATATTTTTGTTTTCATATGGACTCATCACTAAATCCACTTCTGAGAAGTTTTGAGGTGAGAAATCAGCTGTGTAGCTTTCGAATATTGACAGTTTTATGAGAATTGATGGCGGAACAAAAGTGCTTGAATATTTTCAGAGTTGAGGAGCTCCGCAAGTGGCTGCGGGGGAAGTCTGCGCCAACCCGCGTAAGGAGCGTGTGAGGCCGGCCAGCCGCCCGCTCACAGAGCCCTCTGCTCACACAGACCGCTGCAGCAACAACAGCAGAGGAAAACACAGCTGGAAGGTTTTCATACCGCTCATCTGTCTTTACATTCTGAGGAATGTTGAAACATTTTAACTTAAAGAGAAAGCTGTGTGGATCGCTGGTTTGTGTGTCGCATTGAACATTACGTTGCGGCAGTTGTGTGTGGCGGCGCTATGACAACAAGCTACGTGCTATCTCTGGGTACTATCTGCACTGGAAAACGGAGCAGAGTCGAGTCTATCGATTTGCGCTGTGGTAGCATTTTTCGGCAAGGCAGCAGAGAACGTCAGAACAACGGCAACAGTTCAACGTTTAGTCCTGATGGAAAGATGTGGAACAATGATGTTGTGGACTTGTGAGTAACTTATACCATCTGCTAGGTTACGGTCGCAGTCTGAAGCGGCTTTGATTTGGATCACACTACCTTGTTTCTTACGACCCGCCCTTCTCTGCTTCTGATTGGCTAGTAGTCCTTACCTGGGAACTGCGCATGTGCAACTCCCAACAAAGATTTTGTACAAGTAAGATGCATCACTCTGTAGCTCAAGAACGGAGCGTACAACACATTGGGTGAAAAGAGGAGCTGCAGCAATGTGCAGTATGAGAAAAATATGGTGTTTTTAAAAAATTAAACCATGTAAACCTGTTCTGGTACAACCCCTAATTAAGATTTTGAACCTGAAAATGAGCATAATAGCACCTCTTTAAAACCCTGGTATATGGACACTCGGCCTGAGAATTAAATTTTTTTTTTTTTTAAATTTAAAGTTTTTTTTAAAACATGCACACAGCTTTTTAAAACACTGATCACTCATCAGATGAGTGAAAACATTATTGTCACAGAAAACTCTGATTGGCGCACTGCAGCTTGTATAATGTGGAACTACTAGTTTTTGAACCAAGGATGCATACACGATACAGCAGCACCACCCATGCCACTCTTAATGTAGACAGGATTACTGAACAATATTTTTAGTAAAATAGAACAAAGGGAATATATTGTTTTCAGGAAGAGGATGGAGAGAAGGAGCATGTATTGCACACTAGCAAAGACATCCTGGCTCTTGCTATATCTACATCTGTCCACTGCAGCTTAACTATCCACAAGCTGAATAAGCAACTGGTATAAATTAGTGTAATAGTAGCTTACTACTAGTAGCCTAGGGTACCTTGTAATGTTTACTCGCACACCATGCTCGTAAATAATTTTTCCTTGTTGCACATATGTATTTTTTGGGGCAAATGTGAGTGAAATATTCGCACAGTAGAGAGGAAAAGAATACTGATGAGAAAGACATTCAAGAGGCAAGAATTTCCAGGCTTCAGTCTTCAGTGTAAGGGCAATGAAGAAAACATAAATGTGTCATTGACAGAATATGCGCAGATCTTGTGCTTGAGGTCACACACACTGCCCTTCATTAACCATTAAACCAGATGATGTTTAGTCAGAGACAGGGAGCCAGGCATGAATCATGCGTAGTGTTTTCTTTTTCTGAAGCAGTGTGACACCTCAAACATACAAACACATAATTTAAGTCCGCTTTTCAATGTTGAAAGAACTCTTCACTCTTTGACAGTATTCCTTCATGGTGATATAGACAAAAAAGTTCAAAAAGCGTTGTTCACTAAGACTTTACAGAGGTTATAAAGGGAGCTGTGTGAAATCTGATAAATTGCCTCAAGTGATGTCACTTGAGTAAGCTCTGGCTGAGTTTACCAGACATTTGTAGTCTGCTCTTCATCTCTGCTTAAGGCTAGCAGCTCGAGTCTTCATTAGCCTGTACTAGTACAACACACTAGGATCTCCAGCTGAACTGTCAGTCGTAGAGTTGCATTATGGGTAATGTAAGTGTCAGGTTTTGACAAGGACGAATAATGTACGGAATTAAAAAGACGATATCTCTGGTTCTGCGCTATCCAAGTGTCCACTGTGAATGTGAGCGGACTGCAATGGTAATTTGATAGTACTGGAGTACTCTTAACCATGGTTCATCAATAATCACTTAATCATTAACATCTGTAGCAGCTGACCTTTCTGAGAAACAAATTGGAAGAAGAACTCTATCCCACGCAGCACAGTTCACCTTACAAGGCCTTCCTACTCTATTCTGTTCATTTTCATCAGTCTGCATGTAGACCAGCACTTTACCCACAGGGCCTGTGTTAATCAACTCTGAGACATACAATTAGCAACAGAGAGGATCTGCTCAGCCTTATTATGGATTCTGACAGAAGGCTCAATACACCAAAGATGAGAAAATTTCTCGAGAGAAATTCATGTCAAGTTTTATTTGCAGCAGTAGCTTGATACAATGGGTTCCCCTTCCACGCCATTAATGGGCAACCCCATGCCTCAAGATTATTCAAGGCAACAATTGTCCATCTTAAGAAGTCTAACCAAACATTAAGTACATTGTATCTTATTAAAGCAAGTGAAAAAGACGGACGACGATGATTTAATCACCAATTTTAATAGGTGTTTAAGAAGTTTTGTAGAATAAAGTGTTATTTTCCTTCGACAGCAATCTTCATTATTTGCATCTGCTACTAACTTCAAATTCAGGACAACTTTGTTAATAATCTGAGTGCATCAAACCATGAACTCTGTGTCACGAACAGTCTCATGAGTCACACCAGTTGTTTCAACAACAGATTTGTATATTAACTTGACATGGTCACATGTGTCTCATCCTTAGGGAGAGGGAAAGCCTCTCCTATTACCAAGAATGGGTAACAGCCGTTTTGAGCATGAGACCGGCAAGCTAATTTGGTGGACATAACAGTAGATCAAATTTAAATTCTGGCCAGCAAGAACACCTCTGCACCTAGCTATATCATACATGTTTATCTTGTCCTCCAGCCGATTGCAATCATCATACTCAGAAATGGATGCAAGACTGATACACCTCAATCTTTGCCTTGGTATTTTGGTTTATATGAAACATCTGGTATTATTCACCTGAGATTCCTGGCATTCACTGGGAGTGTGTTCATGATGCATTTTAAATTCATCCCATTCTTTCCATCCTTCATATTACCTCCACAGCCACTACTGTCATGCTTTAGCTACTACTAGTCATGATTTCTAATAACGAATTCGTGGCAGGGCTTAATCAAACACATCATGGGAATTTAAATGTATGTCCTCATCTGGTAGTTTTCAAACACTGCCCTTGAGACCCCAATAACATTGGTAGTAATTTGAGACATTAACTCAAACTGGTGAAAATAATTGCATCATCCACTAAAAGGCACAAGAACAGAGGGCTTGGGAGACATTGTGACATGGCAACTTGACATATCTGGGTTTCATTTAATGAGCACAAGGACAGCAGTGGGAGCGAGGGGGTGTGAGGAACAAAAACATTTGGAGAAGACAAAGTGAAACTGGGGTTGTGAAAAAAAGAGCCCTGACAGGGTGAGAGAGCTATAACTGATACAAAACTAAGAAAGAGTATGTGAATAGAGCATAGCATCTGTTGGGCTCAGGTAATTTTAAACTGAAATCTGACAACTGAGCTTGCAAAATGTAGTCACACAGTAAGAGGCTTTTCATGACAGCACCCAAGTAGTATTATTCTCTTCACACAATAAAAAGGTACATCAAATACTGATACATGACATTTTTGAATCCATAATATTTTTTTCCCATTTAACAAATAATAATTTTTCTTCATTTGTCCGCATTAATTCCCCATATTCGTCTCCCACTGCTGAGCTGGTGAGGGTGTCGACAGCCTCCCCGGGTAAACTACTTAGAAAGCCTTAATAACGGTTATTAAAAAGTGTTAATAGAGAGAGGGAAGAAAAGATTAATGATAGGGAAAGCCACCCTTTGCCACAGTCAGTGTTTGACCTTTGGTGGCATTGTGGGTAATGACTCACACCCAGAGGGGCCTTGCCTCCCCACTGGTTTCAAGCTATGACTCAGAAAAGAGCAGCAGGTGCATGACTTTGCATTAATCTGTAAAAGTTTAGCAAGAGAAAAGTCAAAACATGGCTTGTGGTTTCGGAATATAAAAACACAATCTAAATTGAAGCAATTGTAAAAAGTACATAGAATTGGACAGTTAAAGGAGCTGTACAGTTTTTAGCTTGCAACCACTACCTATAGAGAATGACACTGAGACAGCCTTAAACAAAATGCTGGAAACTCAGGTAAACTTACACTACAATGTTACAGTAATATTTTTATCAGCTTGAGATTGAACTAATCCATGTTTGTTGCATGAAAACGTTACATTGATTGCATTTAGCCGACATATGTCGCCGTTAGCTCGCCTGCTGCCTTTTCAATAACTATTTGTGTATCTTTCATCAGAGAAGCTCAGCAAAGTCAGCACAGCTAAATGTATTGGATGATAACAAAAATGGTTAGTAGCTAGACTGCATATAATAAATGAGATTGTTGCCTCACTTTACAGTTATAGTAACCATAGTAAGTAACGTTACTGTAGTGAATGGGTCTTCCGCTGTGTTGTTGTACCGTGCCGTTATGTTGCATTATTGTATATTATGTGGGTCACGTCAGTTATAGCAACCTTAGATGTGTGAAGAAGCTGTGTCACTAAAATGACAAATGCCCAGTACTGTAGATATATAAAATGTATATGCAGCTGGACAACCAGTCACTGTCTGTGCATCAGAAAGTAATCCATCAGCAATGATATAATGATCATGTACCTGGGCCGAAAGTGAGTTTCTGCTTTCATAAAATGGCAACTTCATTATTTCTACATGACATACAGTACATGGGAGTAATATGTATTAATTTACAAGTGAAAAGAATATATGACCTTGTCCTTTAAAAGTCCTTTAAAGGAGATGCATTTGAAAGGATTGCAAATAAATCAAATAACTATATAGACACATGTATCTATAAGCAGGTTGAAAATATTGAGAAAAGATGCATTAGATTGGTGCTAAGTCACATCAACTCAGGGGAAGGGCATGAATATGCATGAATAAAAAGATATGATGAAATGGGACAATCCAAAAAAACTGCAATATGTACTGGGAGAGGTCAGTAAACCAAAGGTTATTTCACATAGCATGCTCCCTATTATATATGCCGAGTTACTCTGAACATTAATAAGGTGTGACGGCCAATTCTCACCCTGCTGAAAACTGATTGTTTTTCTTTATCATTCCAGAGCAGACAGCTGTCATACATCTCAATATTAACGTACATGGCTCATGCCCATGCTCTTTATGAACATGAAACAGATGCACAAACTGGCCAGGGTTATTTGCTTTCACACACTCAAGTGCTCTTACCCCTGTGCCTGACAGGCCATCAGTGTTGATCAAACATGACAGGGTGTGTGCTACAGCAGCAAATCTACTTTGTCAAGTAGGAATGTGACCCTGGCCTATACTGCTTCCTGAAACAACCTTTTCATTCATCAAGTGGCAAGATTAATTAGTGACACATTACACTGACCAGCTCAATATATTAAGTGACCACAGCCCTAAATTCAGTGAGATGCTCTTTTGGCTTTCTCGCTGATGGGAGAAGTGACATTGTGTGTGTGTCAGAAAGATGTGGGGCAGAGAGTGATCTTTGGTTGGTCTGACCGTTACGACTCCTAAGACTTCTTGTGCAAGATGGTGGTCACTGTCAGTGCAAAATACCCTTCGATAAATGAGACAAAGCCTGTACAGCAAATCATTACTCTGGCGGACTCCCACAAACACAAATTAGGATAACCAGAGAAAGGAGAGAGCCAGGACAAAGCCAGGGTCAGGGACACCTTTACACTGATGACAGAGGTGATAGGCAATCAAGATGAGATGACAGATATGCCTCGTGAATGGGAAATATATGTCCTTTCCCCTGCTACTTAGGACTTAGCATGTCACCAACCATTCAGGACAAACTTGTGCCCTCATCCAGTCCCCTGATGAACTCTGTTCAATGTGAGAAATGGAAAATGAGCTATCTTTCGTTATGCAGCAAGAAGGTACCAGCTACTTTGACAGTTCTGTATTTGCAGCTAATATCCGACAAAGTCTTTGGCAAGACAAATGACATAAACAGTGATGAGGTGAAAACTGTCATAAAGCAAATCCAGTATGGGTTCTTTTCTTACACTGGTAAGAAATTCAACTTCTAGTGGAGCTTACTGCTAAACCGCAAAGTATGTACTGTCTTGACAACTGAGCTTCCCAAAGCTGATGTTTTCACATCTGGCTGAATGAAGGCAGGATGGAGAGAAGCAGCGACACAAGCAAGACTTTTCTTGTTGATCCAGACATAAGCTTTGGGTTTGGACAGATGTGGTGTTCAGTTGTCTTGCTGTTTTTAATGGGCTGTAACTAGAGTGCAGCTATACTGAGTTTCCAAAGGCGAGTCAGTGCACTTTACTGTTATCGTCACAAAATGAGCCAAATGTACAAAAACTTGCTATTTCTTTTCTAAAATGATATAACAGGTAGAATTTGTGGATCTAAATTATATCAGAAAGTCAAGAATGTAACTGGAAAAAAAAAAAGGAAAACATGTGTGGAAATAATGTAACTTACATCAAAGATTACATATTTGTAGCAGGTTATCTGTAAACGGTACCACATTGGACTTAACACAGCTGGACTTGAAAGTCCTGTTTCTATTAGCATGGAAACAGATAACACTCACAGTCACACATGACACATTTCTGTAAGAAAAATACGAATTCACAGTTCATCACCTTTGCATATATTTATCCGTAAAGCCATACAACTGGCTCATATTAATTCCGCAATGTAAATTCAACAATGTGTACACATCATTTATATTCATGCAATTAGGACAGCCTGTCAAATCAATTTAAATTTGATAATGACTACATTCAAAAAACACTATTATTGCACCACAGAGCTACTGTAACTACTGGAGTTACTGTACTGTAAAACTATAAAGCACATCTCTGTTTTTTTGCAGAGAGGTGTATAAATGGCAGTGTAATCGAAAGCGATTACTCCACTATTGACTCATTCAATGGACTTTTCAGATTTATAATAAAATAAACTTTCCTTAGTAAATGCTGAAAGATATGTGCCACTTCAGTAACTGTATCGCTGCACTGAAGCACCAGCACACATTCAATACTCTCTTTTCATAGGCCAGGGTTCAATCATTCCTCTCTGTGAGCTATAAAGCTGCTCCTAGTGTATGCTTATCAAACAGACAGGAAATCTCTGTCTCAACCAATGCGGCAAAACATGATAACCTTACACCGCTTAAATGGAAAGACTTAAATGGAGATTTCCTCCAACTTTCAATCTATGGATTAGAGATTTTATGACCCTGCCCTCAACTTTTACACCATTTAGCAACCAGTTCTGGATCAGGTAGAAGAGATGGATGACTCTGACATTTCAAATGTATAGATACAACCCTGCTTATTTGTTTAATTTTATTTTCCTTACTTCCATTTCTTTCCTCAGCTGTGTTCTTTGTGTGTTAATAAATCGCTCATCACACTTACCATTGAACTTTTTTTTTTTTTTAAATGTAAATTTGTAATGGTGCACTAGGTAAGGGTTATTTGTGGGATGGGATTTTGTTCAAATATATGTAAGTGTACTTCAAATTGTATTTGTATAACTTTTTTCAGCTTCTGGTACAGGGAGAAGATTTGATGTTTTGTGAGCAAATCTAAATGAAAAACTAGAGAAAACAGCGGACAAACAAAGACTATAGAGAGTTAAAATGATAATAAAGGAAGGAGAGTTTGAGGTACCAAATATTAGCTTGTGCAAGATTGAAGGTGTACAAGTCATGTGCTCCGTCTATGGGATGTGCTACGTGTGAGGGGTGGTCTTTAATTGCACCAACATATGATGCTTCTACAGGGAACTGTGCGCCTTGTTGCTGCTTTTTGGCAGGTCAGAACAAATACAGTAGTGCTGCTGAATATAAATTGGTTCTGAAAAATTTCAAAAGGTCATAGGAATTAATAGCTGTCTCTTACCTGGAATGGGTGTGGTCTCCTGTTTGTCATGCTCCTCGTGCCACTGCATGGTGCGGTGGTAGCTCAGCATAACCTCCCACAAAGCCTTGCATAGATCTGTCAGGCAGGGAATGTAGCTGTCCAGGGTAATATGCTGCCAACATAGAAGCGATGAAAACAAGGTCACTGATGCTCTTTTCTACACAGTATTTGAATTCCTTGTCATATTGTTATATTGCTCTATGTGTGTCAAATGTCTCTTATGTGCTTCTATTGTAGATAAAAAAATACTTCTGAGTTACAAAGCACACAGTGCTGGACTACTTTAAAATAAATTACAAGATTCAGCACGAGACAAAAAATAAGCTAATGAGCTGTCCTCTATGTTACATCTAATTAAAGCCTGCTTAGACTCGTCATTCAAGGCATTGTGTTGGAAAAAATCTATTTTCTGTGTCAAAAGGAACATTTTCATGTTATGTAAGAGCTAATTAAGGACTGATTTAAATAAGGATGCTATTAAGAGGGTGTCTTACTAATATACAGATTTAAAAATATCTGATGTGCACATTCGGAAGGCTATTATATTATACTACATGACAACTTCAGTTCAAAATTAACATGCACAGATGACAATTCTCAGTTGCATTTAGGTTAAAAAGAGAGAAGAACTATCCTTTTAGCAGTCATGTAAAAAAGGAAATGGATCTCACAGAGCTATTCCCTCTCAGGATAACAATGTACTGATGGTTGTCGTGGAAACAGCACTTGTGTCAAGTTCATACACATACATAAACTCATATGAGATTTTGTTTTTGTGCGATTCTTTAATCGCACTGTATAGCAAGCCCAGTACTATAGATATATAAAAATGTATATGCAGCTGGAAAACCAGTCACTGTCTGAGCATCAGAAAGTAATCCATCAGCAATGATATAATGATCACGTACCTGGGCCGAAAATGAGTTACTGCTTTCATAAAATGGCAACTTTATTATTTCTGCATTACATACAGTACATGGGAGTAATATGTATTAATTTACAAGTGAAAATAAGATATGACTGATAGTTCTGACAGCAACATGCCTTAAGTATGTCTTTAAAGAGAATTCTAATGCTGACCTGTGTTTTTTATATAAATAAATAAATAATTAATTATCTACGTACCTATATCTGACAATTTGACTTAATCCATGGACTAACTGCAACTCCTGCATAGAGCTTTGTGAGTTATTACAATGGTGCTAAATCCAAAACAGGAAAGTACTCAAAGGATAATGCACACTGCTGTTTTTCTTGCACACATCCAGCAGATGAACACGTCTGATTCTGAGCTCGTAGGAGGCCAGGCAGCCTGGACAAATGCTTGTGTTAAATTAAAATTTGGCCCACCTAAGAATAGTGCAGCTGGCACAATAGTAGCCACTGACACAGTTCAAGGCTCTACAGAACAACTCGCCTGTCAACATGCTCAGTGACCAATTAATCACTGCCAGATGAAACAGCGCTGTCGACAGCAGCCGCACTTTACTTTGTTTAAACCATGGTAATAAATAAGCATTTGCAGATCCCTGCTATCTTTCACAAAAGCATTGTAAATTACACACCACAAGCCTCACACACTGGTAATGGCAGACAGAGAAAACAGTGCATTGCAATACAGACCCCAACTGTGTCAAAAAAAAAAAAAAAAAAAAAAAACATTAGTAAAGTCCCACATCTTATTCTGGCTTTTTCCTCTGGCATGTCCGAGTCCCTGAGTGACAAACCACCATTTGCCAGGACAATCTCTCAGCAGAACATTTGCTAGGGAGACATCTGAAGTAGATTCACGACTGTGAGCCATCAGCAAGAAATTTTCATATAATGGCCTCTATCTCAATGATGTTAATGACAGAGCTGTTTCCCAAGGCAGCCAAATTCCAAACAGGCATGAATCCACTGCTGTCGAGCACTGTTGTTCAAGATGGCCTGTAATTCAACAGCCATTTCTCAAAACAGTAACATATCACTACACTGAACAGTGAAGTTTCTCGGGTAATCAAACATTTTTAGCTCTTCAAATTAGAAGTGGGAAAGTTGGTAATGTACTATACTGTATGAAAGTACTGAATACTCGAGGTATGGCGATGCTTTCAAACACATTTAACTGTTAATCACACATCAGACTGTTAGCCCATTCTCAATAGCACATTAAAGCAACATGCACTGCAAAACCTCCAATGAGGACAGTCAAATATCTCACAAGTGTAATAAATCCTCATTTAAATTAGTTTTAACTGCACTCAAACTAGAGAGGTTTATAATACCTATGCTACAATGGACATTAATCACGTTTCCTTATTGAGGACGTTTGTGTAACCATAAACACTGGGAATGCTTCTCCAAATTAACATTTTAACAACAAACCCTTACACCGCTCTGACCACAGAAAACCGTTCACAGTGGTGAACGGTACGCTTAACAAATTTGTAGAATCTAGAATTACAATTTTCGTGTACAGTCAAAGAAAATAAATGAGTGCTTAGGAAAGACCAACCTGAAATAAATAATAATAGAATAATAAGAGAAACATACAAACAGACTCCAGCACCACTGGTCAGACGGGTACGCTGATGGACCAGTTCTGACAAAACAATGTTCACATTTTGACATTCAGTGTTCTCCACCAGCCAACCGTATCACAGCAGCATGTTGCCAGGCAACTGGGGTGAGGGGACACGATATGGTGGTAAGTGGTGTGACTGTGTGTGGGGGTTCAGCTCAGTGAGTATGATGAGAAGAAGTAATCTCAGCTACCTAAGCTGATAAAAATCTTTTGCTGGACACAGCCTTTTCAATAAGTACAGTAATGAGAGTACTGAGGAGGCAGGCTTGGGCTCTATTTTGGAACAGCTATTTTCTGAAGACGGTTGCCCATCATTATGCACACGACACATGTCAAGCTGTGTCAGGGAGGTTTTCAAAAGACAAAGTGCGTCTTTTCAATTGTGTGTGGGCATCTGGAGGAGTATGCAGGAAAGAAATGCGACATACAGTATTTTACAAAAGAGTTGTGCAAGAGACTGCAGACACCCTTGATTTAGCTGATTCACTTTCTTTAGGAAAACACAATAAAACCCCCTTCCTTTCAAAAAAGAATAAACAAACAGATTAACCTGCAAGGGATCAAAAACATAGTCTGCAATCTGTAGACCTGCTGTGCCAGCAAAGTATAGCACACCCTCCTAAAGAAAGGAGTCCTAAGGAATCTCTCACACACACCTAAACACAACTTGGTGCACAAGTCTGTATAAAGAGTCTGGTTTAACTTTGAGCCAACATATTTGCCATCATTTTAACAACACGTCTAGGCACTTAGGTGCAGTAGGTTCCTACATAATAAGAAAAATCTCTTGAAATGACTTTGTAAACAAAAATCTTATCAGCAACCCTGCTACTCCTGATTTAATCTACTGGACATGAAATTATTGTGTAAGGTTAAGGACAAGTTACAGACCATTAGTAGCATTCTGGATGGCATAAAATTAGTCTGTAAGTTATTTTGAAAGTGACACAGTTTATATATTGGTTTATATATCTGCATAAAAGTGAAAAACATATTTCTTATGTATAAGGTAAAGGGCGAAGGACCCAATACAAAACCCTGTGGCACACCCTTAAAGAGTAAAGAAACTGGATTGCCCCTTCTGGTTGAGTTCTGTCGCTAGGTAGGAATGAAACTCTAAGGCTCTTGTAATTGTGTTTTTATACTACAGTGTACATTTTCTTAAAATACATGTTATTCTCTGTTTCCTGCCTGAGGACTACAGATGCAAATTAGCTAATAGAAGCTATGCACTGTCCCTGTCAAATAAACAAATAAATCAACCACTGACTGATGCTACTGCAAAGCCAAGGACTTAGCTTTTTAAGAACAACAATGGTATAACAATAGTTTAAGGCAAATTCCTTTTAACCATCATCACTTTCCATGCAGCTGTTAAATCCAGATCAGAGAATGGGGTATGAGATTGTGAGGTGTTTTTAAATATCTGCTCCCTTTTTCAAGTTGTACATGCATTATCACAGTATCTTGCTACAACAAGGTTCATTGCACATGTAAACTTTGTCAAAGGCATTGACAAATTCTCCATGGGATTCAGAGCGAAACATTATTGTTGCTATTCAAAACCCAGATTCCCCTGAAACACACAAGAATGATCCAAGAAACTCAAGAGAAAAAATATAAAGTATGGGGTATTCTGACCTTAAAAAGTAAATAAATCTGCTGATGAGATGCACAATGTTTTGCAGTAGATTAGTTTTATTCTGAAATTAAGCTAGTTAAGTAGTAGTTAAGTTAACTTAACAAATGAAAGATCATGGTACTGCTTAACATGCAAAAGCAACAGTGTATCCACTCTGCAGCCTCAAAAAATGGTCCACCTTTTAGAAATACAATTGCACTAAAGGTCAGCCTATATCAAAATAATGGGACACTGCACAATAAGAGTGGGATAGATCACTATCGGTTACTGATGAGTAGTTGTTTGATATTGTTGGGATGATTTCTCTGTCATTAGAAGGGCTAATGGCTTTGTATAACATGGGTAAAAAAACAATACTAAAAGGCTAAAGCCCCATAAACAGCTTCTAGAGGCTGACATGTGCATTACCCCCTACAACATGACTTCGCAAAATCATCAGAAACAGTATTTCTGTTAGAGTATTCCCATTTGCTGGTATTTTTTTGTCTAGAAAGCCACCCGTTGGCTGGATGAATAGCATTAATATAACTCTAACCGTATAAACAGAATGAAAAAGTTGAATAAATTACCAAAGTGTTGGCATGCAGTACGGTATATAGTCCAGCCTTTACAGTCACCTCCTCTCCTGTGAGAACCTCCTATGATTCTGGAAATGAACAGTCTTATTTCCATCAGGAGAAAAAGTCAGACAGACAGGGGTGAGGCTGGCCAATAATGATGAGATGTTGATGTAAAATTAATAAGATCCCCTCACAATCAGAACTGACCTTTCTGAGTGTTCCCATTTCCCTTGAATTTTAAGTTGTATAACTAAGAGGCAAGTTCAGAGGGTCTAATGTGGTTCCAACATTTTCTTAACCTTTATTTATCAGGGGAGCAGCAGCTGAATAAGTTTGCATTTCCACAAACACCAGGTTTCCTAGTGATACAGTTCCATGACATGAAGACATTTCTCTACTAAGCAGCTCCACTGGAGCAGGTGAGGGGCCAACACCTTGCTCAAGAGCAAATCAACGTTATTTGTTGAAAAAGCAGAGATTATTGCTTAGCTGATTTCCCCAAACACATTTTTTTACCCGGTGTGTTGATTTGACCCAGAAGTTGTCCTCAGGTATATTTTTATACTAGTCAGAGACCTTAGAAACAAGTCAGTGAGCCTCTTTGCTGTAAAATCCAAAACAACCTCCAAAGAGGATAGGAATGTAGGATATTTCAAATACGTTTTTAAGCCCATCTTCAGACTTTTAGCACCTCTTCAAAACCACCGCATAAACTAGACATTTAATTCACATGGCTGCTTTGGTTATTTCTCCTTTTGACGTTTTAAAGGTAGATACATAAGTGCATTAAATAAAATAATATAACACAAATGAACTATGTGGGGGTGTTCACATACTTCTTTGAGTGTACGCCTGTGTGTGTATGGGCTGCTCCATCAATCATGATCACACATCCGAGAGTGTAACAACACATCCCATCAATCTTAAATTGGTAAAAGAGT
Source organism: Micropterus salmoides (assembly GCF_014851395.1). Taxonomy (NCBI): domain Eukaryota; kingdom Metazoa; phylum Chordata; class Actinopteri; order Centrarchiformes; family Centrarchidae; genus Micropterus; species Micropterus salmoides. Next base: position 21,226,512 of record NW_024040817.1, on the reverse strand, counting down.
ACAGCATATCTGTGTGTTTTTGTTTTATGAGTGGGATCATCCAGGCAACAAGGCAGAGTATCAATCAAACACAAGGTAATATTAGGACATGTCTGTAACTACTGTACAGTTGCATGCACACGGTATTTCAGGGTATCCAGGACACAGATTCCCAGTAAACGGTTAGGTCCACAGAAAAAACAATAACAAAGTGGACAGTTAAGTATGTCACTTCAGCAGATAGATAAAGATATATTTATAACAGCAGCAACCAGATTGAATTCAGCACTTCATTGACTCCTTTCAATCTAAACCATTGGTTGTCAGACCTTTTCTGTAATGACCCGTGATTTCAAAAGCCGAAAAAATGTCTTTGTGCCCCCCACACTACACAATACACAACAATATTGGGTGAGCAACCAACAAAAAAGGAATTTGATTGAAAAAACAAGAAACGATTCAGGTCAGCATGATAGCATCAGCAGTGTTTTTTAATTTTTTATTTCCCTACATAAATCATGTTCATTCAACTTAGTTCCACCCCCCCAGGATTGGAACCCACAGCCTTTATTCATATAATATTGCTTCTTACATGCCACTTACCTATTGGGGTAGAAAAACATGCATAAACTGAGAAAAAAAAAGAAGCAGGAGTAGACGAGATGAGGAGCGAAGAGGAGGAAAGGTAGCATAAAGGTAAGAGGTAAAGGGCAGGGCATTGGAGATTTGAGCACAGAGAGCAGTGCCCCTCGTAAAAGCTGTGCAGTCAAACAGCAAGGCCAGACGTGGAGCATCTGGGAGGGCAAAACTATAACATATCGGGAGAGACTGTAAAAAAAACAAACTGTACCCTCCGATCAGGCAGGGATAAACCTTGATTTGATTGGACAGTAACACAAATAAATGCATGAAAATATACATTTATCAGAACTGTCGAGGATAACATAAAGTTACAAACTTATTTCCATTGTGGTCCACCTTAACCTATACCATTTATATACCCCTCCACACAGTGGGAAAAAAACTCACTCCCAGAAAGTTTATGATGAACTGATCAAGATATGGCTTGCTGGCCATGCAAATGTGATATATTTTACAGAGAGGGGACTGAGGCGTGCAGGCCACTATGAAGAGCCCAGTCAAAAGTGCTGCTGCAGAGCATTGGTTCTGTATTGTATCAATCCCTTCCTCCACGCTTTCCGCCCCTCCTTCATTTCACTGTATTATGGAGAATCTGAATCCCATGTCATGAAATTAGGCATTTTGCGCTTGGTTACAACGCAATTAGAAAGCTAGAGCATTAATGTGAGTAACAAAGTGTGTGAGCCCAGCAGTATGTCATTTGTCCTTTCACCACTTTTGCAGGTAGCATTTTTATTCAAATGTTCACTGGACTAAAGAAGCGATTAGTCTTCACACCAGCATCTAACAAAGCGGACTGAACCTTTTCTGGCCAAAAAGCTGTTAAATTACACACAGAATGGATGAACATTGGTAGAATAAATTGACCGCCACACACACACAAACCAACATACACACTCGTCTCCTTACTGTGCACAGGTCCCTGTACTGCATCTTCTGGAACTTGGTATCAGCGTTGCCGGCACACAGCTCCACATATCCCAGCACCACTTGGAACACTGTGTTGTGGATGGCCTGGGTGAAGTGCATGTGCAGCTGGTCCATAGCAGTCTGGATTGGTGAAAAGGTAAACAGCAGGGAAACTGCAAATCAAACTTCTTGGAGACACATGCTGTACAGTTGATATTTTGAAATATTTGCAGATAGATTTTGTCGGTTAGACAAGATGGCATGAGGGAAAATAAGGATAGCTGTCTACCCTGGGAACAGCAGTGTTCAAATCCAAGTGAAAATAGGCAATATTGCCTCCGGGTTCCATGATTCACATTTCTGAAACCAGCTCAGTTTGCTGTAGAAAGTGTCATTAACAAAGCAATGAGGGTAAGAAACAAACACAATGGCAGTGACACATTTGTTACATGTATGCTGTGATGGCATAGCTAACCGCCTCCAGCTCTGTTCACATGTGGGCCATTTCATCTCATGAGCTATTTCATCAAAATGAGTCATTATCAGCCATGATAACTATGCCTTCGAGGAAATGTAACTCTTACACTGTTACACCAACCAGCCTTTTCCATTTCTAGTTAAGCTTTGTTTGAATTCACCTATGAGGAGGTCATTTCCTCCATAAAGCTGCAGAAATTGATTTTTTGGCAACCTGAGAGTAGCGCAACAATCTGTAATCACAACAAATGATCACCTTATAAAGTTGTTATGGCTAATATGTTAGGCTTAGACATCGAGCAACTAAGGAGGAACATTAGCATTAATTTAGAGTCGAGTTTCTGGCCAAATGATAAATGTACGTAAATAGTCACTCCTCTTTTAGCTCTTTAACGGTTTCCACAAACTCCTGGGGGAAATATCAGTTGCTTATAAAGCTCCACTATGTTTACCAGCGAGTCGCTTACTTTGTCTGTATGCCATTTGGGTCCTCAGCAGGCAGCGTGCAGTGCTTTTCACAATAAAAAAAAAAAGCCAGCTATCGTGGCTGGGAAAGATCCTGATGAGAATGATTAAACTAAACAAAACAGTAAAATTGTGGGCTTAAAAACAAAAAGAATTAGTTAAACTGTCGGGGTGATGATTTTCTTTGGGTTTATCACTACGAGCCACCCCTTTGACATAACACATAATCACTTGATCCAGTGTTATTATAACCATACTCATTACAGCAGCTTCAACAAAAATAATTTAATAGCAAAGTCGGAAGCCTTCATTCCTTTACCATTACTAAATCAGGGATTTCATTTGCAAGTAAACTCAAAAATTGCTCTTTCTTAAAAAAACATCTGCAGCACAATTTTGCACAACCACACACTGTGCTCTGCTTGTGTCTATGCTATTAAAGTGTGTTATTCCTTGTTCTCTTTCAAAGTCAAGTAACATATACCATAATTTTCTGTTTTGCAGCTCCCACCCACAGTCACGCTATGGGACCCTAGTGAATTGAGGACTCCCTCGCAGGAGAAGTGGGCACAGCACTGAGCAAAGCCCTATAGGTTATGGGTGTTGCAGTGCAATTAGATTTTCTTACCGCAAGCTTGTGACCAACACAATGTTGCCCCCATCCATTCTGACTGCCTGCTGCCACAAAGTCATTTAAACATTTCTCCCCCGTTTCCTGGGGGAGTTTCATGTCATCTGTCCTAAAAACACCATGAAAATGGCTGGTTGTACAAGGCATGGACTGTAGACAAGAAAAAGGAGGCAACTATGGCAACTGACATAGTAATGATCATCATCATAATCTCAGGCCACCAATCTTTATACATAATTATTAATCAAACGCAAACAGACTCATTCTTGTGCAGCTACTTATACCAAACAAGAAGATATTACATTCACATAAATGCAGGAAGGCCAACTGGCTGTCAGGCTCATTAGACTATGAGCGGCCAGTGCATCGGAGTCCAGGTAATGAGAGTGAGAGCCAAGAGAGCAATGTGAGGAGAAAGACACAAATGGCACACTACAGCCTTTTGATGATGGTGATTGCCTCTTGGAAGACAGAGTTCATTCATGTATCCAAATGAATGAGTCAGATTTGAAGTGTTAATCTGTGCCTGTGTGTTGTAGCATAAAAAAAAAAGACAGCAGTAAAAGTTAAGATTCAGACAAAGAACTAGTGCCCGACCAATATACTGGCCGATATGAGCTAAATGCATTTAATCAGCATCAGCGTTTATAACAGCAGATATATCACTATTGATAAAGAAACAGAGAGACAGATCCTTCACTCATGTCAACCCTCCTCTGTTAACCGCCGCATGCAGAAACCGGTAGAAACACGGAGAGGGCAGTGCTAGTGGTGAGTCGATCCTTTGTTGTGTCAATTACATGACTTAAATAATTATAATAAAAACAGACCCAATCACTTCTCCTCTTCTGAAAACATTCATGACTTTCTAACCCTCCCGTTTTTCATTGCCTTCTCCTGGCTTCCGCCCGGCTCACAGCAGCATGTTTAATATTACGGTAATTTAGTTGGGTGTTGGAGGCTATGCTAGTAACAGAAGTGATTGTAGATTTATTTCTGAAGCAGTGTGGCAGTTCTAGCGAACGGTCCTCTCATTTCCTCCTAGTTCATCACTTACATCACTAACAACAGCAGCAGACAGCAGCTAACGCTGCCCGTGGCTAAATTAGCCACAAAGCTAATGCCGTGTTTATTAGTGGCATAGTGCTAACGTTAATGAGCCGATAAACTACAGTTTCTGACGTATTAATATATTTGCGGGCCGCCTGTCTGCAGTTATAGCCGGTGTGTCTGAAATGATTAAACCAGAGCGGACATGTAAATAAACGTGAGCTGGACAAGAATCTAACACTGCTTCCTGTAGCTCCTCTTTGTGCGACACTGTAGATCGGTCGGGCTCTACAAAGAACATAACTAACTGGGAGAAATGCCGATGCAGGGAGGATGTGACAAACAGATTTTGTGAGAGCAAAAGTAAATGGAAAGAAAGATGAAAACAATCAGAATTTGCAATGGCAAGAGGCAGTCAACAACATCTCCTCAATTAGCTTTTGCGTCTGAAAATGCTCTTTATCACATTAAGAAAAACATTATTCCTTTTCAACAAGCCTTGATGACGCCGTCTCCACCAGTCAAGAAGCATTTAGTATATTTATTAAGATCAACATTAGGCTCAAATTTCGAATAACAATGATGCACTATGGCCGTTGTTGTACGATTGACAGGTCGAAAATGAGGCTCTCGTTCTTTGGTTGCTCAGGTTACGCGTCCATTCAACAAGGTAATGTCTACTCTAGGGATGCACCGATCCGAAACTGACTCTCTCTCAGCTGGATTGGGTTTCAGTGACAAGGGGGCCAACCTATCGGGCCGGTCTATTCAATTAAATTATGCGCATACTACACACTGTAACTTGTCGAATACCCCTCACACATTAAATGCTACTAAGTGTAAGGTAGAGAAGGTGATATTTTATTTTATGGCTATCTTATCTTATAGCACTTAAATTGCAGATATAACAGCTGTACAATAAAATGTCATGTTTGCAGAACATTAACTTATCTAACGTAACTCAATTTTAGACTGGCAAGTATCCATACATCCATCGAGAACAGTCTGGCCCAGCTCCAACATCCACCATGAGCCCTAAGCACTGACCTCGCACAGACTTTAATTATCATTACCTGTAGGCTCAGCGAAAATGTGTATGCGCAGGAGGTGCAAGGGCTCAAAATGCTGGAAGTCCACACAAACTTAGCGGAAAGGTGTTATGAGTTATTTTCTAACAATACAGCCTCATCACTGATCAGAAGGATCATGCGTAGCTGGATGCTCATTTTTAGCTGTTACTGGACTCCTAGCTTCCCCCTCTCTACTTGTTGAAGTAACAAATATTTTAAGGGTGACAATGATAATGTAAGCACAAGGTTTGTATTTCTCGCTTATAACTCAAGCCATGACTGATTACCCGTACTGGAATGCACTGATCCAGAGGAGCAGGGAGCTGGGAAGATAAATGTAGGTTTACACTTAAGTAGCATGCATGAGATCAGGGCTATGAGGAAGGAGAGAAAGAATGTAAATAAAGGCACCAGAAAATAGATCAGAGCCAAGTGAGATGCTGGAGACGATGATGGAGTTCATAGGTTATAAAAATAAGAGGCCCTAGCATTACAGTTCAACACTTTTTGTAAACAAATATTTAAGGTTAAGTCTACTATATCTCTACAGGTATTTTTTAACAGAAACTACAGTATTTTTTTTAACATAAAAGGTTTTACAGATTCAAATGAACTGCAAAAATTGTCACATGTTGGTGTGACATTATCCAAGGATTATTTCGGAATAGTGGTCGACTGATGGCCAATATATAATTCCGATATCAAAACAAAGAAACGCCATAAATAATTCATTTATTCGATGCAGAGCACAATCAAATGTTGTTTTAGATGGAATTTATATTAATGAAATAGAAAAATACATTGGGTTATGCTGTAGATTTCAGAACCTGACTGGTGTTAAAGGAAGAGTGGGGTACAATTTGGCAAAGCTGAGATCATTCAACTGCTTTATTCTCTACAGTATGACAATAAATGTTTAACGCTAACCAGTTAAGTTTTAGATTAGATTTGCCGTCATTTAGGATGGGAGAAACGTGTAACATTTAGAAAAGACGATGGTGACTGAGGAAATTTAGGGCCCAAAACTAACTTTTCACCACCTTCATAAAACTCACCTGTGTCTTGCCCAGGAGCGTGTAGGCCAGCTGGACCTTGGTGTAGTGCGACACATCAAAGTGCTTACAAGTCTTTGACAAGGCGACATCAAGCTGCTCCTGGAGTCAGCAATAGATGACAAAGGGAAAAGGGGGAGAAAGTCAGGGGGGGAAGAGAAAAGAGGGGGATTATCATCTTTAAGACCAGGGATTTAAAAATAGATGTGCAGATGAATAGCTACCACACAAGGCCACGGGCAGGTAATTGGATGTGGGTGAATATATATAGAGTGTCTATGTGTGTGTGTGTGTGTGTGTGTGTGTGTGTGTGTGTGTGTGTGTGTCTTTGACAAAGAGAGGTAAGAAAGTAACGTTAGCAGTACAGGGATGTGTAACAACCCCAACACAATAAGCCAACCTCAAAGAATATAGTGCTGACAAAGGTTAAATGATCAAATGCCTTGAGTCATCATCCACTTTCTCACGCCTTAAAGCTGCACTTGAACATAACACAATGACTATAGCTGACACAACGAGCTACTCGAGAGGAAGTAACCAGTCAGTAACTATTTTAACTGAATCTATAGTCCACAGTATTTTGAGGAAAGATAAAAAAACTAACTAGTGCCACTGTAAATTGGTCTAATTACATGTGTTGTGGAATATTAGTGGTACTTTTATGATGATTTTGATGATTAAATCCACTACATGTACAGTCTTTGGCGCCCCCTATTTCTTCATGTAGGGGACTTTAACTACACTACGTGCAGAAGGAAAAGAAGCAGAACAAAATTTAAGTAGTAAATATAGAGATACTGTAGGTTTTCTTTCAGTTAAAACACTGTCAACTGGATGTATCAACGCCCAATGCATCTAACAACAGCATATGCTGCACAACAGGAACAAAACTTCACTGATAACACATTCTCTACATTTCGACTGGGTCTGATCAGAGTGTTTTTATTTATAGAAAAAGTGCTTCACTCCGTTGACTAGGTTGCTTTTCTGTAGGGAGCCCGGACAGTAGGAGGTATATACAAAATAAATGCCGTATTGTAGAGTATATGTATATTTATAGTGTTTTTGTCTCTTAGCATTCTTAAGACAGAGCTGTTATATGCTATAATCCTTTGTGCAAGTGTTTATCTTTATGCTTTTAGAGGATTCTGCTTTGCTCACTCACAAACTCATGCTGACAGGTAAACAAACGAGCACCTTAGTGCGTGGCTAGGTAAGTGTGTGTACACGCATGCCTGTTTCTTGTGTACAGACAGAACTGTAAGTAATTAATCTACCGAAGCGCAGCAGCAGCGGCACAGAGAAAATTGCTTTGCATACCATTTATCAAACACAAGTATCACGACGCAGCTAGAGATGAAACAGATAGAATTTACTGTGCTTGCACACTCACAATATTAACTTTCTGAATGTGTCAATATTTGCCAGAGTCAGAACGAGAAAGTCAAACAGCCAATCAAAATGTCAAAATGAAACTTAAATTGCTTCCTTTAAATAAGGGCCTCTGGAAAAATAGAAGGTTTGAGCAAAATATTATTCACTGCTGAAAGTCTCTTTACTGATATCACTTTAAAATAATAGAATTAGCGATAAAACAGCAAAGTACATACCTCTATTTGCTCCAGAGTGTCTTGCAGTTTGGAATTTAGTTCGCTGTGGGGGGGGGGGGGGGGAGATTGTTGAGGGTTAGTTCCTCAGTACTGAAGCAGAATATGAAATCTACCAACATGTTTAAGATATTAATGGTTTTGTCAATAAAATGTCAAAAATCATTATAAAAATGACAAGAATAATGGCAAATTCATCACATTTAACAAACTGTATCCAGCATATGTTTTGTATTTTTACCAGATAAACATACATTCAGCAACAATTTATTTACATTCTATTTCTTATTGGTTAATTGAGTAACTATTATAGCAACCAGAATATGGCAGAGATAATATTTTTAAATTAACCACTTCATCAACAAGCTGTAGCCGTGCGTGTCATAACTCTCCTCCTCCATACAAACATGACAAAAAGGGAGCAAAAGTGATGGATGTATTTCTGACAAATATTTTGAGAACGTGAGTTTTTGTTTTCTTGGCTGTGGTTGTTTTTTCTACAGTACAATTCACTGTATAAATTGTGAGAGTGAATCTGTGCATGTACCACACTAACACGGATACAAAACGCCTACGCATCCTTGGAGCGTGCTCAGATTTAGCTTCATCCTGGGAAATGCTTTCAACTGAAAAGCTGCAAAGTAGCAACAGAAATCACGACTATTTTGCTGATCCCAAGACACAACCAATTCCCTCGTGCTTCTGCCCCCCCCGCGCCCATTCATAATCACCCTCTGTTCCAATGTTTCCCTGCATGTGTCCCTGCTTTGCTTGGGGTCTTTTTCAGGTCAGCCTGCTCTTATGTTGTGCCTTGAGACCGCAGTCGCCCAAAGGAGAGAGTGTCCTTAATAAATTGCTAATTAAGCATCTTCGCTTCAGTTGGGGATCGAGTGAGCAGAGTGAGAGGAGACAGCAGATTGAGTCCCACAGGTTTAGCAAAACAGGTAACAAACTGAGGATGCGATTTCAAAACTTGATGTGCTGAATTAAACTCCCAAGAATGATTTTACTATCAAACAGTATGATCTATCAGATGCCAATGGAGTACTACTCACTATCACACTGTAACTGAACCCTATGAGTTGGTATGCACCACAACAATGATAACACAAAAAAATCTCTAGCTCAGTTAAGGCAAGTCACAGCCAGTATCCTCAGTGGAAACCACGACTGCAAGCCAATATAAAGAAAACACACAAAGTAGTAAGTAAGCTGGCTCAACTACAGAGGGGTGGAAAGATCAATGTCAGGTCCTGGCTACTGAAGAAATACATCTGAATGTTCATATGCAAGGCCCAGGAGAGTGCAAAACAATGGCTTACAGCTCTGCCAGCCACACTAAGATCCATCAGAGTAGCAGAGGTCAACAGGATAAATGCCCTGTTCATCAAAGGGCTTTCACTCCCACGATGCAGTGTGGTACAATAATGAAAGCTAAACCACAAACTGAACAATACTGGAAGAGAATATGAGAAAAATAAATCATCCCACAAGACCAACCCTCGGGGGAGCGGGCTAACACACCTGAAAGTAAGGCTGACTACTGAATTTTCCCAGAACAGCAGCCAGTCACCATCACAGCATAGCAGACCTCCAACAGAGAACTGGACAGCAAAATGACATGACCCACACCAACTGGTTGAAGGAACTAAAATACACACATTATTAAGAAGAGGTTTGGCAACTTGGGATATACGCTTATCTGCTTTCTGGCAACCCCTTGGACAGCTAGCTCAACAGGCTCTGTCCAAAAAAACTACACCTACCATCACCTCTGAGCTCATTGATTAATGTATTATATCTTGTTTGTTTAATCCGAACAAAAGCCAGGCCAAGTCAGTAACTTCCTCACTAGTTATGGCAAGGATTTAACATTTCTGTTTGCATATGGATTAAATAAACAAGACCAAACATAACTGTGTCATTTAACTCTTCACCCCATGCTTCCAGTCTTTTTTGCAAAGCTAAGCTAACCATTAGGCTCTAGCTACATATTTAGCAGACAGACATGACAGTGGTGTCAATCTTCTAACCTCACTCTTAGAAAGAGAGCTAATAAGAGTATTTCCCCCAAATGTCGAGATATTCCTTTAACACCCAGCAGAACACATGAACAGTTATTAACAGCTGGCCCCCACCCTCACCGGGTATCACAAGGTAGAACCATCCAACTGCCAACCAATGACGTGCCTCTTCACGTCATCTAAACTCCTGTTACTCATCATAACCACTAAGCTAAATTGACAGTGAATTAGTAAAGTCTAAAATGAGTCTGGAAAATCAACCCTCAGCACTAAACACATAGATCCTTGGATGCTCGGCACAATACAAACCACTAACTTGATCATCTTTAAGAACGTTCTAGGCTTTGGAAGAAAGCCACAAGAGGTCAAATCAAAGTAAACTATCCAGTCCTCCAGTTATTGTGTATATATTACTAGATTACACTGTCCACTGTCTGTTTGTGTGTGCAGATGCAACTCCTCCCCACATACTGGCACCCTTCCATGATCAGACAGAATGCATAAATAACAGATGAGGAGAAAAACCTAATTAACAATCCATTCCCTGCAGGGAACACAAGGACTGAAATAGAGTTACGTGGAAGTTTTTCCAGCACATATTCAATTATCACTGGCAATAGGTGTCCACGGGGCCTTGAAGCATGTCCCTCCACAGCAACTGCTGACTTGCTAAATAGGCAATGTGTGGACTTGTGTGCTTCAAGGGTCCTGCCGGTTGCTCAGAATTTGTGAGAATGTCGTTTTGTTCCCTCTAGTAATGTTAGCCAATGTTAGCAGAGAGGCAACAAAGTGGCAGGGGAAGGGCTTCAGAGAGTGAAACAAAGCAAGAAGGGACAAGACCAAATATTATTATGCAAATGGAGGTTAGGGGGAAGCTAAGAGAAAAGGTTAAGAAAAAAAAGATTCAGCTAAGAGATTTTGGAGAGAGAGCACTGGGAACAAGTGATCGCGCCAAACCCAGAGAATGTGCACCGATTACTTTCTTGTCTTCTCCAAGTGCAAGACTTGATGTACTATTTAGATTTATGGCTCTGGCATATCTAGCGGGGATGTGGCCATTTCTCCACGAGTAAAGTAATGATTTATTGGCTCCAAGGTTACATGGGCCATTACGCAAAAAGTTGATGACCTAAAGCTTTTGTTTTTTTGTTTATTTCTTAGTTTGTTTTCTAGACCTAGACATGTAAAACTGGGAATACAGTCAAGTGCAGGGCGTTAAGTTTAAAAATAGTCGTCTTTTTTAATATATGCTAACACAATAACAGAGTTCTGTCTGTTATACTGAATATTCAGTAGCTAATGTGAACATCCAATTAAATTTAAACTTTTGGAAAGCAGATTACATAACTGAAAAAAACAGGTTTGCTGGGGTAATTAATGCACCCCGGCATTATAGGTGCTCATCGTGAAACATAACTGACTGCGTTTGCAAATAAACAATAAGTAAGTGAAACAGTAACGTTGGTGTGTAAAACAAAAAGCTGCCAGAGAGAAAAAAAACACCCCCGAAAGAAATGTTCAGATCAAAGTAACTGACCCAATTTTAAATCTGTCCTAAGATCCTACAGTTGTTTTGTGGTGGGGCCTTTTATCATGTTCTTTCTAAAGAAAACACAATTACAAGTGACACACTACTACTAAAAGCTGATATACACGGAGATCTTCTTAAAACTCTGCACCAGCTCAATCACACAGCCTCCAAAAGAAAATGTACGACCACAAAGAGGAGGAAGAAGGCTCCATGGCTCTGTATAAATTGGTAAACTGCTACAGTGCTTACTATTTTGTTACATGTAGTAATGCACAACATAGTTTGTGTATCTGAGACACAGAAATTAATGTTGCAGCCCCTCTGCCCTTCTACCTACACTTGAACATGCAGCTGAACCGCCGCAGTCTGTCAGAATGTCTGAACAAACCACCTCCCCCAATACTAAGACGGCAATTAGCTGAAGTGAAGTACTGGAGGAGCTTTACCTAGAATAACCCATTGACAATTTGTTTAACAACTCATATAAAATAGCTGGCATGTTCTGATCCAGAGTAAAATTAGTTTAATTTGTGGAATTCTTTAAGAATCAGGTCCCAGTTTGGGTTCGGGAGGCAGACACCCTGTTCACATTTAAGAGTAGGCTTAAGAAGTCTTGAACCATCTCTTAGTTATGCTGCTATAGGTCTAGACTGCTGGAAGACTTCCCATGTTGCACTGAGTTCCTCTCTCCTCCTCTCCATCTCCTTCTGTATGCATTCTTATCCAATTAGTGCATGTTACTAACTCAATGTTTTCTTTCTCCCATGGATTCTCTCTCCTCCCATCACTTTCTGCAGTTTCTGGCTCCGGATCATCATCCGGTTTGTATGTATGTATTTAAATGTATTACCTTTGTGTGATACAAAAATTAACTTATTTTCCCATTTACTCTTACTTCTGTGCAGCTCACAATACTACAAAGAAGCTCTAAGGAAGATTATATCTTTCTTAAGCTGCCCAACTGCTGCCCATGTGGGCCACCTGATGATAATGGACTGAGACGGAGCATGAGGCTGTGTAAGTGCCTTCTTAGGAAAACAGTATTGACTTTTAAAGGGCTGGGGATGGGGACAAATAAAAGGCAGGCACGGAAAAAAACCTCCATGCTGGACATTCAGCAGAACACCAAAAAGCCTAGCTACAAGGTTACATCAAAGTGCAGCAGAGCGGCAACTAGCTGCTTAGAGAGGGTGATGTTGCAGTCAGGATTCTGCAATTTTGGGCAGAGAGCCAAAGTACAATGTGCACACTAATTCAAAGTGTGACAAATGTGATGCAACCCCATCAATAGTAAATTAATGACACAGTGGAAACAAAAGTGATATTTACACAAATAAAGGAGATGCATATTGATCACCACTTCCCCAGCAGTCAGTCTGTCACTGGAACACAGCATTGTCACAGCCAGCGCTACATTGTTTTATACTCTTCTCCGTTAATATGCTGTGGTAAGTGAATGGCAACCGGCAGCGTTTGTAGAAGCAGCAGCTCCTTCAAACTTTTGTTTTTTTTATCATTTTTTTAATTTAATTTAATTTTTTTTTATACGGCTTTCTTGCCAAAACACGTGTTACCTCTGACAGAAATACAGTCGGGCTCTTTGGATTAAAGAGCAGCGGACAAAGATCAACCCGGCCCAAACAACTAGACCAGGTGCGGCGATAGCGCAGAGGAGAGGAAAGAGGGCCTGGATAGGAGCCATGTTGGCCCAGCCTGGACTTAATTTTGCTCCTCAAGGTCCGGTCTGGACAAAATGGGACTCATGTTGACCAAGCAATGGAATTCAGAGACTGTTGTGCCCACATCATTAGAGAAACCTGCCCCCCATCAAAATCCCAGATCAAGCACTTGGCAGATGGTCAATGCTCTGAGCGCAAGACTCTGGCATGATGAGAGGAAGTGGACTCCTGTGTTTTACATCGATGATGCCTGGAGCTCAAACGCATTTTCCCAAATGTCAAATTGTGAAGATGAAACCATTTTATCATCTGGTTGCTGCTGTTTATATTCACCCCAGATGCAAATTCAAAAAATGCACTGCAGAATGTTCTTGGTGTATACGTGTATGTATAGAAATCACTGTATACAGTGTTTTATTTTATTATTAGTTAGCATATTTTAATATACACTTATTTATACGTTGTGTGTGTAGCATGAAGGGACGGCAAATTTTGTTTCATTAGACAACCTTGTGCTGTATAATGACAAATAAACAAGCTTGTACCTTATATTTTGTTATTGATAAGAACTCAACACTTCCTGTATGCGTTTCATAATAAGTCTGTATGTACTAATATAAAGGCACAACAGCCTTTACACTGTGAAACCGACCACCTCAGGAAATGTTGCAAACAATGCCCGCAAGGTAGGTTACCAAACGTGGATTTGATTATTTTGTTCTAAGCTGTTAGTTTCAAACAAAAAGGAGGAAAACGCAGAAGTCAAACATGGCGGCTAAACGTAGAGGTGCAGATGCTCAGTGTTGTTTAAAAGGTCTGTATATGAGGGAGCAAGTATGATTTTTACACGGAGCTCTGCTGACATGGAGCTCACTGTTTTGTGATGCCAGCGCATGCTCCACAAATAGACCAACACACACTCTGCCATGCATGACAACATAACGAAATACAGCAGGAACAGTATGTGTTTGTGTTATGTGAGTGTGTGGTGGGAACTGCTAAAGTATTTTGTTCCCACACACCTCTTCATGACATATTCTGTCCGAGTCTGTACATGGTGTTGTGTTGCGGGAAGCCAGCAATGCATCCCTGATCAATCCTTAATCAATACACAATGGAGCACTGCGGCACCCACCCACTGCCACAAATTGAGCAGAGTTACACAGGAAATCAAAGGGACAGAGATGATCGCCCCTTTGGTATTCATATAAACACACAGATGCTTATACACACACACCATTAATACACCAACAATATACCCTATACTTTCAAATCCCACTCGTATCTTTAATTGGTGGAAAGAGCAAAGAGGGTTTATAATGACAGTAATGTGTGGGCACTATCAAAACATATTATCTGTCCTCCTGTCTGTCTTTTTTATTCTGTCTAACCATCTATATGACATGACTAACCAGCTGCCTGCCTGTCTCTCTTTACCTTGTCACTGGACACCTTGCGATCCAAAACAATTTTCGGCTTTCACAATTAGAGATAAGCAATAATATGCTCAAAGCTGGCAGCTGCTTTCAAACATATTCCAAGCATGCCAACCACAAAGTTTTTAAACTACAAATGTCCTGGTTTAGACTCTGTACATTTTTCCAAGCTAAAATGTTGGCAAACCTTTAAAAAGTGCTTTGACGTCATAGCCAATGCAATATAACAGCCACAAGGCAATGACAAGGAGCAAAACAAGAGGTAATAAAAAGCCCCTTCATAAGACTTCCAGAGAACAGAGAAATTATGTTCCAACCTTGAGAGAAAAAAGGTAAAAACAAAAACGCAAGGCATTTGCCACGATTGTAAAGGGAACTAATTTCCTAATTTCTACCTTAGCAGAGTTGACATCTGATGATTCCAGACCGTCATCACTCAGAATGGTCATATTTATATCACATTTGAATCTATGAAAGCTTTCCATCTACCTAAAGAAAATGAAGTCCATGGATGCACCCATTTGGATACAACTAAAAATCACTCTATGAATCTGTTCATACCTGATGCAGCTGTAGTGTTTGAAGGTGCTGGCAGCCTTCTGGCATTCCAGACAGAGCTGGATTGCACCTGGATAGTCTTCCTCCTAAAGGAGCAGAGCATTGATGGTCCTTTAACATCATGTATAAAATACAATATATTGACCAGGGTTTCATGTCTGTGGAATTTTATATATATAAAATATAAAGAAACTGGATAGTTCTGAATGATGTCAGTGTTACTGTGTCACTTGATTCAGTTTAATCATCTTAAAAACGATTGTTACAGCAGATAACCAAGGATTTTACACTCAGTGATGGCCAAATCCAGTCCATGTGCTACAGCTGACCTTCACAATAGAACAGGCATTTGTCAGAGCATCTAGTGTTTGTGTGGGTTTGGCTTTCAATGTAGAACCCCTAGTGATGTTCGACCTTTCAAGTCAATTCTAAACATATCTCTGCGTGTGTGTGTGTGTGTGTGTGTGTGTGTGTGTGTGTGTGTGTGTGCGTGCGTGCGTGCGTATAGAGAGGATTACAATACCTCAAGCATCTCGCTGAGTCTTACATCTGTTCTTTGCTGTGAGGGACAGTTGCGATGATTATTGTAGATTACATGATTTCATTTCACAGCAGCGACATGTCACACAGTGTGTTTATGACTATACTTCAAACAGAAACAGCTCAGGGTAGAGTCTCGCAGGAGGAAGGTCAGATTCCCAAGGGGATTCAAAAAGCAGGTCAGACATATAAATGAATCAACCAAATTAGTATATAATACCTGTAATGTAATGTAGTAGAGAAAGGTGCGTTAATTGTTTTACACAATTAATTAAAGGATAGCTTATAGACCAGCTTTCATTGAATTAAATGGGCATCATCTTAGATGCTGGAACAATCTGTGTAAGGCACAGCACTCAAACTGGCAGGCACTATTTGGTTATGGAAGTGAAAAAAGCAGCAGCACTCTAACTCAAGGACCCAATTTAAAGCAGTTACTTGGGACTAAGGGAGAAACTTTAGCTCAGAGATCACGCTCAATCGTAAACCAGATTGGTTCCAGAGTGATCAGGGTGGTAAACCCACAAGTGCAGGAGTCTATGGATCTTACTCAGCCTGTTTGGTAGCAAAACGCCAGTCTCACTTTACATTGTAGGTAGATGCAGTTAGAACAAAATATGTTCTTGTATGTGTGTTAACTTTACCAGCGTCTTGATGGTCCTCAGTGACTTAAGCAGGCCTGTCAGCAGTTGTCGTCTCCTCTGATTGGCCAGTAAACCCAGACTGGCTTCTGTGAATCCCTCCTTTGCAACACTCAGTTGCCTTCAAACACAGTCCAGAGAGAATATAGCATTAATACAGATCAATTATTGCAGTTAATGCAGAGGTGGCAGCACCAGGAGTATATTTAATCAAGACTGCATTTCTGGACAAATCACTGGTAAGAATAGTTTAAGCTTATGATATTTCAGGTTCACCAAAATGTGTACCTGATCATTCTGAACGAATCACACGAGACATGAAACGTGATACATGTCCTAAAATTTATAAGATGTAACATGAAGAAAGTATCCTATTACCACTCAAACGTATTTTTCTATATGAAGGGAAGGAATGTCATCAACGTTATGACAAAAGAACTTAGTATGCAGATGCGGTTTGAATGGACTATTTCAGCAGCTATTCCATTTAGTGAATAGAACACTTTTACCTCCTTGCATTAGTGCAAATGACTGCTGCCAGCTGCAGGTTAGTCTGTAACGCCGTCACTCGCTCCAGTTCCTGTGAACAAGGAACACAGTAAGTAAGACATACTGTACCTATAAAGACTGGGATCGAAGAAATATCTATTGAGTGCTCAAAATTCTACAATATTCTATAGTGCAGAGGGCTTGTAAAATCTGTAGGATACAAAGATACTGTTAGACCAGTTCATTTATGATACTGTCAGTGAAATTTAACTGTAATAATGCCATTTACCACGCTGCCCCACTAAAATACTGCACAGACTTGAACAGCAATGCTGTCTCTCACACACACACACACATATATATATATAAATGTATCAGAGCACTCTTCAGTGAGATGCATCCTGCTGTGAGCATTTTATGAAGATGGATAGTACAGATGATGCTATTATAGTAAGCAATCAATCATCAATGCCAAAATTCAAGAGAACAACTTTCAAAACACATAGAAAATGAGAGAAAATCTCCCTTTCTTCAGAGCTTTGACATTTAGAAAAGGATCAATGAGCACTTTGCTCTGAGAGTTCAGTTATTATGCCACTTCATGACCTCAGTTGAGAACAAACAGACCCTCAGCCAAAGAAGGACCGAGGGACAAATTGCATCACCGTTATATTTTCAGTTTTTCTCTTTGTTTTTATTTACTTGATCTGCCAGATGTCATGCCTGAGGTGGGAGACGCTTGTTCTTTGATCTCATTTTTTAAAGTTCTATCACCCCTCCGCAAAAAGGTCCAGTGTTCATAAAATGTCCTCATACCACTGTCAGACATAAAACAACCTTTTACCAACAGAATATAGTCCGGGGAAATTCATTTTCAACGGTAATAAAAACAACAACAACATCATCAATGTGCCACTTCAGCTGTGGGTACTGGAAAAATGACCCCATTCAAACCAATCCACCCTCATGATCTTGAGTGTTGACAAAGACCTTGACAAGTCCTCAAAACAGTTTGCAAGGGTTGATTCAGTAGCCAGGGTTTTCTCTAAGGGGACATGCAACATGCGACTCTTATGAGCTTCTGCTCAGGGCCTGTGAAATTGGGACTGTTAGACAACAGCAGCATGCCATGATCCTAATTCAAAGAATGGGTTTAAGTTTTTGTTAAAGCTAACACTTTACTGGCAGAGAAATCAATAAACTGCTTAAGAATAGTTTATCATTAAGCTATCATTAACTTTTCGGTAATTAAAGGAATAGTTTAATATTTTGGGAAATACGTATAATATAGAGTTAGATGAGAAGAGCAATACAAATCTCATAGTTGTATGGTACATGAAGCTACAGCCTGCAGCCGGTTAGCTTAGATTAGCAGCGTTTTAGGGGCATATGTGACAGACTATTTCTTGGCCCGACGCAGTAAATACAGCCACAACTTGTCACTTTTACCCTTTGCTTTCAATTTTTGCACTTGTAACATTTGGAAAGAGGCAGGCTAGCTGCTTCCTCCTCCAGTCTTTATGCTAAGCTAAGCTAACAACCTGCTTGCAGTAGGTTCATATTTTGTGTACAGTTTTGAGAGTGGCAATATTTTTATTTAGGCTAATACTTGTCAAGACAATAAATAATAGTATTTCCCAAAATATCAAATACATTTTGAATACAACCTGATGTCCATTTGTAATGCATTCCAGTGTTTGTTACACGTCATATTAAGTAATGTATCTAATCTTGATGCTGGTGAAACATCACCATCATTATGCAGTTTTTTTAACATGGTCTAGGAAAATATTGACATTGTATAACGCTCACATTGGTGCTTTTGCAAATCAAATACTACTCAAACATCTAAGAGCAACTGCCCATGAATCCTTTGCACATCTAGAACAGAAACTTTTCTTAAATAAGTTCAGAAGCACTGGTCAGAGCAGTTTATGAAAACATGCAAGTGCCATAGTGGCCTCAAATGTACGTTAAAATGTGTCCTCAGAAAATACCATTGCACTCCAAGCAGCAGGAACTGGCTGGGACTGGGCTGACTCACCAGGTACAGCTGAGGAATAATTAGAGACTGAATCCGGCAGATTGATTCACATACTGGGAGAAGCAAAACTTCATCAATTTCATGAAAGTGACAGAAACTGTAAAATGAATCCATGATACATCACTTGTGTATGGATAGTACTGGTTGGTTTAATTCAGTTAATAATACTAAAGAAGTGCCCTCGGGGTCAAATCTGGTCAAGGAAGGAGCCATTTCTTTCCTGTGTCGTTACCAGATGAACACACACGCTCTGACTTACACTCTTTACTTATGATGCCAATTATCAAGGCAATGTCGTACATAACAGTTGTCCAAAAACTCAGTTCATGTAATGCAGGAAGCCTTCAGTATTCAATTATGCGCACAAATCCTCACAGATAAGAAAACAGCTTGAATGTAGTTTCAAACTGAACAACACACACTAAGGCATGCTCATCATGCTCAGTATGTAGCCTGAGGCTCCAATTTTTGTTATACCATTGCTCTGAGCAATCTATCCAGACAACTGGTTCAATCAGCTCAGCTTGTGTAAGAGGACATAATACAATTGTGCACAGGGGTTTCAGAAGATAAAAGAGGTTAAAGAGCTGGTAAGCATGACTGGGATGAAAAGAAACGATATGTGGAATAAGACAAGACAAGTAAAGACAGGCTGAATTCCACTACATAACAACACACAAACGCAGGTCTGTGTGTACTGTGTACACATACAGGAAAGGTGAGCCTATGTTACTCAAGTACTATTAAACTATACAACCAGACTGCTACAATGTCCTCGACCACAGGTGCTGGTGTATGGAAGTGAAGGTCAAACAGGAGATGATGTTTAGTCACAAGGAGGATTGTTTTTTTTATTCATATATTCATTCGAGCTCCTCCCTGCGACCCTCCAGCACATCGACTATGCACTGGCTCCCTGTTACCCATCCTGCACTGCACCTTCTAACAATGCCGCTGTTTGGGCTCTGCCCAAGTTGATTTTTTTTGCAGATTAATGGAAAACAAAAACTGAATGATAATCAGAACACACAAGTGCAGTGATTCACAGCTGTAGTTGACTTTTTTTTTTTTTTAATAGTATGTTTATAGTGTGTACATGCATAGTGCTTTTCTGGTCTTTGCGACCACTCAAAGCGCTTTTACACTACATCACATTCACCCCATTAACACACATTCATACGCTGATGGCAGAGGCAAAGAGACATGCAGACAGGAGGAGCTAGGGATCGAACCACCGCCATTCTGGTAAGTGGCCATACCTGCACATCACTTATATTAACAGCCCTGTTTCATGTTAATATCTGGTCTACCCAATGAAGCAGCCATAAGACCGCCATGTATTTGGCAGGTATGACCACCAATCTATTTCAGAGGAGGCAACTGGGAACACAAAGGCACCAGCAGGAACTGTGATGAATAAGAGTTTCCAGAGGAAAATAACTGAATGCCAGTCAAAGTCCATTCCTTTCCAGTGGTGTTGACCAAACTGTTCAGGACTACCTGGTGCAAATTAATTACAGCTTGGACTCCCAGAAGGCAATCTTTCTTTCCTGACAAGTCAAAGGGTCATGTAGTTTGGTCACTCTATTCTAAAGTCAGTTACTGGCAGTTATTTCAAATCGTTTACTGGATCATGCCTTGAACTCATGGAAAATATTATATACGTCCATCAACTTTAGAAAGCCAAATTCATATGCAGAGGTATAAAAATTTAAGAAAAGGGCAGCAAAATGGGCACCTGAAAAATATACACTTAATTAGTAAAGAACAGTTGTTAAGAAATCAATAATAATCGTTCTAGCCTCCTACAGGAGCAAGCTTGAGTATGATTTTGACCCTTTCCGAGTGCAAGTGGAAGCCATGTGTCACTAGACGGCATCAACGGTGGTCAGACACAGGCCTCAACAGAAGAGGGATTAGTCAGTACATGGCTATGAATCACATCAGACGCTTTGCAGGCCATCCTTTCAAGCACTGAGGCATGAGTGTATGTGTCTGCACAATTTATGTGTCCACCGACGTGTTATACACAGCACACAAGAACTGGGGAGAAGTGGCATTGTGCCCTGCGGCTGTGTGTTTCTGCAGCAGTGCGAGTTTCTGTGTACACTTGATAAAATATCACACAGCGCTAGGGTGGGTATCATTTAAAGTTTTACAATACCAGTACCAAAACCAGTACCTTAAAGTGATACAAAAATCAACCAGATCCTCCTCATCCTAATTAGGTCATCCTCACAGGTAGTATTATCTGGGGAAACACTACAGATTGGGAATACAATCCCCTTAAAATTTCCACTTTGTGTGTGTGTATGTGTTGGAGTCTGTAGTTGCGCAGTAATAGAAATGGAAGAGAGCTAAATGGCTGACTGGGTGGGAGAAAGATAGTTGGTTGGTTACATCTACTGGTTGTGTTTGTCCTTTGTCATTCTAATGAGCTGGACATTAATGGGAATTTTAATGAGACAGCAGAAGTGAAATAGTTTAGTGACCAATTAAGTTGTGGGAATCGCATTTCAGGTAACTTTTTGATACGTGTGTCAAAGTAGCCTAAACAACGGAAAATTATTTTGTCAACTTTTGATCAATAAACTGAATTGAAAGAAGTGCTTTTTCCTTTATTGGTGAGTCGCAAACCTCCAAAAACGACAGTCACAAGTATAAAACGAAAAATGTGTCCGTTTAAAGAAGTCACTTAACTATACTAAAGACACAAACACAGGAAATGAGAGGCTGCACGTCCAGCAGATCAAACAAACTACACCTGAAGCAGCTGCAGCTGCAGCCGGAGGCTCTGTGAGTAAAATCAGCTAATGGCTGCTGTGCCACAAAAGGGTTTAATTGATGTGATGGAACGCAGTGATCAGAGACAAGTGATGTGAATAGCACATACAAATGTACAGAGAAGTGTTAAATGATACCAGAAGATGAAACCAACAGATAGCCAATCTTGTGGTGATAAACTTGCAACAGTGACGAACATGCCTGAGACCGCAGCCGAAGGTGAGCTGGCTGTTAAAATATGAGCTGAGATGGGTCACTGGAAATCCCTGCCACTGTCCAATAATAAGCCCTGCTGTCATTTTGACTTCGCAGAGTCACAGGGAGGGTCACAGAAATAATGATCAATTTACTATTCATAGGCTGACCTTCAGAGGGCTTAACAATGACAGTAATTTCACTACATACCACGTTTGGTAAAGCTGTCAGTCATCTGCTGTGTTGCTGGGATCAAAGCTTCCCTGACTAAACACAAATTTGACATACTCTTCCAAACTTCAGTAGTGATATGGCTGACAGGACTAGTTTGCTTTCTAAATTAAATAAATCAAAAGAGCAACTCCTTCAATAAAATCTAACACACACAGGCAAATATACATATTTTGGCATACACAGATGTTTGATCTCCTGGCAAAACCCTTTTATCTTGAAGCCCACTTGATGCAGTCCACAAATCAGCATACACAGACATATTTACCTAGTTATCTTACTTTGAAAGATCCTGATGCTGGATTCAGGTGTTGCACCAGCATCTGAATAGAGCTTCATTTGCTAACAAGTATTGATATCCAAGATTATTAAACTGCCAAACCTGCTTCTCTTTTATTTTTGTATGTATCAGTGGGTTCAGCAAACTCTTAACTCGTGTTTTTAAGGTTTAAAGGGTCGCGAATGTTGCTGTTGGTACAAGATGTATTTCTAAACAGAATTAGATGAATGAGATCACATCTGTCCGCTGACTGTCAGATGAATAAAATCAATGAAAAGAACCATTGTGACTCATCACTATAGTAAATGTGGTCTCCTGTAATCTCTATTGGCTCTGACCGAAAGTAGGCGGAATGTATTCTTACACAGTGGTGCATTTCAGGTCATTGCAACATCACTAGATGATCAAAGAAGGGATTTCATGGACTTAGTTTTAATTCACAAACTATGTTCTGATAGAGTTTTGCCCCCTTTTTCTTAACCATGGGTGATGTCAAGTTTTCTATTGCCATGGTTACTGAAATTCTACCTTATCTTGCTAGAGGTCAGCAGCTGACACAGGAACACACAATCATAACAAATCATAAGTTGAAAAAAGACTGTATTAAATAAAAAATAAAAAAAACACCAAATGGGAAATACAGCTGCAATGTTTTGGAATTAAATTTCAGCAGATGAAATACTTTTTTGAAGATGAGAGGCTGGGACACAAAGAGAAAGAAATGGCAGTTTAAAGTGGTCGTTGGTTGACACTAGAGGCTTACCTTGACATAAGCAGGCTGTTTCTCCAGAATGAGATCGGCGACCTTTTTAGAAACCTACAGAAAAGAGAGAGAGAGAGAAGAAAAAAAGATGAGGTGAAGATGAAGTGGAATATAACAAAAAAGTAAAAAGACATTTCCACATTTCTTCCGAAATGTCACCCCACAAAACCTGTTTTGGCAGCATGATCTTGCTATTGAGGATAGCAATCTTTCTTGTCTGTATCTAAACCGCACAATAGCTAAAGCATTTTAAGAGTGCCTCCTGTTTCTCTGTTTCTTTTGATTCAACATTTTTTTTTCAATAGCATTACTCTTGTTTCTTTCAGAAAGGTCTCTGTTCTCTTTGTTCCTTTATGCCTTTTACCAACTTGACTTATTAAAAAATACTTTTTTTCCTCTACTCTATCCTTGAATGGAATATTTCTGTAAATTTGCACAGGCACGCTTGAGTTGATAATCACTTTCCAGTTTACCTCCTAATCAAGACATTTACATTAGATGATTTAAATTCCATGAGTCAAGCTCCAGAAAGGCTGGATCCTACATTCCCCATAATGCAACCCAACAGTGTCATTACACGCTTCCTGCCAGGTAAACACCACATCTTTTAAACCCCAAGCCAGTATGTAATATAGGCATGAATATGGAGCTTTAAAACTCAAGCTGAATTGACCCTAATGACATCTTTATGACATCATCAGGGTTATTTTCTTATTTTGATCTGTAAAATAGGTGAAGCCCCTTTTACATTACCCAGTGTTACAGACAGTACAAACATGTACATTCTCATATATGCTCAGTAAGGGCTAATTTCTAGAAATCATTTCAATGTCACAGTTAAGAATGAATGAAGCTCAAATGTTTCAGATCTTACTACAAATACATGAGCTGGACATTAATAGGCAGCTCATTAGAATGACAAAGGACAAACACTCAACCAGTAGATGTAACCAACCAACTATCTTTCTCCTACTCAGTCAGCCATTTAGCTCTCTTCCAGTTCTATTACTGCGCAACTACAGACTCCAACACATACACACAAACAAAGTGGAAATTTTAAGGGGAATTTATTCAAAGTAGTGAGGAGGTGTTTATATGTGCTGTTATGCAGCAGAGCAGGCTCAAGGCGGGGATGACATTTCAACATGTGTTTGTATGCACGGTGGCTGACTGACTGAGACCTGAACAGATGGCGAACGCAGCTCAACTGTTCATTCCACAGGGTCAGAGAGAAATTGCATTCAGTACTTGGAAGAAGTGGAAGAAATTGGAAAAGGAAAATAAAAGGCAAGGTGGAATCGTGTTGAAGAAGCCCAAAACAGACCTTCAACCATTCACAAAACTGCCCTAAACTTAAGCCATAATGCCACCTATTGGCAACACACTGGCTATAACACATAATAATAATAAACTTTTAAAGGAGTGAAAAAGTCTAAACACATAATGGAAACTCAGCAGAAAGTAACTAAGCCGTCCTATCTGAGCAACAAGGCCAAAGTCATTAGTTATTCTCACACACGCAAATGAAGGATAATTGCGCAGTAACTAAAGCAGGAACAGTGCATGTAATATTTAGCAGATGGAGTAAATTAACAAAACCTGTGACTGGCAATGAACAATCATCAACTCAGACGCTCAGCAGGACAATGGATTCAATTTTTTCCCGTAGGGAAATGCGGCACAAGGGAGAAAGAAAAATGTCAGAAAAGAAGACAGATACATTATGGAGACAGCACTCTGCAGCTCACACACATCCTCTATTAGAAAGAAAAGCTAACGTTGGTAAGAGAGTTTTAACATGTCTGGACAGTTTATCAAGCAAATGCTCATTAGCAAGACAGCTGTACATCATAGATACATATATAGTATGTTAGGCTTATATGTCCGAATAAGAACATGTTTGCTACTTCTGTGTTAACTGAGATGTATGAGGCAATTAGAGCTTAATTAGCTAGCGCTAATTAGGGGTGGTAGCAGTGAAAAAGTATCAAGCTAAGCTAAGTTCTAGTGAAGGTCAGACAGAGAAAAATCATCAGTGAGGGTTTCCACTGGCAATGTAAGCCGCATTCACCTTGAAGCAGTGGTCTAATGCACTGCTCCTTCACTTCATTTTGTTTGTGCTGCAGGAGAAAAAAATAATCAAAATTGCCAGATGAAAATAACATTTAGAAAATGTACTTCAAGGGTTCAAACTCTTTTATGTAGTGTCACGTTCTGTCAGACTGACTTCTAAATAGAGTGTTGTGCTGTGCGTGTACGTCTCTTTTCATGCAATGACGTGATCACTGTTGCTTTATCTTCACACACACACACACACACACACACACACACACACTTTGTTTCAGCCTGTTTTGAACACAAAGACAACTTTGGCAGACAGGCAGGGATAAGGCAAAGGTTGCATAAGCGTTACTAATTTTTTCAAAACTGAGCAGCGGGAGAGAATTCATTATTGCTGCACGAGGGAGAGGCATCTCTAGCTTTCAAGTTTCATTAAAAATTGAATATGTTCATCCACCTTATTAACATTGCCTCCTCCGACATCCAAAAAAGTCACTCTGAAGTGGATGGGAATTGTAATGCAAAATGTTGTAATATACTGCCCATGAGCTGTCCCTGGAAAGGCATTAAGCACTGATGATGATATATACATACAACATATATAGTCTTGGCCACAGGTAGTCTTAACGGCTGTAACGACGGTCGTCACAGCAACAAGGAACACTAACGAACCAGCGGTATCGATGACCCGGGCCAACGACCGCACTGAGGTTAAATAGCTGAGTTTCCCTGCCAGTCAGTCAGCACTGAAGAAGTCCTTTGGATGAGGGACGAAACGTCTTCCAGTATCTTCAACCAAGTCCAGTTGCCCTTGATTTTAACCTTTGTTGGATAACTATGACCTGGATGACTGAGAATCTTCATAGACATTAAGCTCAAACTTCTTCAGGGGGCATTTTAGGATTATGGCAATCGGAGTTAAAGCTATAATTAGGGTTTAATTCATGTTTGGGTAAGTATTACTGGTAACAGTAGTTCAGGTTTTGGGAGAGATAAGGGTTTAGATGCCATATTCAGTCAATAAAGCCCTCAGAAGTATAATAACAAGCATGTTAATCAATAAGGCTTTCTAGCATTTGTGTGTTTACATGGGAATTATGTATCTCTGGACCCTGACATTTGTGAGCCGAGGTCTCGCAGCACAAAAAGTCAATTGGCCTTGAGACGATCCTCTGAGAGGCTAATTAAGCTTGCATACTGTGGCAGAGAAACAGGGCAATTGTTCCCTTCTCCAATTCCACAGACGGTCTGCTGTACCCTACAGCACATGACTCAGGAGAGGGGCAGAAGAAGGAAAGAGAGGGGATATTTATGTCAACATGTGTCATATGTTGACATAAATATATTTATGTCACCAGTTCATACACACCTCCTCAAAGCAGGAGCAAAGTACGATATGCAAACAGAGGAACAAGTACATGCAGTACACATGGTACAATGCTGTATATTTTTTTTTGTCATCTGATGTACAAATGCCCCTGCTAGTACACACACAGGCACACGCACACACCGACATCAAGCTACTTTGCAGCTTAACTAATGATGTCACAGATAAAATGTGTGTAGACCTTCAGTGTAGAAGGCCGTCAATTGATAGACGATGCATAGTGAGAAACTGAAAACACAATTATCACTTCTTCAGAGGGTTATGCTCTATTTCACACACTGACAACTACGTGCCTCTATAGGTTCGGGGTGGGGGGTACACGAGTAGGGGAGACAGTATGTGTCCATTATGAAAGCACATAAATAAACTGCCCACCTGCAGAGATGGTCCTTCCATCTGCAGCAGCAGGAGATAGCCACTAGTTTGGTCAACCGCAACACGTAAACAATCACCCCCACACACACGAATTCTGAATACAATAAAGGCAATCTGAAAAAAATGTGTGACGGACTTCTTTGCAGTACATTGTCAAATGATTTCTGAAAAAAATTTATAAATTCAGCAGCCCCTCTAAGCCATGCTCTCAAGGCCTATTTCAAACGTTTTCCTGTATCTCATTTGTGATGCATAAGATAACATTGATTTTTACAAGAGATCAGACCGTAGAATTTCTATATTGAACCAAATAAAAGCCTAAAATCAATCACACATGCTCCCTGTTAAGGCAGTAGTGTTGTGCTGATACACAACAACAAATATTTTACCAATGAAAAACTTTTTATCATTCAAGGTACATGTACAATAAATGGCAGAAATACCCACTGTGTCTAGGACAGATGGGAGTGAAAGTTACACTATTTGTTAAAAATATTAACCGCAGAATAAAAGAATGTTATTATTCATAAATTGAAGCAGGTGTGATCCCCATCCCCTAGTAATTATTCTGAAAATGTCTGACTGACATTTTGATGAATGACAGCGAGGGGAGAATGAGACTTCATAAGAGAAAGAGGAAAAACACTCACAAATTATTTATTTTTATAGTTTTTTGGCCTTTCTCCTAATGTATACACTGAAAACTGTTGCATGTTTACTTACTATTTGTGTATACTATACACTATGGGCCGGATTTACTAACATCCCGAATAAAGAGTACTAAAGGTTTTGCACCATGGAGAGTCAGGAGGGAAGAAAGCAGCCACTGCTTAAAAACCTTCTGGTTCATTCAGTGCCTCCCGAGTATGTGGAAATCGTATGTATTTTATTTCTACATATTGGATATAGAATAATATTATCTAATATTGTTAATATCTCTATGTTTTCTTTCATTACAGCTTTGTCTCCTTCTCGCAACGATAACAGCAGCCAACACTTGGCAGTTTGCACCTTCCTTTCAAACGTATTAAATACAGATGCTGTTGCACTCACATGAAATTGCTTTTACGCTTGTTAGATCACATTGCGTGTAGCAAATAAATGTATTTGCATGTTATCCTCCCATTACTTTGCACAATAAAACGTCCCCAAATTGCATATTTATTACAGCCAAAGTAGTACATGAACATCAGGTGCTATCTTGCACTTTTGAAAGACGTCATTCTGCATGCACACTGTTAGTAGATCAGCTCATGTGTTAATTTGCAGGTGATATCACGTTTGCACACGTTTTACTCACGCAAAAAGTAAATCTGGCCCTATGTGTATGTAATGTTCTACTCTTTCTTTCTCAGCTCTCTTGGTAATAGACCTGCTGTGGGATTTAACATGGCCAACTGTAATTGTAATTGAGAATTGGAGCTTACGTACCTTAAGAGACATGGTGATGATAGGCAGAAAGAGAGATCAGAATATTTAGCTTGAAAACATATATACTGAAGATATTTTACAAAGACCTCAGGGCACTGAGGAAGACCAGTGGTTCTCAACTCTTTCTGTCACATCCCCCTTCAAAAGCCAAAAAGTTCATGCGCCATACCCCAGAAAAAGTGGATTTAATTTTTATCAATCAACAATTTTTAACAATAATTAACAATTTCAAACAACGATGAAACTTCATATCAGCAGGAAATTCATAATCTTGTAGAGTGCCCAGAGAACAACCTACTGCTCAACGTCAGCAAAACTAAGGAGCTGATCATTGATTTTAGGAAGAAGGAGATAAAGACAAACACTCCTGTCTACATCAGTGGAGCTGAGGTGGAGCAAGTGAACAGTTTCAAGTTTCAAGAAGGCCAAATTCCCGTCCCAAGTTCTTGTCAGTTTTTACAGACGAGCAATAGAAAGCATCCTGACTGGAAACATCACAAACTGGCATGGGATGTGTACAGCCCAGGACCAGTTTATTTCTGTTACCATTTTTATAATTGATTCTTTATTAATGAATATTGTCTGCTATATAGCAAAACTCAATTTCACTCTTTAACTTGTTATATTATGACAATAAACCTTCCTACCTACGTACCTAACAATACAGGTGATTGAAATAAACAAGATTCAGGTTAGAAAAATAGCTAAATAGCTAAAGTAGACTCAGGATTGCAGGTTTGCATTGATGAGAAACAAAGCTGCGGATTTCCTGCCTGACAACATATTGGACCAATTACCATGGCTATTCCAACGAGGTGGCTGCAGGCTCATAGCCAGGGAGCGAGAAAGGGAGAGACGGAGAGAGAGTATGTGTGAGAGTATGTTTGTGTTCTCTTAACTTGTGGGTCTCACCATGCCACAGGCCACAAAGTCTGGAGCATTCTCTCAACTAAACAGACAGCTCTGTGGGCAACTGCCAAAAATGTCAAAAGAAGGGATGTGCAGCATGTATGAAAAAGAGGGATACGAGGAGGCATGGAGGGAATAGACGTGGCAAAGTACAAAAAAAAAATACAGAAGTAGGGCTGAGGGCGCAATGGAGACAAACAGGTGTACGAAAGTGCAGAAGCTTGTCAGGAAAGAGGGTTAGTGGAAAAAATCTGCATTTGACTGTGGGGATTGAGTGTATAGAGGGGGAAAGAGCCATTTTCTTGCTAACATATTTCTATAAATAGGATTTGTTGACAGGCCAGATCCTCCAGCCTGAAACTGCGAGTACCTGACTGACCTTAGAGTGACGGCCACTATGGAAACAGTCCTGATGTGGCCACAGGAGGAAAACACAGTCACTGATGTCATAGGAGTCTGCCATCAGGCACAAACTAATGTCTATCAGGTGAAGGTCATTTGTCTTTCCCCATGTCCCTAATTTTTGGCTCAAAGGACAACCAAATTGCTAATCAACAAAAAACAAACAAACATGGTACTTTATGTTAATGTTCCTGACTAGCCTCACTCACACACACACACACATACACACACACGGCACTGCTGACTGGGACGGGACAAAAGAAACAAAATGTCAGGCGGGCAGACAGGATCTTTGGTTTGCCAAGCAAATTGCTTTTTTTAAATAATAGAGCTCAAAGCTTTTATCTAACTGAAAACGAGCCTTTGGAAATCTACTGCTTTTTCAGACGTATTTGGGGTTCATACTGTGTGTCTGCAGTGTATCCCAGTGTGTTGAGGTGAGATTGATTTGTCTACTACAGTTTCCAAGGTCAAGAATTAACTATTGGGATCTGGGTTTTGCCCAGTTTTTTTGAAAGGGCCTGTGATTGTAGTTTTCTCATTTAATAAAGTTGCTGCACACAAAAACACACAATTTCAATACACACTACAGATACACACTGTACATATCTATAGTGGAGTATCTGCAAAAACAGGGGAAGGAGTTTCCAAGACAGCCGACAACAGTCTGAACTCAAGGACCACTCATTAGCTTTTTTAGGTGCTTTCAACTGTATTACATGGTCTTTATCAGCAGATAAGCGTTTGGCTAAAAATAAGTACATGAATGAATGAACTTTAATGCCAACACGAACAAGACGTCCTAAAAGTGCTGCAGATGAGGTAACAATAGCGATTTAGCTCACATGTCAACAGATCCATCTCCACGACAACTATTCACATTCCATGGCAATCAAGACCCCAGAAAAAGATGCGTTTTTTGTCAGACAACTATTTCCAAGGTCAAGAATGAACCTCAAATAAAACACTTTTTTGTATTCTTGGTTTTTACATCCATGAGCCATAAATGACCATATAATACACTGGGGGGGTGTTTATGTGTATTTCATGTTTTGTAAGATTTTGTAAGATGTACTGTGAAGTGTATGAAACCTGTGACCCAAGTAGTCATTCATTCTCATTGTGTCATTGTGTTACAAATGAATGGAATAGATCCCTGGGGGTCCCCGGACCCCCCCTTTGAGAACCTCTGTCCTAAAGGGAGCGTGAGAGAGCAATTTTGTTGCAACCCTCACCACTAGATGGCACTAAAACCTACACATGGAACCTTTAACCTGAATTCACACTAACCGGTGGGGACTCGTTTCACCCTGGGGACAAAAATTGATGTTCAGGTTAGAATTAGGTTAAGGTTAAGGCTCGTGCAGACTAAACGACATTCAGCATCGGCCGATGGCCGTGCAGTTCACACTACACAACTTGTCGTCTTGTGAGGGGAGTCTGAAATCGTTGTGACGTGACTGATCGGTCACTACGTGAGCTGAAAACAACTCTGTCACCCGTACGTTGGTCTCCAAACCACGTTTTGTCAAGAAAACACACGTGAACTGTGAAACGGGAAATGACGCAAACCTACACACGAAACAGTTTATAAAGACAAAAAATATGGGTGAAAGAACAGATTAGCACACTCAGGTAGCAGGGATTGTCTGAGCTACAGAGAGAGCTGGAGGTGAGTAAAAAGTGTTTTGCAGTGAAAAAGTAGCTGCCTTCTCTCATTGGCAGGATGTGGATGTCGAGTCGGCCGACTCTTCCAGATATTTGGCGTGCTAGATATCTGGCTGGTGTCTGCGATGTGTCTGAAATGTGTCAGGGAGCCGTTTTGATGCGTCATTGTGTAGTTCACACATAACGACTGGCGACCGCCAATCGACCGCTGATTTACCCCCGATCACAGCCTGACGGTCGAGAGAGAGAAAGAGAGAGAGAGACTCACTGCTGCCTGTTGTCTCTTCAGCTTGTCTCTGTACTCCTCCAGCTCCTGCAGGTTCAGCTCAGCTGGGAGTTTCTATAATCAAGCACACAGACACAAACATACAACCTTATTGTTTGCTCACAATACAACCTCCTACACAAGACGTTTGCAGACACATCCACAAACAAAGTCTGTAAGCCCCTTGCAGACTTTGCATGCTGCATGCTGCTTCAAAATGTATCTACTCTTCAGTGTAGTCAAAGTTGCTACTGGGTGTGTGTCAGACAGAAAAATATTCACAAAAGGACTATGCCAGTATCGAAGTTCTGGCGCTCATGGCCATAGCAGGGATTTAATTTATCTTGAGAGAGCTAATCTTCACTCCTGAGCATCTTAATTTTTGAAAGATATCCAAGGCATTTCAAAAAACTTAAGCTGGTTTAACTGGTGCGACTGAAGATAGCTGCAGTTTTTCCTCCATTAAGAAAACAACAAAAAAAGAATTTGCTCAATAAATAGACTTTGCCAGATCATAAGTCAGATTAGTCAAGAAGGTAGAGGATGTTATTTAGTAAACAGCAAACAATCTCTGCTCTGGAAAAAAATATATTACAAATCCATGGCCCAAAGGATGATAGGTAATTACTTTCCCCTTGACTGAGAGTCTCATTTCATGATGGTGTAGCAATACTAAGATAAATCTAATGAGATTTCACACCCTTCCTCTGTTGAGCGGATGCAAACCATCAATCCAGACGTCACTGCTACGCATGCAGCTCAGCAGAAGTGTAAGAGACAGCAGCTCAGGTGAGAATGAGCTTTAACTCTGCCAGTCACAGGAGGTTCAAAGTAGGAGGGAACCACATTTACTCACATTATAAATGCGTTGGAACCTGGGGAGCAAGTCTCTTGTCATCATTTTACAAGTGACAACTCATTCAGTCAATAACGCAATCATACAGAGAGTTTCTGACCTCCAGTTCGTGCTGCACCATGTCGAAGGAGTCGTTAGAGAAGTAGACCTCCTCGATGCTCTCGATGATCTCCTGCTCCGCCTGGGGGTCAATGGGCTGCTCCCTCAGCTCCCGCAACTCCTCCTGAAAGAGAGAGACAGCAACAAAGAGAGACAGAGTAAAAACATGTCCTTGAAGTAGCCACTTTAGAAAGTTTCCAACAAACTGGGGCAAAAGTTCAAAACAGAAAATTACATCATTGCCCAACTAATGAAAACAACAACAACAAAATCTCTCATATAAACGTCAAGAAAAATACATTAAAACAGAGAAAGAGAGATGAGAGGGTGAATAGGGAGGATGGCAGGGGAAAGAACCATACAGGGAGGAGAGATTTAAGGACAAGGGTATGGGTGAAGGAAAAGTGAGAGAGAAAAAATAAAAATGGAGGTGGAGAACAAGAGGCAAGGGCAGGGAAGGAGGAGGTGCGTAGTGGGAAAAAAGATGAAAACATGAATCACGGAGTTTGGGAGAGGATTGCAGCTTATTTCGCTGGACAGCTGTCATGGGGGATGGCAGGCAGCCTTGAGAGGAAAGACAAGAAGAAAGGAATGACCGAAAAAAATACAACGGAGATTCCCCTTCAGAGCATCTCCGAAAAACATCAGAGCCCTATTGATTAACATGCCGTCAAAGCTTACTGGTGCAGCAAGTCTTTTAGATGAAGGGTTTTAAACAGACATTCTTAATGAGCCGAGATATAATCACAAGTCAATAACAAAGTGGTGGGATGACCCTATTAGCAATTTACAACAAGAAAAAGTTGCTGGACAATAAATTAAAGTACAACAAGGCTGTGTCCAGAATCACTCCCAATTTACTATATAGCACTGCATTTACCCACTGCCATATTATTTGAGTTGACAATGGAACGTATAAAGCAGTGTCCATGGCATGCACACTACTTTCTGCAAACAATCCCACAATGCTATGCATTACAATTTATAAATGCGAACATTATTGTTCAGTGATGACACTAAATGATGATGTCTCTTAAGTCTCCAACATCTAAATTTAGTGCTCATTAGAGTCTACAGCCATGCTAGCAGCTCTTTGAGGCTGTACTTAAGTACAGCCATCGGGTCAAATGCTAACATCAGCATGCTAACATGCTGATATCAAGCAGGTATAGTGTTTACCATGTTAGTTACCGTATTAGTTTAGCATGTTAGCATGCTAACATTTGCAATTAACACTAAACAGAAAGTACAGCTGAGGCTGTCATCAGTTTTGCACGTATTTAGTCATAAACCAAAGTATTGGATAAATTGAAATTTTGACCTCATGTTGGAGCTAAATTAAAAATAAGGAGTTGTGAAGGTTATTCAAATTCATCCTGAGGGTAACATGATTGTGTGTACCAAATTAAATAGCAATCCAGCCAATATTTGTTGAGACATTTAACTACCGGCCAACTGACCTCATTCCTTCACTTATGTCACCAACACAGCTAAAAATCCTAAATATAGCTATCACACCCCAATGTTACATCCCATATAAAGAAAACATCTCAAGCTAAATGGCTTCACTTTATGCCCCGAGTGGAAATCCTTTACTTAAGGTAATGCTGAGTCTAACAACTTGATTGTGTGGAATCAATACACTGAGGCATCAGCAAAATTAAAGCCTGATAGCACAAAAAACAGACTGCAGGCTTGGGAAGGAGGTGAACCAGGATGCATGTGGAATTATGGGATAAATGCAATCTATATGGCCCTACAGTATATCCATCCGCACTCTATTAAATAAAAGTAGCCTATAGAAATCTCTATTAGAGATCTACATACATCAACTCAAATAGACTTCATGAGACAGCCAACACTGATCAAGAAAACCTTTTACACACCTGCCTAACCACAAATATTTTCCCAGCTACTATCAGCAAGGAGCGCTCAGCAAGGCGATGAAGTGTGCCACCCATGTAACTGAATCAGCTTCTGTGGGCGAGAGTGTGTCTTGCTGAGTGACATTTATAAGAGGCAACACTTCGGTGAGTAAATGTAATGTCCACAGTCAAATACAACCTCATTTAATTCAATTACACAAACAGAATCCCTTTGATATACCATATATAAATGTTATAGAAGGTAATTGGGATGATGGAAAGAAGGAATTAAAATTTGTGCATGTGCCTGTGAGTGTGCGCGTGTGTGCGTGTGTGTGGTCACGTTTGAATCTGGCAAAGGAGTGAGGGAAATGCGTGGGTGAGTGCGTGAGATTGGAAAGGAGGGATGCAGGTAGGAGATCACACTCTGCCGTGAAAAGGGTGGGTGGGAAATCAGCTTAAATGAGAGGGAAAGCGAAAAGGGGAGGGGGGGGATGACTCATTGGTAGCGAAAGTTAGAGCTGATGCGTCTCTCTTGTGATGCCACTCCAGTATAGTTAGACCAATTCACCTCCTCTGTCATTGTCTCTCTCTTTTCCCTCTCTCTGCCTCAGTCTCCCATCCGCAGCGAGGGGAAGTGAATGACTCATTGAGAATAAGAGGCTACCTCAGGTTAAATAATTCCCTCCCACCCCTGCGGCAGCATAGGCCCAGAACAAAACAAGACACCCCCTTACCCCACACGTGAAACCCAACATCAGCCGCTGTGAGGCTTTGATCAAATTTCACTTTGAAGGATGAGGGACAAACAAACCACCGATCATCCCCCTCCGCAAATTAATGAAATCCTCACCTCGTTGCGGAAATTAGAAATCTATTTGCATCCAAAGTGCGGGACGTTTAACAAGCGGTATCAGAGAATCAAAGTGGATATTCGACTGGAGTGCTGATTGAATGTGGAAAAGGCGCAGAACAAAACAGTGCTCAACAACACGGGGGCCCTGATAAAACAGGAGACTGAATAAACAACAGGAGGTTTGTGGAAAATCCTGCGGGACATTACCGGGGAGAAAGACAGCGCGCTGAGGAGAATGAGAGGAGGGCCATTTATTTCCACTATGGAATCATTCATCAGCTGAACAAATCAAAACCTCCTCACTGTAATCAGTGCTGAATATTTACCTGAGCCTAACCTGCCTACAGGTCCTCATCTGCTCTTAAACAGTGGCCTTCTGGGACATTAGGACACAATCCACAGCCAGCAGCGGTATCCAGGCTGCAATACGGGATGCTGTGCTTCTGGGTTAACAGGCAATACTGTTGAATTTTTACTTGGAAGTAAGTGATTATTTTTCCTCAATTCCCCGCTGTCTATCACCGAGCCAAAAGCGAGAGTGCTCTGTATCTTTGGTGTCATGCCGCTGTTCTGTTATAAAGTGCACAGGCAGGCTTGTGGAAGCTTAATCAGATATTAGCTAAATGTCAGAACCAAACCGGATTGGGTCACCAAAGGCCATAACACATGTGAACTGTCAAAGTGAGCTGTGTTCTCCCTCAAGATAGCCTATGTGAACTAATGACAGGTTTTCAAACATGCCCTCCTCACAGCTTTATCCCCAGTCTTCAGAGAATACATATTGCAAACTGGAGGTAACCATATTCATCCTAAGATTTTAGGAAATTATGCTACGCCAATAATAATATTGAGCAGTCACTGAAATCAGCCCATATAAATGAATGTTTTTTTGGGTGAACAGAGTTCTTTAACTGAGCAGATAAAATGTGTAATGGGTAAATTGAGGGTGACCCCTGCTGGTGGGAAAGGCTAACTGCATTAAACCTTGAGCACTAACAGAAGGGTTACAAGAGAGCTACTGTTTGCCTCAGGGAAACTGATGCCTCCAGGAAAAACCAACTCTTCCAAATATTTCCATTGAGTTAAAGTTACATAAAAAAAAAAATACTCACCATCACACAGCTATCCTGTACCAGCTTGTTCCAGAGCTTCACTAAACCTTTGTCACACTTACATTTATGGCTGTAACTAACAATTAATTTCATTATCAGTTAGGCTGCCTATTATTTTTTAGATTCATTGTTTAGATGACAAAATGTCAGAAATTAGTGAAGAAATTCAGAGGACATCTTAAAATTGCCTGCTTATTTTGACCAAAACTCCAAAAACCAACCCCATTTACAATGATGAAACAAAGAATGGCAGTCAATTCTCGCATTTGAGTAGATGGAACAAGCAAATGCTTAACATTTCTGTTTGAAAAATGACTGAAACTACTTGCTACCTCAACCAGCTTTATATTTATACTTATATTATTTATACTTATATTTGTGAAATAATCAGGTCCAAGAAGTCATTTTTGCTGCTTTCCTATATCAGTTGGAAAATAGTGGATATCTTGCGCCTCAGATTATATAGTGTAGAGTTCACTGGAAGTCAGTATAACATATCTTACATCTAGAATGTAAAGTCTGGTTGATTCGGGCACTGCTTTACCACACTATATGAGATTGTAATGACGGAAACCATCAAAGCCTCTGTTAGATTGAGGAGGTTAAGAGATATAAAGCATCACAACACCTATAAAGTAAATCCTTAAAACTGACTCGCAGAGGGACAACAGCTTTGAACAAAAAGGATTGGAAAGCGGGGAAAAAAGGTTTGTTTGTTTGTTTGTTTGTAGTGTGAACCCACAAAGCAGCTTATACCATCTCAGGGACCCAGAGAGATTCACAAAAGGAACAAACACATCAAACATATCAAAAATAGCTTGGGGCCATTTGGAGTAATTTAAATTAAAAAAAAATGTGTTTTTTTATCTGCCAAGGTTTGGGTTTATTTAAAGGTTTTGGTGCAAATCAGGTTTTGTTTGACCCTTAAAATGAAAATGAGTTGATCTTTTTCTATCATTCCCTAAAGTTGAATGCCATAGAAGTTTCATCATAATCTTTGAAATCATCTCTCTTTGAAGTCTTGAATAAGGTCAAACGTTTATTAAATTTTGGTTCTTGGCTCATTGTCCAGATTTACTTGTGAATTTGTAGAGGGCATTAGGCACACAGCAGCAGGTGAATGGGGGGGAGAAAGGTTCCCCCTGAGGCTAAATTGCTGCTATCGCCAAGAAAATCAAATGTTCCACTTCAGCCCCATAGACTGTATGAAAGCTTCAGGCACTATGTAGAGTAACACTACGTAATAGCAGCCATGTTGTAAATTTGCACCAGTCATATAAAGTTAGTTAATTTCTGTAATCACCAAGTAGATTTATTAAAATTACTATTAAGACTAGATAACGGCCTGTCAAAGATTAGACAGATGTCTTAACAAACCAGCACAAACTAAACTACTTCAAAAGGGTAGTAGTAGGGCTGGGCAATAAAACAATGATAATTTGTTAGTTTTATTTGTTTAGTTTTGAAAAAAGATTTTATCATAATTGTTTTGAATGTTCTATCTCACATTTGTGAAATGATCCACTGTTTGGCATGAAGTGTTTCTCATGTTCTGATCATAAACACTAGATTAACCACGCAATTAACCATCTGGCACTTCAATTTTCATACGGGGGTAAAAATTTGCCTTTAAACTTGACAGAAATAATGATTGACATTTATTGTGATAATTATCGATATCGAATGATATGAAAATTTTTATCGTGATAACGTTTTTGGCCATATCGCCCAGCCCTAAGCAAAAGTTGCAGAAAATATCAGTCGGCACTTCCTGATAATGACTACAGCAAGTCTGTAGTCTGAAGTCACAAGTAGAGCGGAAATTATTCATAAATTAATCGAATCAAATTTATCAATTTAATAACTTCTCAAATCTGAGTATTTGTCGCTTTTCTTTATCTTAAGGAATAGTATATTGAACATTTACAAGTCTTGGGTAGTTTGTCTGTCAAAACACCACATTTTAAAGACATCACCTTGGGCTCTGAGACATTATGACAGTATATGGGCCAAAGAGAAAAGAATCAACAAATCATTAGTTGCAGTCCCAGTCACAAGGACTTAAGAGGACAAACAATTAGTTAATCATAGGGCTGGGCAATATGGCCAAAAATGTTATCACAATAAAAAAAATTCCTATCAGTCGATATCGATAAATATCATGATAAATGTCAAATCATTATTTCTTTCAAGTTTAAAGGCTGATTTTTGTCCTTGAGCAAAAGAAAGTAGATACTCAATTGTGGTTTTAAACTTCGCTAAACAGTGGACCATTTCACAAATCTGAGGCAGAACATTCGAAACAATTATGATTAAATCTTTTTTCAACAAATATGCATGAATAAAACTAAATAAAATGTTTTTTATGTCCTTTTTTCCCCCTCAACATAATAAATATCTTAATAGAAATGAAGCACTGATTCGTTCGTGATTCAAATTAACTACATTTATTAAACATTTGTTATATGTTTATGTAGGAAAATTATAACGCAATAAGAATTGTTATAGTTTTATCACCCTCGTTAATCGTTAGTCACTATTAAACTCTGAGATCATATTCCTACAGTTATTTTCTGATGAAGTTTTGTCAGGAAGTACAACTTTCTGTCTACTACAGTACGATTTTAGGAAGTCAGTGATTTTCCTACTTTTTCCAGAAGAATTTTGACAACCACCAGAGAAGTGTGTTGATGTGAACTTCTCAACACATGTTCATACACTAAAATATTCATAAATTCATAAAGAGTACAGTCTAGGACTACTCTATATAAAAGTATTACAGAAATCTAAAGAAGTCTGTGTGCTTTCTTCAGCACATAACATGTCACATGGCCGTGTAACTAACAAACATTTTTATTATTGATTCAATTGATTGTTTGGTCAATAGAAAAAGTGAATAAGGCCCATTTCACAGTTTCCAGAGATCACGGTGACATTGTGAAATTGACTGTTTTGGCAGACAAACAGTCTAAAACCGGAAGATATTCCATTTAACAATCATATGAAAGAGTGAAAAGCAGTTAAATCTAACAATTAGGAAGCAAGAAGCAGAAAACAGTCTGAATTGTTTTGATAAATTACTTAAATAATTACTCGTTCATCAAAATTGTTTCTGCCAATCAAAAAATCGATTCACTGCTTCAGGTCTAAAGGTTGTCTATTACAGTCACTCCTCCTTTCCAGCTGTTTCTGTTTTCCCTGCTTATGACTCAAACACCATCAACCCCCCCCCCCCCCCCCCCCCCCGATGACAGTGAGCCAGATGTTGCTGTCAACTCCTGCAGGATGATAAATGATTGTGGCTTAACTGGTTGGAAACACATAAACGGTTCCAAGCAGTGAGTACCCGATTAATAATCAGTTCATAATAACACACACACACGCAATGCAGTCCAGCACCTTGGTCTCACTCTCGTGCACAAAGCACAAAGAAAAGTGTGTTAAGTAATTCAGTGTTCCCCACAGTGGCAGCGGTCACAGCGTACTGAGAGGATTGTTCACCTTTATTCAAAACAGAACACAGGTTTCGGTGTATACAAAGCCGGGCCCGTGTGGGTCCTATTTCATTTTCCTGAAAGCAGCAAGGCCCCGCAGCAAAGTAAATAAAGTCAACGCACAATATCATCAAATAATAAGCCCTGTGTTTTTGTTAAACACACAAAAGGCAGGTGTTTGCAGTACACGATGGGGACGTAATTCATCTGTGACATAGAGAAGTAGGCCAAGGTGCTTACAAGCCAGACCTCACATCCATACTAACTCTCTGCCAATTTATTCAATCTATACTATGGTGCCTCATGTCACATAAGCCGAACACAGAAGGTGTTAGCAAGATTTACAGTCATTCTTTGGGCCATGATTCTTCTTACATTCTTTCCAGCATGAAAAAAGGTGAAGGTTTCAGGCCTAAAACCAGGGTGTGTGATGTCTGCATATCCAGTTTGGCCACATCACCCGATACCAATCCTCAAGCCATCAGAAAGAGGAGGGGGGCATGTGTCCTATGAAAATAAACAATTCTTTCTTGAGATACTCCCCTCTGCTTTCATTCACGCTCTAAGTATACCTGGAGACTAAATGACTGCTTATCTAATCTAAGCTTGATCCATGTCACTGGGTGGGTTTGTGCAATAACAGGTCCAGCAACAGAACTGTAATATTGTCCACAAAGCATTACGTCAAGATGATACAATGATCTCAAATTATTGGATTAATAAATAATAACTGTCACCCATCATGAGCCTGAATTTGCTGCATTGTGACAATAATACCAAGCACCAGCCTGATCTTGATAAATAATAAAATCATTGTGGATGAGCCCCTCAACAGAGACAGCCTGTGTTTATCACACGCTGCTCCGTCTTTTTCTTTTTCTCATGACAACAGGCAAATTCTCTCAGCCTTATCTTTCGCAACTCTCACAGATGACAAAAGAAAAAGCACTTCCTTCTAGTCTCATCTTCTGCAGTACTTTTTCAACCTCGGCAACAAATAGCCTACTCAAACGGTACATCAGCAAAGCGCCCCATGAAGAAAAACATTAAGGCCAAACTGGGGTAACAATCAAAACAATGTCAACCATTAAAGTCCAAGTCTTTAGAAGCACATAAATTAAACATCTGGCTGAAATCACCAGGCGCAGCGGATAAATAGTGTTGGTCACCTTCCAAATTGTAGCCGCATTAATAGAAGGTCATCACCACAAGTCAAAGTCAAAGCGAAGCCAGCAACAAGCAGTGCATTGAGGTGAGAGTAAGTGACTATACATCGTATAGAGCCACTTCACTCTGTCTAATCTTGACAAATTGAATTTGTACATGGGGATAATGACAAATTCTTCCTGTGACTAAGCATGACTGATTGCATTTTCAAACGCTGCCACACCAAAATGCTAAAACACCATTACAGCAGACCACATTTCACACCCCCGCTGTTGGGATTGAAGTGAAGTCCGTCCTTAAGTGATATAAATGGGAGCCTTCGGTCTCTTTACACTACTGTCTAGAAAAGTGTGTGTGTGTAACTAATGTCATGCACAGGAAGCAGTTCTGTGTGTAATACAATGCATGGTGGGCAAACGCTTATCTGACACAAAATATGCAAGAGGTCGGGTTCAAAACAAAAACCAGGCCGATACAATCAACCAGGTTACTGCTATCATTATTACTGCTTCTGAGTTTGATTGAACTTGGCTTCTTTAGATTATAGGCATAGTCAAGATGCCCAAAATAGTTTATACAACTAAAGTGCAGCGCATAAGATGCACATAAATGCACAATTATAAACGTGCAGATTTTGTTGATTTTCACCATGTCTTGAAAAGAATGATAGAATATCAACTGTCAACAAAGCTGTTAAAGGAAGCATTTAACTACTCAGACCTTACTACACATAAAAACAGTAACATAGGACAGGTAGCTATCTATTGTTTACTACTTGAACCCATCTTTAACTGTGTATTTTTATTGCAATAAGGGTGCTGATTTTTATAGGATATGCTTCAATCACAACAACAGAAGTTTACCTTGCTCGGGATCCTCAGGTTCTCCACAGGACTGAGGTCTGCCATGCTTTCTTGGGGGCTTTTCAGGCCCTGTCAAAATAAGACTCACCGTTAGACTTCAAAAGCCACCAAAAAGTCAAGTAACTTTATCGTTTTGTTTTCAGCTGTACACGTTGTCACAAAGCTTGCTATTCTTCCGCACACTACAGCATGCAGCAAAAAGTGGAACCGGCAGACAGATTTCAGAAAGCGATATGCTCTGTTGTGTCCACTGGTGAATTAATGAATCTAACATTACTGCCGTGCAAACTGAGAACTTCCCTAACCGCCCAGTGTCCGGTGTTGTGCGCTGTTGTTGTGCTTGTCTAATGGTAAACTCTTACAAATGGGGCATCGGCATGACTCCCCATACACGTGTATTTTCTTCATGTGAGGTAAATAGCCGGTAGCTGTGATGCGGCCGTAAAAACAGCTGCTGTTAGTCGGGCTGAATGAACGATGAGCTGTCAAATTAGCCAGTAAGCTTAGCTAGCTGTCATGCTAACTTTAGCTGCTGTGAGAGACAAACAGCCAGCAGCTTAGTTCTGTACTCCTGCTATGCTCACCTGCCGGGCCATAAGAGACTTAATCTTCTGCATCGTGGAGCTAACTTCTGTCAGCGGACAAATTCGTGAGTAATGTTAACAGTTTTGTTTTGTTGTCAACGATGCGCCTCCATCACTACGAGAGGGAAGCCATAGTTGACCGTCACATGACTGTTACGGCAAGAACAGGAAACCTCGCAAAGCATCCTGGGAAAGGTAGTTTTTATTAGGAGGTGTGATGGTGACCCTAACTGACAATTCTAAAAACTGAAAATATTTCGATTCAATTAAAAATACATGTTGTTCTAAAAATTAAATATTAAAAATTGTATTAAAAAGTGGTGTTCCCCAATAACACTGTGATATATGTGCTTCTGTCTTACACCACTGGATGGTAGTCATTTCACATCACCAAATAGAAATAGAATAGAAAATTAGACAGCAATGACTATTTTGTCTCTCTGAAAATTGTTACTCTACTCAAGTGACACATTTTGACATTGTCACAGTACAAAAAGCACAACAACTACAACATTAAAAATACTGCATCAATAATGATCATCCCGTAGTATAATATAATGTATGCAATGACTTAGGCCTAACATTGACATTGTTCTGCATTATCAGTATTTTAACTTTTTGAGAAGTTTATTGTTCTGAATGCATTTTTACACTGTGGCATTGTTATAATCTAAGTAAAGGATATGAGTACTTCTTTCACCACTGTCTGTAATGTATATATGACACTTTTGTTGTATGTTGTGTACATACTGTAAATACATACATTGCCCCTCCATCATTTTGCACTTTAGTGGGGCACCTTTTGTGGGATCATATAGTTGGAGTCTCACCCTGTTGCGTGGTCACTTTACTGCACTAAATAGCACTTTAATACAATTAATTTGCACTTAATTCCATAAACAGCCCTTAACTGCATAAACTGCACTTTACATAACCCTTGTGTCGTGGTGTATTTTATATTATCTTTTATTGTATATTTCATTTATTGTTTAATTGTGTTTTTTGTATTTTTGTACCTTGAGACGACCTGCCGGAGACAGATGGAAAATAGCCTTCTGGCTAATTCTGGCATATTTACAATGCTAAAAAGCAAATATGTTCATTAATATGCACTGTCCCTTTTAAATAAGTACAATAATTAAATACATATAATTTGGTCTCAAACAGGTTAAGGTTAACAATATATAACTATGTGTTAATATATTTTGTGTGTGGCTGCATTATTTGGCGAACGGCATTTACTTTTGTGTGCATGAGATGTCATCACGTATTGCCATCCACAGCTCAGTGCCATGTAGCTCCATCTCTGCCAAGCAATTAGACCTGGCTCTGCATTGTGAACTGTTTAAAAATAATTACAAAAACAGTGCATGCAGACCCATTCAGCCTGCTTTGTAACTGCCCCTTTGGGTGTTATTTTGAGCAGTGCTTGGTTAAAAGCAAGCAGCATGCAGGAGACAGCAGGCACTGTGAGCTTTAGTTCCTGGTTAATGATGCCCCAGGCTATTTCCCAGTCAAATGAAGGTGAGGTTGATCTCCTTAGGTGAATTTTCTCTACTGTTGTTCTTTAGGCAGTCATCCACAGTGCGGCACCTCCCATAAAGTATACACTGAGACAGAACAGATGGCAACCCCTACCCGGAGATGCCACCACAAAGACATAGCACACTCAGTCGGTCAGT
This sequence comes from Micropterus salmoides, assembly GCF_014851395.1. NCBI lineage: Eukaryota > Metazoa > Chordata > Actinopteri > Centrarchiformes > Centrarchidae > Micropterus > Micropterus salmoides. Next base: position 21,182,359 of record NW_024040817.1, on the reverse strand, counting down.
TCATGAGCTATAATTAGAGTTAGATTCAGTAAAGTGCTTGTTGTTATGCAGGACAGCATCATGATAATCAGCACTTTATGACTCAGTATGAGGTTCAGAACTTGACAATTTATTATCCTCAAAAACATACTAGCACAATAATTTGTTTTGGTGGCGCAGCACTATTGTAAAATAATCATTCCCACCGTAGTGTAATTTATTTGTGAAAACCCTTCAAACTCATCAACTTTCTTTGGAAACAATGCAATTATCATTTCAAATGTTTAAATTTTCAGAGTTAAAAAGTTTCAATACTAGGTCAACTAGCTTGAATTTGAATTTGGACATTTTTTGTTCAACAACATTTGAGATGAATTTAAATGGAAACACTCAGCACAGGCGTGATAATGGAGACAACACAATGTTTTGATTATATTCTGAATCATAGCACAAAGCAGACTGCTGCCTTTAAGTGATATGTTGTCATTACAGATACAATTTTGACCTCTATTTTCTTAACAAAACATTTTTTGTCCCTGGTTCTCTCCACACTCTTCTGTATCGCTTTCCTCTTTATTCCTCTACCCCTTCTCTCTTTCACACACACACACACACACACACACACACACACACATTTTTATCTACTCGTGACAAGGTGTCAGCAGGAGCAGGTGGAGGGCACTCTGCCACATGCTGAACCATCCGTCTGTTGCTGCCTGTCTCCACATCAAGCCAGGTACACAGCATACTAATACAACGAGGCGGAGAGAAACAAGCTCTCTGCAGCAATTTTAAGACAACAAATACAACTCAAACACTTGTGAGTAGCAAGATCACAGCCAAGACATGAGACAAAGACTGACTGTGAAGCAGTTGAGCAACTGACATCTTTGCTGGCTTCAGCTATTTAGTTTTTTCCCCAGGATCTGTGGTTGTTCATTTCAAGCCCTGACCACTACTGCCATTCTATGAAAGAAGAACAAATATAAATTCAGATATAGAAGAATGAAGCACACTGTCTTCGTCCAGTTGTAGGCAACAAACACTTATTTTAAAATGAAATAGTAAACAGTTATATCTTTAATAAAAGTACAAAACAACATGTGAATGCCAACTGTACAATAATTTATGAATCATTCATCATTTTCCTTATTTCAGCATTTTATTCATATATATATATATATGAATGAAATGATATATATATAGAGAGAGAGAGAGAGAGAGAGAGAGCATATGTTGGGGAAACAGGTTTAAGTGTTTCTATAGGAATAAATAGAGCAAAACATAGAAATAGATTAAGTATAAAGAATCTGCATTATAATCCATGTACAATATTTACACTTATATATATTTCATACAAGAAATCAATTCATTATAACACTATTCTCACAAAAACAGACTCTCTTTGCCAGGAATGTATTATTGAAATGAAAATAAAAAAAAACCTTGGTTTTTAAAATTAAAATATATTTTAAATAGCCTAATCAAGGTTGGGTAGGTAAGAATTTCAAAAACTTTTACCTACCCAAAATGGTTTCTTCTAATTTGCTTGGTTTAATATGAAGATCCCATTGATCTTCAGTTTTTAACGGAAAAGGCCAAACAGTTTAAACTTCAGTTACACATTAAAAAACACATACACTTTCATCTCACGATAATTATAACAAAAGACATTTTAACATCTGTCCCATTCTCTGGACAATAACAGTGCACGATCAGGTTGTGTACTCACACAATTCTCCTTCATCCCCTGTGCAAAAAGTGGGCCACCAAAGCCAGTGTTTCAGGGCCTTAAGAGAATAAAGCTACACAGGAGTCTTCAAGTGAAATGACTGTGAGTTATGTTTCAACTCTCAAGCTCGACTTTACTTAAGCAAACTGTGACTTGGGGTTTCAGGAACATGTCTGATCACATCGTAGATGGTGGTGTGCATATCCTGAACTGACTCCAGACGAGCCAGAGATCTGCATGATGCCTGCAGGACAGTTTCATGTGAAAATTAAAACTACACCCAAACTTTTCAACAGACAAAAGCTTGAAATTCTTGCTGTGTTATCACCAAATGCCATTTGAATGTACAACATGTTAAATACCTGTGCAGATTCCATTTTCCCAGGTATGGAGACAAACTCGTAGATGCCAAAGTCTTCTGTTGCGTCCTCGTGACCTTATTGATGCATAGGTTTTAATATCAGACCAACACTTAGGTTACAGCGAGTGCATTGCTATTGCTATCTGAATAAAACTTTACTGTAACATGATAAACATAAATATGCCATTTAAACTAAGACCTGCTTTTCAGTCAGAATATATGACATTCTGACTCTGTTTACTTTTCAGCTTTAGGCTCATCTTATCTCAAGCCTGTTTGTTAGGAACGACACTTTAATCACTTTAATGGAAAACCAATTCCCTGTTCATCCAGATAATCAACTCAAAAAGATGATGTAACATACTGTATGTGTAAACGTGATGTAAGGCATACTCTACAATGTGGGTTTCTTTCATGGCTGCAGTGTTTGACAGTATAAGCAGGTCAATGCGTCTGTTAACAAGCAGTAGCTTACCTGAACGATGTGGTCGTTTCTGCTCTGAAAGTGGTCTGCCAAGAACAGGCAAATAAAGCTGTTAGCAGAAGCACATACACTATGTATACAAAAAACCCTAAGGTCAATGTCTGTATTAATTTCATATTCAAGGCTCTTACCTGTTGTAAATGCTCATAAGCACTGTTGGAGACCAAGAGACAGAGGGAAATAATTATTGACAAATACAGAAATTCTAAATCTTACCATGACTGATTTAAATGCAGTAGTGACTTTGCCTTGGTTACCTTCAGTCTGACTGACATTTGCAAGCTATTTACATTTATGACTAACTTCAACATGGAAGAGATCTCATGCAGTGAGCCGTTAGTGTTATGCCTAACCGTAGAACTGCGGATCATACATTATCCTTTGTCATGTTCCCATAATGTTCCATGTAAATCTGAGGAACGTTGGAATGACTTCTTCAGCATTCAGGCATGCAGATATCAAACATGGAACATGTTAAACGGGTTACAGGACTGACTGTGAGGGTTAATAAAAAATGCTGTAAGAAATCCACTTCTGTTATAGAAGCAATATGACATTATCTAACCTCTCTTGGGATGGCAGGTTCTCCTGAGGAAGAACAGCAGCATACAGCCGATGACGAACAAAGAGCAGACGGTAATGGCTGCCAGAGGAGATACAGAGCTGCCTTCCTGGGTGTGCTTCTCTTTCCCTGTAAACCAATACAGGACGGACACTGATATTAACACTCATTTTTAGCCAAGATGGAGAACCTGTTAATAACAACCAGTTAAGCATCAGCTAGCATGACTAGTCTTATTAAAAGGTTAGTCATCAGAGGATGGTTTGGAAAGGTTCATAAGAAATTTTGATGTCAATAAAACATGGATGCGCTCATGACTTCTGTTGACTCAATAAACAGCATTTTAAATCATAGCCAGTATCAGTGAGCCTTTCTCAGTATCACCAAGACAACATTTCAATGTCGCATCTGGCACACAGAAACTCCCCATGCTATAAAACTTAGTCAACAAATACAACAGCTGTTATACACTGTTTACTTTCCCAGCCACTGAACTTTAATACAGGCTGCAGGTACTGGAACCTAGCAACAGAGATAAAGCACAAGTTTCATAATAGCCATGTATATTTCATGTTATATCCATAAGCTGCTTTCGCTTTCCACCTGTGGTGCACACACTGCTTCACCTATGTTTTTTTTTATCTACCCAACTGTTTCCAAAGCTGGCCCTGGTGGTTGTCATTGTCAAGATATATCTCATCAACCTCTTCTGCTTTTGGCATGACAGACTGTTTGCGGAGTGTTTATCTCAGAGGACTCCTAAAACCCACCTACGCTCTGCTCCCTCTCGCCATGTTCCACCCTCAACCCACCTGTTCCTAAGCTGGCCACCACCAGAGTAAACTGGGCCTCGTCCTGCTTCTGCGTCACGTTGTTGAAGGCACGGCACAGGTACTCTTCAGCCTGGGCCAGTCTGTAGGAGAGCACCTCCAGCCGCGGGCCCTCAGTGATGACCTGGGTGCCGTTGTGGCTCTTAGAGATCCAGACGTAGCTGTTGGGCGGGTTGGAATCAGCCTGGCATTCGAAGAAGACCAGCTCTCCAGGGTTGATGGTGAACACTTCTCCTGTCCGCAGGCCCTGGCCCGAGTTCACCTCCAGGTTGTAGGGGCCATCTGCAGGAGCCAACAGTGAGTCAGGGAAACATGACAGTTTGCTGCTGACATGGTGGTTATTATACTAAGCAATTACTTTACTATGAATTGTCTTATCTTAATACATCAAGGGGCAGCAGCGGCCAAAAGATTTTGACTACAGGGTCATAGGCCCTGGCGGGCCAGTTCTTGCCTTTCACAATTTAAAGTTGGGACATTCTTGAACAAGTCAGTAAACAAACAAAACAGCTCTGGTAGAGATGCTATAACAACATATGAAAAAAATGGTTCTTGTACATAAGCTGCGTTATAATGAAAAAAAATCTTCTGAAAATGATTTAATTTGGTCAAAATTTGCTAAAAATAAGGTCATAAGATTTTATTATGACCACAAAAGACCGTTAACATGAGCTGGCAGTTAAGAGGGATCCTGTCTGTTAATATAAACTTCCAGGGTTTGAGTTATAATCTGAGCTTTGTGGGGGTCTCTAATATACTACTTAACGTTACGGGTGGGGGGGATCATTGCATATTAAGTGTTTCAACATTTCCCTCTCTCACACACATGCCAAAGCACAAACACACACAGCAGTCCACTACTTGCCCCAGATGTCTGTGCAACAGGATGTAGCCCTACTCACACTAGGCATCAGTTATGTTTCAATCGCCTGAAAAATGCCATCAAAGACTATTGCTCAAGGAGAGACCGCAATTCCACCCTTTATGGTAATATTAAAGTGTTATTATTTTACGCACTGCTTGCACACAGTAGCAAACATAATATCATTTGTAGGGCTGTAGCCTACTAATTGGAGGATGCATCAAAAAGCCAATAATACTAAATAAATAAGCTGCAGTCAATACAGTAGGCTAGAATACAACTGAGTTCATTTTCGCGGGTCGCGGCCTCAGCCTGTTCAGTCAAATCTGTGCGCACGATAGTGGCTGATGGTGGAGAAGTGCAGTCATGCCATGCGCAGCATAGTTGATAAACACACTTTTCTAGTGTTCATTTAAGTCTGTTTATCTTGTTTAATTTAAATAATAGTAGGTACTAATTACAATAAAAAATACATTATTTGTGATTCAAAATAATGGTTGTTGATAAATGAATTAGAGACTTCCACAGATGCATGATTTTACTACTTCCATGGGAGCTCAGACCATCCTTATGGGAGCTGAGCTCCCACTGGCTCCCAAATAACTGGAACCCTGTAAACGTCAGTTTTAATGTGTATGAGACATGATTCATAGTCAGTCATACATAAACATTAATGTACTTAACATGGTGAACTGAAAGTTGTATTTTAACTGACAATAGTGGATCATTGCTTTCTGCAGGATGCTACTGAATGCTAACACAAGCATGCTCCATGCATATATGCAAACAAAAATGATGACAATACTAAATTAACTAGTGTAGCAGTTCTCTGTGCCAAGTTTATTAACATAGCCACTGTTCGAGCACACTGACTGACGGGATGGGAAAAAATTAAGGAAGTTATACATGTCATAGAAATTGTACTAACATCCTTGTGTCCCATCCATACAGTTTTGCAAATGAATTCAGGGAAAGTTGTTTACATTTTGGGTGCAACCTCAGACTCACAAAACAAGGCCAGTTCTACACACGTTATGGGAGAACAGAGGAGCACTGTGACCTGTGCTCCCATGCAAATACTATCCCATAACATGCATGTGTTTCCAGTTCTCAGAAAGTAGTCTGATCTCACACATTTACATATGACCTAATACCCCCGGTGGAACAGAGCAAAGGGTGTGCATAAGCGAAAATACATAAATAGATGTATTATACGTAGGCTATTGGTATTGGTACAGGAACTTTGTGACAAATACACTGTAAACCAATGTTTGGGGAGATAATTTGTAACTTGAAAAACTGTAATAATTGAAACTTAACTGAAAGTGGTCTCAGTGTGTGCCAAAATAAAACGACTTCTATCAAATAAATCATACTTACTTCACTTTTCTTTGACTCTAATGTTAACTTTATGGTATTTCTGTGTTTGGTTCATTGAGGTTTATCCTGCCATGTCACAAGTTGACAACAGCTTGTAAATGAAGGTCATTTGATCCTGCCATGTTAGAGATTTTGGTAACCAGGTAGGTAAAAGAAAATCTGGTTGCACTCCCTATAATATTAGCCCAGCATTGAGGACTTATTTTTGTCATTTTTCTGGTTATCTGGTTTCTGGTTCTTTTCTTTTTTTTAATGACAACAGTGAGCCAAATTTTGTTATGCCAGACCTTCTAAGCTTAAGAAGCTGCTGGCTATGAGGTGTCAACATCTGTCTACTTATATTATAAAACACTAAAACACATTACATTCTGACAGGAAATGACCCACACTGCAATTCTCTGGGAAATAATTGAGAACTAGACATGCAGTTTCAGGTGGTCATAGTGCAGGGTAGGTGCAGGAGAATATAGATGGACATATCTACTCACAATAGACATTGAGTTCCACGGCCCTGCTGTGCCTACCCTGGCTGACAGGGTTGCTGGCAACACAGCGGTAAGTTCCCTTGTCCTCTTTTCTCACAGGGCTGATTAACAATGTTGCATTGTTTTGGGAGAAGTGGTATCTGTCACTGGGATCTAGTGCGATGTTGTCCCTTAGCCATTGGAACACAACTCTTGTTCCTCTCTCGACAGAACAAGTCCAGGTTACGTTTGCCTTGTCCTCCACAACTGCATATGATGGGCTCTTCTCTATGACTGGAGTGGACACAGGGACTAAGGGAAAAAACAAGAAATGTTGGAAAATTTAGGGCTGAGTCCATAAATGACATCAAACTGGACATCAAGACTGAACAACACTCACCATCCACTGTGACATGCACAGTTCGCTTCTCCTTGATAAGCAGTCCTGTCTTGTTAAACTTTATGTTGAGGTTCAGCTGGTAATCCCCCTCATCGTCCTGGTTTAACTCCGGGATTTGCAAAGAAAGATTTGGTTCTCTAAAGATGAGGTGGTTGCGGTACGTCATGTCAGTTATTTTGGCCTCTTTGGTAAACGTCACCAACGTGGCTCTGGTGCCGCTCGGCCTGGTGTGTGACCACGTTCCCTGGATCTCAACTTCATCCAACGGGAAGCGAGTCTCAACAGACAAGTGAAGGGCCTTCCCTTCAATACCATGATGTACCAAGGAAGGGATGTGGATGAACTCAGAGCTTACATCTGAGTTGGTGGAGATGGCATGAGAAAGAGGGGAAGGAGAAGGAGGGAAAAGAAGGGAGTTAATGCACATCGCTGTAGGGTGACTTTTTGGATTTCCCATTAAAGACATTACTAATATAAAACTTGTTTCAGAAACATTTTAGGGATGAACAGTATGCTATATTTTTAAAGAGTTAGTTACTGAATGTGTTTCTGTTCCTTTCTCCCTAAAATAAAAATAAGAAATATGGGTTTGGAGAATGATACAGACCAAGATTTAGGTAACCAATATCCAATCCCAATATTTTTTTAAATTCAGTGTTTCTCAATAAACCCATACTATATAATTATTTTAGGTGGGTTGACAGCTTGTTCAGGTAGAATGACACACCTGCAGTTTCACTTGCAAAAAAGCCATTGCAAGAATGTCCTCTTGTAGTTAATGGAAAGGACTACTGGATGGTGATAAAAAAAAAAAAGCTATTTGAAATTTCAACCTGCAATAATTTACTTTTTGGACACTACAGAGCAACAAGCTGTTAACACTACAATGACATATTATCACCTTATCAAGATGATATAGATCAGGGGTTTTCAAAGTGTGAGGTGGGGGTCTCTAAGCAGTTTCATGGGAGGCTCAGTGAATGGAAGTGAAACAATATTACATTACTTATTTATTAGTTATCAAAAGGAGATCACATAGAATAGCCTACAAGTGTGTGAGTTCAGAGAGTAGTTTGGGGGAACTGTTTTCCCCCCCATCAAAGTCAGAAACTAATAAATGCCTTAGGACAGAGCTTTTTTTAAAACTATTTGGTGTAGTCAAAAGTTATGTCAAACAGCTGTTTGTATAGGCTATTTTGGTTCAAATGATGAGTGTCTATGGGATCAGTCTCAGACTTTGAAAACCTCTGATATAGATAATGTGTTATCAAGCAGTTGCTTATTTAAACATGAAACAATATTATCATTCATTTGGAGTTTTGTTTCACTTTCCTTTTAGCTCTGTTTTGATCTCCACCAACTCCTGAGTGAAATATCTGGCTCTTTAGCTGCTAAATAATCCACTGTGTTCACCAGCCAGCTGCTGTCTGTCTGCTTGTTGGTGCTGAGCCGGCAGAGTATAGTAAACTTTTATAACGGCACTGAAAACTGCCTGTTGGATCTGGAAATGATGCCGATCAGAGCGGTGAGAGTGAACCAAAACATTAAGTTCCAGGTATTTAAAAGCAAAACAATGAGCTGAAAGACTCTAAAACATACTGTAGATGGGAGACTGCAAAGCTGGGTGATAATTCACATTACATGTAGTTATTTTGTCTGTTGTTACAATAAAAATCTGGATTAATGCAGCTTTAATTTAAAACCCAACATTGATATTTATCTCAATGTAGGGCATACACATACTGTACACTAATATATTGGTCTAGTCAAGTACACCACTTCACCAACACTGAAAAATAACTAGACAAAACACAACAACCATAATGCAGATAAAAATTGATTTAATATGGATTGCAAGGTATGGCACATATTAATGCTACTTTATGGCATTAATTATTATATATTATTATATTAGCACTTATCGACTGTTGTGATTATATGTCCATATTGTGTTATAATTTTACAAAATTATTCATTCCAAATTACTAATTACAGCATATTTTAATGAAAAGTTAAATTGATTTTGTATATATTTGCTACATCATGAATTACAATATATCGATATTAGAAAAACATTGCTAGTTATGATAAGGGCAACAATATGAAAGCAAAACCGTTTTTCCCCCCTGTCTAATCTCATAATCTACATCCTAGTCTTCGATTGCGCAGGTCCTGAAACGGCAGTAAGTTAATATTGACACTAAAGAAGTGTCATTGTTGTCAGACAAGGACAAAGCCTGCCTCTTTGATCCCAGCTTGTCCCAAAACAAACACTTGGGCTGTCTGAAGTAACTAGATAAATGTTTATCTATTGCACCTTGCTGCTTGTTAAAGCAGTGGCTTGCTGTAGTTTATTCTTTGGTAGCTGAAAACATCGTGGAATAAAAGCACCAAAGACTGAAGGAGCTTTTTCTGCAGTCATTGTCGTCTCCACTGAAAGTTACTATTATGTGAGAGCTATGACCGGACGGTTTTATTTGACAGGAACTTTTGAAACTTCATTGTTGGGTATTTTTGACAGTTTTAAGATAAAAAGTAAGGCGCTGTGTTTCAACGCCAGGTTGAGCAGCATGTGAGTAGGCAGTGCTACTGTGAAAGAAACTAACTAAAACATCTCACTTCTCTCTTGCTTGTGTCCCTTGGTCCCACTTCTGACTGTCTGTCTCCTCTTTCTCTGTTACAGCATTACAGAAATTACTTTGGGGAGATATTCAGGAAAGACTGTTAATTTGCTATCTGATCATTTCATCCTTACATGGTGCAACAAAAAAAAAACTCAATAAACTCATCTTAAGTGTGTTAGATCTCATCCAATCAAATCTTGATTGATTGCTGAAAATGAGATTTGTTCTCTCATTCTAAAGCCATATTTTCCCTCACAGTTCTACCTAAATCTCTTTTTATCTTTGTCACCCACTCCCACTCTGACCACACTTCCCCCTTGGGGGCGTCCAGCTGGTGTCAGCCAGGTCTCTGGGGACTGCTGCCCATGTCGCTCATCACAATTGATTGTTGTGTGTCTGGTGTTGTGTCCTAAATGATACATGCAGAGCACACATCCCCTCGACATGTTTCACTCTTACGAGCCTGTAGGCCAGTTTCTGTGTGTGTGTGTGTGTGTGTGTGTTGTCAGAAGCAGAAGTGTGCCTGTGTTTACACCAGATGAGATGAAAAAGGCAGAATGAGGGGGAGTGTGCTGAGCCCGCTCCTTCTCTGTTGTCCCCAAACAACACGGCTATTGGTGGTTATACTGAGGAGATTACACTGACACTGGCCTTTGAGGCGAGAGGATATCTTCATTTAGTGATCATGCACACACTATAGCACACACACACACACACACACACATTGACCATGTGCATAGAACCACAAGCACCTGCCTCTTATCACCCTCACACACACAGACACATGAGTTGTTTTGATACTAAATAAAGTGTCCTGGTGCGTGTCCAAATGCCACCATCTTCTCTCCTCTTTCAGATTAGACAAATCTTAAAGGAGGTTGATGATACATTCATCAAAGCAGGAGGATAGTCCATGTCTTAGGGACTGTTACGTTTATCTGCTCATATTGGTACATGTCTGTAATCACTGAGTCACAGAGCTGTGGCTGGAGTCACTTCTTCTTTCCACTGACCCTCTGCTCATGCCTCAACTTACAACTAATCCTGTAAAGTCACACGGTGGTGACTATGGAAAGGACATGCAAAACAAACCGAGATAGACTCTAAAAGGGACACTTTAAAGACTCAGACTTACATGGAAAAAGGCTGTGGTTGAAGTACTTACACCAACTTGCGTTTTAGGACAAAATGTTACAAAATTAGGATGCAAAGTTTGGCTTAAATACAAAAACACACAGTTATTGTGCAAAAAGGGATGATTTTTTGTTGTTGTTGCAGTTGTTTTAAAATCTTCTCGGACCCGAACCCTTCAAAGACAACACATTTCACAAGGTTTCAGTGAACATTTTGTTGCTGCGCACAACAAAACAAACTTCCTCAACTTACCCAAACAAACACAGCAACCACAGCAACTGCTATAGCTGCACCAACGCAACCCTGACAACTCAAGCCAAACATCCCTCTACGACAATGTAACGCTCACCTGTTAGAATGAAGAGAGCAGAGCAGAAGTAAAGCGCTATTCTTCCTGTGGCCTCCATGGCATCTTATCCTCTAGGGATATGTGAGACTTCTGACAGGCAGACAGGGAGTAAGGGATGTAGGAAGAAGGAGAGGAGTGGAAGAGGAAGAGGTGCAGGAGGAGGAGGAGGAGGAGAGAATTGTGACTGGTTGTGGTGACAACATTTGCCAGGGAAATGAGAGGAGCTAGCTTTAGCCTGCATACACCCAGGCCCCTCCCATGTGACACCAAAAGGAATAAGAGGTCCGCCTGGCAGAGAGACAGCACAGTATGGTCCTCACACTTTCACACACACACACAGATGCCCTCAGGCTGAGGGTTTCACTCTGTCGCAGAGAAACGGAGACATTAAACTGTAAAACAAGGATAGTAGCAGAATAGAAACTGTTTCTTTACATTATAATACACCAGCTGTCTGCTGCTTCAGTCCCTCAGGCTGTGAAACAAAGAAATCACAGACAGAGAGCTTTTAACTGCCAATGTCTCACACAGTTTGGTCAAGTTACAGAGATTTCAGTGGACACAACAGTGAGCAATCAGCCACTATGTCTGTAATGATTTTGCACTTGACGACAAAAAGACTGATACTCGGTTAAAACTGACTACGGAATGTTGTTTTGACACTGCATGTATCACTGACCTTTGAAATGCATTCAGCAGACAGACTCTCATCGCGATCAGAGAGATATACCCTGTGTCACAACCGATGTGTGTTTTACTTTCTCAGTCTGTTTAGTAGATTTAATTTTCCCATGAGGGGAAAGGGCTCTATATTTTTGTGCTACAGATGCCACAACAATCCATGAAATGGGACAGCATCCACTCTGATTATTTTTCTCAAATTATTTTATGTTGTAATCAATGCTGGCAATAGATATGTTCAGAGCCATAGCCAGTAAAACGTTTGTCTCAAAGCAAATAGTCACATGTTGAACACGCTCACTATTTAAACATCCCACAGTAACTTGTTCAATAGACTTTTATTTCTGCATGGTCATCCCCTGAAAGGATGTGGTGAAACTTGGGACTGAACTGCACAGTGAATGAATTAGGCCATTGTAGGTTGTATAAATGAGTGCCTAGTTTGGTGATGGCACCATTAAATAAATTGATTATTTTCTCTGGTGCAAAGTACTTCATGGGATGCCCATTTAGCCTAAGGACAATGCTTAATGGTTAAAACTGATGTTTTATCACACTAATTCAGTATTTGTCAGCCCAGACACATGATTCTGCAAATTTGAAACACATCTATTCATGTTCTGCAAAATCAGTTTTGGTCCACACAAGCAGATGGAAGCAGAAGCAATGTTTTAAACTAGAAGGACTATAAAATCCCCCGCGACCCTGTACGCAGGATGAGCGGTTGACGATGGATGGATGGATGGATGGACTATAAAATCTGCAACCTGCAAGTTTCCACCTCACCTTTAGATGGGGTCAGTGCATCATCTATTAGACACAGTTTAGCCAATGGATTTATAAAGTGAGCTCTGCAGCAGGCTACAAAAGGTTTAAGGGTTCATTTGTAACTATTACTACTAACTATTTACATTGCATGGCTCTGTGACAGTGGCTGCTAAAATTGTTTGGTTTTGTGACTGTTTAAAGCAATGTCAGTAAAAAATTTTTTAAAAAATACTGTCGAAGCAATGTCTATTCACAACTACTTGTCACAGGTTACATTATGGCTGTGTTTCAAGAAGAAGTTTCAAGAAGGGTGTATTTTCATTCAAAAGGGAACAGCATATTGTCATAAGACTGGGGGATGTTGAGAAAGACAAACAGAGCTTAGGTAATGGCAGGGTTGGGATACTGTGGCTTACATTGTGACCTTCTGACTTGACAACCAAAAAGGGTCAAGATAATATCAATAGCCATTGTTCAATACACAAACGTCCTTGACAGCAGTTTGGGTGTACAGTTATGACAGAAGTTTTCACATGTCTTCTTAGTTAGTGATTTTGGACTGACTGAGTGATTTGGTCCCCGAACCCTGTCCCTGTCCATGCCCTTCCTTATATTAATATGAATGACTGTTATTATGAATGAAACAACCACTGGGAGCTATCTGACATATTTTGTGGATTTTATTAATCTGGCATTGTACAGTAAGTTACATTACAGTATGGAATGGCCTGTGATGGCCTTTTTGGACTGCCCTACCAAAACCAGGACACGGTAGCAGAGTGACACGCCCACACACACACAGCCTCAAATGGGGGCCCTCTTGCTGTGCTAAAACATGTCACATTTTCCATTTTCAGCCTCCCAGCCCATGTCTGTGAGTGTTGCTACGCAGTCTTTACCAGTTTTACCTCCCGTCGCCTCCTACTCCTCCACCTCATCCTCATTATATTATCCTGTTCTCTTTATTCTTGTGGTACTAAATCACTTTCTTAAAAGTGATGAATTATTATAATTTTCTCTGTTTCTGTGTCTGTCCTCTCCTCTACTCCAATATCTTCTTCTCCTTCTCTGCTCAATCCTTCCTCTCCTCCTCTTTCATTCCCCCTCTCCTCTAGCAGCCTTGGCCTCCAGCTGCAGACACTCAGAGCAGACTCAGCACACCAGCCCACATCAAGGCCACACTATTGGCACACGTGTGTGTATGTGCGTGTGTATGCGTATCTGGAGCAGTCGTTACAGTGGGGCCACATAGGGTGTCAGTGGCCCACTGTGATATACTGTAGGCTCCCATGCATACTTCTTCCTTAGTCTGCTGAAATGTGGAACAAAGGATAGCTGTAGCTGTGTTGTCGTGTTATAAGGTCCCTCGAATTCGTCAGTGAGCATGTTGAAGTGCAGGATGAACATATCACTGACATCACAGACAGTCACCCAGGCTCATATGTAACACCAGTTCAAGTTATCTTAAAGAATTGTTAAGAGGAAAAAGTAAGCTCTCACATTCTCACACACACAAACAACAAAATTACTGTCAGACCAAAACGAGAAGCAGGCGAGTACATTTGTGCCTCTGAGCTTGCTGATAAGAGGATGTCACGCCTTGGATGACAACTTGAAATGCTTTTTAGCTTCGTATGTAGAAATGTTAGCCTATGGCTGAAAGAGAACAAGTGACAGAGAGAGAGAGCAGGGTTAAATGAAGCAGTGAGGGAGCAAAAGAAAAGGGGCGGGGACGTCTGCAAGGCCTGTGAGCGATTTGATTGGATGACAAAATTTTCATTCACACACAAAGATTTATAACAGTGGGAAACATAGAATGCTAGACACACATGCTGCTCCATGTGCGTGCGTGCATGTGTGCATGCGTATGCAGGCGCATGTTTATGCCTTATGCTTGTCTGTGAACTACACTTTTTTTTTACTGCTGCACCGTTGAACCTTTCTATCTCTTTCTGGATCTGACTGTTGTTGCCTAAATAGCACGTTGGCTTCATGAGCGGAGCGGTTGACCCCGAGTGCGTGGGTCGAGTCACTGTGAGTCTTTCAAAGAGTGCATCAGCATTCTCCACCCCTGAACTTTCAACATCAGTCAAAACATTGTGTGTCAGTATGTGAATGTGTATCCTGCAAGGCTGACCTCTATCTGGAATGTTCCAAAGCAAACATGTAAATATGCATGAACAACCTACGTGTTTTTATGTCTTCTTTTAGTGCAGCATGTATCCAGTTGTACAAGTACTGCTGTATGTGTGTGTGTGTGTGTGTGTGTGTGTGTGTGTGTGTGTGTCTGGTGGCAAGAGCCTCACCCTTTTAACGCATTCCACTATCTCGCGCCCACGCACTCGCCATGTGACCCGCAGTCAATGACAGGAAATAAGCCCATGTCAAATCCTGCTGCCTGCAAACGAGATCCTCTTCTGCTTCCAGTCAAAGGATCAGCTTTGCCTGCTCAAAACTTAACCCACCTACAACACAGAGCTCGATGCAAATCTATAGGAAGATAGCTTGACATGATGTCTGTCAATGGCAGGTGGAGCACTGATAATAAAATTTCCTTGTGTTTACATAGTTGACACCCATATGCACAGAGACATATTATCTTATCTTATTTCCTGTTCACCAGTGTACAGGTCCTTAGCGAGAACAAAAATCAAAGATTCCTACTCAGATCTGGTAATCTTTTGGGCTGGCGGGACAAGAAAAATAGACTCTGACAAGTGTCTGCTCCAGACATGTCTAAGTAAAATGTCTGCAGTGCAGTGTGTATTTACTAAACCAGAAAAATGAAAGTTCACAGTTATTCCATTGCAGCAATGACTCTTTAATTATTTCCCCAGCAGCATAGCACATCTATGAAAAATAGGTGTTTAAATCGCACATGCCACAAACCAAACTGGTGGGTGTGCGTGTGTGTGTTTTTGTGGCTGGGTGCACGTGCATGCATGCAGAGTTGAATGGACACAGCCACCTCTATGTTCTCTGCAGCAGTAAACTGTTGGCTGTTAGGATAGACCACGATCCCAGGCTGAAAGGCAGTACTCCCTTTGCTCAGGTCTGTGCTTGTCCTCTTTGCCTCACACGGCCGTAAAGGGCAGGATTAGGGAAAACAACACTTCACGTGCACCAATACGAGGTAAAAGGGTATATATTAACCTTATTTGACCAGCTTCACTGGCTTAGAAATATCCTCAAGTAACCCGAGAAGGAAAGGTGACATTCTGCGACATAATGTCTTACACAAGGACCAAGTATATTTTGCATCTCCTGAAAGCACAGTTTTGTATTTGGGAATTGCCATGGGAAGAAGGAGTCAAAACCCACACACACACACACACACACACACACACACAGATCACCTCATTCCCCCCTTTCCTGCCATGGAAGTTGCTAATGTTTATCGTCACTCAACACAAACTAGCTGGTGGCTGCTTATGTGCGCCAGTGTACATTCATCAAAATACTCAACGTAATGCTCTCTGCCCCGCATCCCGCTGTGATGCCCAACATCTGGTTGTCTCTCCCTCAATCCCTGGAGGTGTCACGGTAAAACATTTCCCATCAGAGCATAGCAGAGGTATGAGATTACATAGATCCTGTCAAAAAAAGAGAGATGTATATGGATAGGTGTAGTTGAACAGCACTCATAGTATCATAAATAGAGGCATTCCTTTGTTTGAAGGCATTTAGATGTGATACCCTTAACCACCCACAGTGGTGATGTAATCAGCATGGTGTCAAGTAAAACAAGCCATGGGCACCTGTGTTTTGCGAGTGGCTGTTGGTTTTCTTTCTTACCTTATGGTAACCGGTTTCAAATTCATTAAGAGAATGTTTTGTAATAGAGCTTTCACTGCATGTGTGTTTACAAACTCACACCAACTCACAAATACAGTGCACACAGATTCAGAAACACCAGTTCTCCCCCCAAAATACGTCACTGGTTTCACACACACCACCATAGCTGCACACACACACACAAACACAGACAAAAGTTTTTATACTTTTATTTGTGCTTAGTAACACATAAAATGCCAATTTCATGTAGATCAAAATGGCCAGCTTTGTTTTTATTCTGCAGTGGTTTTAAGCAAATATATTAAGAATAATATATTAAGTGTCTTTCAGTCAGTGTTGGTGAAGATCTAGTTGAGAGAACTGTTTCTCTTCGTTACACCAGGTTTCGTCACATTACATAATTTTTTTGAAACGGATGCACCAACAATTCAGGCGGTCTCTACTGAAAATCACACTTGAAAAGGCACATACACAAATGACTCATCAAGTTGTGCTGAGCCAATGATGAGTATGCGTAAGCTTCAAGAGAGGACTGACTAGTGAGTTTTAACGAAGACACGAGTTGCTGCCTGAAGTTGAAGGTGGTGCATCGGTCACAAACACTTTGTAACTGTGTAATGGGGCAAGAAGAAAAGTCTCAGAATTCATGTTGACATACTGCAAATACAGAAAAACTGCATTAGCAAAGAGGAACAGTGCTTAGAAGTAGACCCCACAGTGACTGCATGAGAGAAGAAATGCTTAGCCACGCTGCTGACTATAGCATCAAAAACAACCAGTGAGTTGCATCAACGCCTGCAACAAGCTGAACAAAACCTGATGATTATAAGCTAATAATAATTACCCCATTGCCATTTACTTCCAGTGTTATTGTTTGGTGTTGTATGGTGTTTCTGCTATTTTGTCCAGCCCCTGTGAACATTCAAGAACACAAAAACAGGAATGTAAAGTATGTGTTTGCTTGTGCTACAAAGCCATAAATCCAGGCAGAAAGAGACCCTCTAATTGAAACTGATGTGGAAAACAACCATCATGTTACCAGTAATTAGATCCCACCTGTCTCTAAGGAGTGTTGGTGCAAATACAAGGAAACAGGACAGTAAGACCACATGCCATTCAGTAACACAGCCCTGTACTCCCACTGCCGGCACATACAGTATCTGTGACCACTCAACTGATTACAGACAAGATGGCATAATTGTTCCCAGGTGAAACAGTAACAATTCTGCACCATGTAAGAGCCGCAGATGCCGGTGAAACGCCAGCGGTTCCATTCAAGGTCCAATTAAAGCCTTCTCTGCGGAAAGATAAACCAACTTTGATTTCTTTACTACAGATGTTATAAAACAATTCCGCTCGCTTTGAGGACAATGCAGGTTCTGATTTGTGATATTGTTCACTTCACTGTTCCCTGGTACAAATAACAAAATGCTTCTTGTGTGTGCTAAAGGAGTAAAGCCCAGATTGCAATCATGTCCAGTACACTAACTGTTTGACAAAAGCTCATCATTCTCAATACAAATAATAATTTTGTGCAATTGCATTTTTGGGCACCAGCGGTACCTTTCAAGATCAGTCAGTCAGATACAATAAAACAGTAATTTAGTAATGATAACAAAGGTGAATTGTTGATATGATTATTCCACAAGAGATTATGATTTAACACTGATTCTGCATTTTTACAGCTTCGACCCTTAATCAATCACATATTGCATATTGACAATTTGTTTGATGGCTTTCATCTTAACTATAAAGCTAAAGAGTTCATGTCCTCTGAATGACTAAGCACCAACACAGCAAAGATTATCTGTACCCCCATATTCCGCACAGGCTTGACAAAATCCTTCCGATCCACTCTTAGTTCACCAATCCATCTCTTTAAAAAAAAAAACTGAAAAACAAAAGAAATCTGTGAAATGTTATTTATTTGCTTCCAGCTTGCATCTCCTACATCTGCGGTTAATTTTCTGCGGAATGTGAGGAGCAGCTGTCACTTTAGCACATGAATGGAGTCAGTTTAGTGGCCCAGAGGCATCGGAGTGGATCAACGGAGGAGGAGGGACAGCTGGGCCTGAGGGGACAATAGCACTCTCAGTTAATCATTAATACTCTTAATGAACAGCAGCCAGGCACCAGAGGTTCACTCACTCCAGAATATTCCGCCTGCAACAGGAGGATGCAGGCATCCTCGGCTTGCCAGCTGACCCCAAACTGACACTTGTTGATTGGGGCCTTTAAAGGGGCTACGGGAGCTTTAAACTGCTGTATGTTGGATGGAGTTTCACCCCTTGGCCTTGAGGAAAATGACAGCTGATTGACATTAGCTTGATTTATATTGTTGTGGAAACAAGAGATCTGAGCTAGTTTGTGTCTTTTTGTCAAACTGCATTGTGTTTGTCAACAAACTGACATGCGCTAAAAGGTTAATAAAGTCATGTTGAAAAGGCCTGTTCACTATGGAATAAAAGTAGATAGGGGAAATGTAACAGTGAGATTTAAAGCACCACCTTCAAATACAATCACTTGATCACAAATAAGAAAAGCATTCATGCTAACACAGGTTTTACTTTTTTGTTGATTGGTACCTTATGTCTTGGTCTGTGAAAAGTCATTGCTGGCAGTTTCTAGACAGGTAAAGCTTATAGTAATTGTTTGGCATTTTGGGGAAATACTCTTATTTACTTTCTTGCCAAGAACTAGATGAGATTGTTAGATGAGATATTGATATGACTCTCATATTGTTAGATAATATACTCATACTACTCTCATATTTGCCAGTAAGTATAAAGCTACAGCATGTAACTCCTAGTAAAACCACAACAATAAGATACAACATGTTAATTACTGAGCTTTTGATGTGCTTTGGGGGCAGTGCTAGGCTAGCTGTTTTCCCCTGTTTCCAGTCTTTATGCAAGCTAAGCTAAGCTAATTGCCTGCTGGCTCCAGCTCCATAGTTCAACATTTTGAGAAATATGTTATTTGCTGGGGTGCAGGTGGCTGAGTCAGTGTACACTACACAAAAGATACAGTGTGTTCATTATTTAGCTTTTGTAACTCTCTTTAAAGATACTTTGTAATCAGAGAGTGACTCTAGTAACAGGTACAGTCATAAGCTGGTAAATCATATGAGGATGTGTCTGGTGGTGCCCCAGGATTACAAGTAATTTCATTACTTATCAAAGTAGCCACTGGTGGAAAGAAGACACAATTGAGATGTGTGTTGTGTTGACAAATGTCTGTCTTAGCCTGAAACCATAAACCTTATCAATAATGGATTCCTTGTTTCCATAAAACTCCTTGCTTGGTTTTTGCCAGGACATGAGTTAAGAAAGCCACCAGACAACCAGAGATGTTATTGGAAGATAAATGAGCTTCTAAAGGGGAGCAGATGTTAGCTAGAGGTCTGATTTGAATGTTACACTGATCCTCTGTTTATGTGGATGTGTGTGTGTGTGTGTGTGTGTGTGTGTGTGTGTGTGTGTGTGTGTGTCTCCAAGTGCATTTGTGACCACATGAATTAGTATGTATGTGTGTTTCTGCACGTGGCTAGGCGTCCAGCCCAGTCCAGCCCTCCCCATCGGCGGAGGTGGCAGGTGTTCCTGTGTCCCCTAAAAGAGCAGGTTTTTATGTCGCCTCTTCAAGTTGGTGGCTTGGTTGCCATGGCGATGCCCCAACAGAAAGAGGCTTGTGTCTGGGGGCCGGTGCCGGGGAGAAGAGGAGGACAAGGGAAGAGGAGAGAAGGGGCTTTACTTGCACCACGCACTCTGGACTTCGGTCTGGCCTGACAAGAAAGAGGAAGGGAGGAAATCAAGTCAGAGACACGAAACAGGCTCGGATTGTCCGCTCACCCCGACGCCGGGCTCTGTCTTTACACTCAGCATGTCGCTTAAATATTAAGCTGCTGATGCGTGAATAAGACCTGACTCACGTGAAACATGGCGGACTAAGTGATGCTTGTAAAACTCGACAATGGGTTTGGGAACTTAAAAAGGAATCCAATATATCACACACCCTATCAGATTCCTCCCTAGGTGTGACAGCTGTCTAACTAAAGACTTCAGGTTATTATCACCGTTCCTTATGCCTTGTGGCATGGACATCCCCCTCTATTTAGTTGGGACATGGGTGACAGGCCCACAATCAATCTCTCCCTCACTCTGTGTTTGTGTATGTGTGGGTGGGTGTAAGGAGATCTGGGAGAGACTGGGAGTCACCTGTCCCTTGTTGGCCTCTCTAGTCCCCCTTGGGAGGGCCGTAATTCTCTGTTGGCTGGACTGATCAGCAGCTGCCACACACACACACACACACACACACACACACACACACACACACAGAGGGATAAAGGCAAACACATTCAGTCACACAAACAAAGCACATTTTCTTTTACATCTCAGAGTAAGAGTGAAAGATTGGGCTGGCCTTTTATTGCTTGCTCAAAAGCAGCAGCCCATTTTGATTCAAATGAAGTGCCTCGGTTAACGCCACACACCATATTATTACTGTACTGACACCAAATTGATGAGCTTTGTGAGCTGGATCCATTTTGGTAAGTAAGTAAGTTGAAAAAATTAAAGCTGCACTAATCAATATATTTGTATCAGCTACGGGTCAAATGAGTAACACTCACGGTGTTGCTCATAGTGACGAACAGACAGAGAATCATCACCTTTCTCCCAGCGCTTTAGAATATTTCAGCAGCATTGTTCTGGTTTTCTGTCCCGCAACTTTGCCATTTTAGTTAACTGTCATTGGTCTCATCAATCATGTGTCCAGCCGCAGCAGGTCACTGTTTCCAGAGTCAATGCTGTGATATACCTACCGTATGCTACCTGCCCAACACCTAGCAGCAAATGTTAGCAACTAGCTGTTGAACATATCGGAGCATTTAACTTCTAAAGGGCCAGATATTTCCCTCAGGAGATTGTGGAAACCATAACAGAGCTTAAAAGAGTGAATACTGGTTAGAATGTTTCATTTCTCCCCTGCTATTTGATCGCTTATCTGGTTTTACTTGAACCTGAAGAACAAGCAATTCCGTCCCAAACACCTTGTCTTATTACAGCAGCAACATTCAACTGTGCAGAAAGAGCTTATTACCTGAACTGTCCATACCTGAGGAACTGTCTAAACAACCTGTGTGACACTTGACCACAGTGTCAATGAAGTGAACAAAAACAGTCAAGAACACCTTTTTAGTATTTCATAGAAGAATGTAAAGGAGTGGCTCTGTCAAGCAGAAATGCCAGGGTTTTTGCAGCAATTTCTTTTGTGTTTCTCAACTGTCCTATGAATGAATATGAAATAAAGAGTGACCACAAGAGATTTAATTTTACTGGCTCTGAGCTACATTCAGGGTCACAGCTTTGGTTACTAGTTTCTTTCAGATCAAGATTTTACATTAAAAATATTTGAAACCTTTATAAAACACAGTTGATTATTACAGATTAAACCAGTGGCTCCCAGCCCTTTTTGCTTGTGACCCCCTTACAAAGGTCTCTGTGTGTATGAGTAGCTGTTCCACCAAAGGGTGATTTCCCCCAAAACTTCCCAGATGGGTTCCATTTAGATAAAAGATAAAATAATCCAATATTTCACAAAATAGCAATAACTAGATAAAAGTCAAAAGAAAAGTATGCAAATTTATTCAGCAGAACTTTGTTTGTTTGTTTTTCCGTTCTCACATTAATCTCTAGATTTATCTTGTGACCCAGCAGAGGGGGGCTGACCCCACTTGATTAAATTGCACCACCTCGACTCACCAGTATTAACAACCTAATAATGTCTTACATAATACATCACTCACAGGGATATTTTTGTTTTGAATGCAAAATGGGCATTTTAACTGTCGATTCTTTAAGTGCATTTTGTTGATGATACTTCGTACCACTATTTTTGCCGAAGTAAAGGACTTGTCTCACCACTGATTAAAACACCATGCATACCTGTATCAAAAAACAACATTAAATAGCAGAAATGTGAAAATTCAGCAGCAAAATTATAAGAACCCTGATTACTAGTCCTGTTTACTGACTGTTTCCTGTAAAAGTTACAAAGTAAGGTGTCACTTTTGTTAAAATTTGTCTATAATAATTATAAATGCAGTGTTGAAAAGAGCAACTAGTTAGATAATTTGCCATGTAATTGTAGTTATACCATAGGCTAAAACAAGTTTATCAGAATTGTTTAATCTTTCATTTTTGCATCTTGTCAACATTTGAATTGTCAGTTATCATTTTTCAGCTTCAAGAACTCAAGTACAAGATTAAACATTAAATGATATTCTGACCGTGCTGTTCCCAGAACACTCATGACTCATGCTGATTCCCCAGCATGAGCCCCGTCAAGGTAAACAAAGACAGACTATCAAAGTTTTTGTCCGGTATTGACTAATTATTGAATGTTGCAAAATGAGTGCGTGTGTGAGAGTCTGAGGTGTGTGTCTGTCTCATTTTTATACCGCACACAATGGATCTAATTGGTAAGTTCTCCAACCAAATAAGAAGTATGCATGCTAATGTATTCAATTGGGGGCAATGGCTCTCAGAGCTGATTTCACATGAACAATGATGATGAAAAAATGTAAATGCCAACATTTACAGTAATTGGTCTGGGATACATTGTCTGCATTGTGTGTTTTGTGATGCAAATTATTTAAATGTGGGGTTGCCTATACAGTTGGGCAGGGGTGGTTGTCATACATACTACCATGTCATTATCTCACCCAGTTTTACCTTTTCAATGCAAATCAGTAGATTCTACAAGCAGCATGTGAGATAAGTTTGCATGTAAATCATAGCACCGGGGGAATGCCCTTCCCCTGATCTCCTGTGCTAATACACGCCTTCTAATTAAGTTATGATAATGGGGCTGGGTTACACGCCTGTAACTGGCTATTCATTGGAATAATCTGACATCAAGTCTTGTCATGTCTACACCATGTCCAGCATTAAACAGAAAAGTGAAACAAAGTTTCAAGAACTTTTCAGACAGAACACATTGTTTTAAAATGACCACACCTGATTTAATATGTAATAGTTAAGCATGAATGTGTGGACTAAAATAAAACTAAGCAAATGGACAGCAATACAACAAAATAAAACATATAAAAATATTAAAATTGTTTTAAGAATGACAGAGATTTATCAGATATTGCAGTTACTGATAATAAATTCCATAACATAATAACTTTTGTTTATATACATTTCAATTGAACAATTTACATTTCTGTTTGAGTTATTCACTTTTAATACTTAAAAGTATTAAAATATAATATAATAATAATTATATTTAATATATTTATATTTTAATAATTATAATTATTAAGATTATTAGATGGTGTAAACTGACTTGCAGAATTTCAGGATTGTCATTATTTTGTTGTTAAATTAATCATTGCCATGCCAGAATTTCGCAAATTTCCAATAAATAAAAAACAATTGCCAGCTAGTAGCCCACATGGCCATCGTGCCGTGGGACATGGAGCCTCGCAAACGACCACCCGAGCAAAGGAGCCACCGGATCAATCCACCAGGCCTTGAACCTGACCCCTCTCAGGACCATCCAGGGCGAGCTTGTCACATTGCATCCCCGCTGGTGCATTGTTGCCGCAGGCGTTCCTCAATAGTTTGAGGGGGATAGATAGTGTGGCCGTCCATCCAATAAACCTCCTCTCTACCCTCTCCGATCCCCGCGGTGCTCCCGGTTTTGACACGGGAGACAAAACCCGCGGAGAGTACTATGAATGGTAAAGCACCGAGGAGGCCGAGGGAGAGCAAAAAGGAGGCGGTGTGCCTTTGTAGTCGGGGAGGAATGCGGAAATGTCCCCGCTCCGTGTCAAACCTCTCTGAAGGGGGTCAGGCCACATTCAGCCGGCGTGGGAAAGCCAGGCAGAGACGGAGCTCACACAGGCGAGCGGGGCTGCAGTTGCATAGGCCTATCCGGGGATATAGCCTATGGAAGGAAAAAAGAAGAAAGAAAGGAGAAAATCCAAAGTAGAGCGTGGTTTTGAAGGGCTGTATCACGCGTTTGCCTTTGTCCTATGACCCCCCCCCCCTTCCCCTCCACACCCCCCACCCACAAAGTTGCAGTGAGAGTATGTGTATGAGATTTCGTACACCCCCCCCCCACCACCACCACCACCACCACCACCTCCTCCTCCTCCGCCTCCTCCCTTGTTTGAGTGTCTCTGGGCTGCAGTCTGAGGGATGGGGGGTTAGATTCTGCACTATCCAACTACCTGTGTGGCCCCCGCATGGAGCACAGTGGACTGGAACTGCGTTTGATGCAGGAAATTTTTATCGGAGACACTGCCTCCTCAGCATTTTATCGGACATGCCGACGTTACGAGATTTTTGACAACAGAAACCAAGGTAAACAAAGTGTGGATATTTATGCAGCTTTGTTTTTTGCAAAATGTCTTTATGAGGCTGTCAATGTTGCTTTCTATATGATGGTATATATATATATATATATATATATATATATATATATATAAAATGAAATGAGCAATCCCCTGACTTACTAGAATTAATTTAATTAGCCTAGTTGAGCCGTGCGCAATTAAATTTGTCTAAGCACATGAAAACATCTTTAAAGCTCCGCCACTGCATTGTTTTACACATTTACACCGATTTGGGAGTTGAAGGGAGAGTTTTACAGTGTTTTAAATGGACCTTTGCAGTAGGAAGTTCAGACAATGCAATCAGTAGACAGCCACGTGCTCGCCAAGTAGCCTATGTATTTCAAAAACACACTTTTGTCAAAGACAGGATAGGGGAAGCAGACAGCAGGTTATTTTGCTGACTTTAAACAGCTTGGTGTGTAAGGTTTGTCCTCTCAGTTTGCGTATTCTCTTTAAATGTTGCTGTTTAGTGTCCTTTTAATAGAGCAAAGGCAGCCCACATGAGCATAACTTCCAACAACATTGCTTGTGGGATGGGTATTTTAACGCGCAAGATGAGTTACTGAATGCAAACCTAGCTTTAAAAGTTGTTAATTTGAATTATTTTACATTAGGCTACTTTGTGTTAGTGGTAGGAGGACATGTTGCTGTGCGTAATAGGAGGAGGAGTGGAAGTTGGGACGCAACGGGGCTCTTGTGTTGATAGTCGGAATAAAACATGATGACAGTCCTATTATTGCCTACCAGGAGCACAGTTTGACCAAATCTGACAAAGATGGTGTCTTCCTCCATCTGTGTCTCCCTGTCGTCTAGGCATTGCATGTGCCAGCTTTTTTCTGTGAATATGCCTTTGTGAGAAACTCTCTGGCTCGTCACCCTCGCCGGGATTCCCCGCAATATTTTCAACAAGAGACGAGAAGAAGAGAGAGAGACACAGAGAGGAAAAAAAGCAGCAAACATGGACAAAGAAAGTACTGGCACTCAATACGAGCCTGTGGCTGAGATTGGAGAAGGCGCCTATGGGAAAGTGTACAAGGCGAGAGATTTGAAGAACGGGGGACGCTTTGTAGCCCTGAAAAGAGTTCGTGTCCAGACGGAGGAAGAGGGGATGCCTCTCTCCACCATCCGGGAGGTGGCGGTACTGAGGCAGCTTGAAGCCTTTGAGCACCCCAATGTTGTCAGGTAAGTGAGGGGGGAGGTGGGTAGCCTTGCTTGTAAGTGTGTTTGAGTGGCGAGAGGAGGGGAGGGTAGAGGGGCAGAGAGTGGCAGACATTTAAAACATTTTGTGCATAAGGCAGACACACAGGACGTCCTTTTTTGATGGTCTGTGGTGGCAACCATACTGCCTCATATGACCTTTAGGGCAGGCCTGCATTCATACGCGTCCACTTTTTATGTACCAGTCCTCTTCTTTAACTGTGGGTTGCATAACAACTAGCTGGTTGCTGCCACTATCTGCAGGCACACCTGTCAGATCACAACTTTCTCCAATTTTCAATGTCCGTTTCCTGTTTAGTTTTGAAATCCCGCCCTTATTCATCCTCACTGGTCCACCACACATGCAAATTCCTCTGAAAAGTGCAACTTTTAAAAAATAAGTCCGGTCTGCCTAAAAGACACAAGCACACATCATCCTTGCAAACTGGTGGCCTCCACCGCCCCACCCTTTGCCCAACTGAAAGGTTTGTGTGATATCAATGACACATGGAAATAAATGGATTAACAAAAAAGAAGAATAGTGTTTTAGGGAGTCTGTCTTTTACGAGAATAAGTGTCAGCTTGGAATACATCAAACCTGTGATGTTGCCATTTAAAGTTGGCCTTTCTAATGTTTAGGCTTTCCCCTTTCTGCAAGGTCTTTGTTATATGCATTGACATACATCTGCAAATGGCAAAAAGCCGCTCTCACAATTTCCTAAAGCCCAAGTTAACATCATCAGATTGTATTGTCTGACCTGTCTGAAACCCCCTAAAGATATTTATTCAGATATTCAGAAAAGAATATTCACATTTTAAAAGCTCCAACCAGTGAATTAATGATTAATCAGTACATTCCATTGTCGTCAATATACTGTTGATTGACTAAACAAATTGCAGCTCTGGAGTGAGTTTTATAGTATTTATATAATATTTAATATTTTATCACTAATGAGCTCCCGAGATCAATAATGAACATCTGTGCTCAAATATTCAAGGTAGCTGTGCTCACCAAAGATAACCACCTTTTTATACATAGTTGTCTATATATATATATATATATATATATATATATATATATATATATATATTTTTTTTTTTATTTTTAATTTAAGTCACTGTGGGCTATACGGTATGTAACGTGATTCTAAAATGACTACCACCAATTAAAAAGCATGGCACAGGTCTGATGCTGAGTCCATGCGATTGTGTGCCCATCACCACTCATCTGTGCTGCCTAAGTGCCCTTGAACAAGGCACTGATACTCTGACTGAATTTAGCCTTTCTAAAGACTTGCATTATGTATATAGTTTTAGCTGTCCACCTTTCCACTCCTCTTTTTCTTTCAGTTTTGTAATGAATTGTTCACTCAGAGGTCAATAGTCAGATACTGCGTCATATGCTGGCACCAGACAAGGTCCGACCTTGGTACTTGCTTTAATAAGGAATATTGAGTACTTTGGGATTGAAAGGGAAGCTCTAAATTAACATTTTAGAAGCATCCCCAGTGCCCTTGTGCCTCTAACAATAATCCCCCCAGCGTATTAATAAATAATAAAGGATAATGGTTTTCTCTTAATGGGATCACAATGGGTTTTGTTCTCAGTGGAAGACAAATACGTCAGTGGGTATGAATGTTTGTTAGGTCACTTTTATTTAGTGGTCGAATGCACTCTGCGCGCCACCATGAAAGTGTAAGTTTAGATAATATGCAGAAACATTTGTTGCAATAAATCGGTTCAAGAGTGCAAATTATCATCTCTTTGAACTGTCAGAGGAACTTCACTTTCCTCCAATTTAGCCAACCAGCCTAGCTAAGTAGCTTGGGCCAGGAAGGGTGCATTGTGGGCCTTCTGTGTGACTCCCGGCAACCCCTGGATGTTTGTAATGAGGCCCATTATTCATTCCATATGTTCAGTGTCTGCTGAGAGCCCCCATTGTAGCCCAACAATCGAGCTGTGAGGGGCGTTTAACCCCAGCGCTTCAAGAGGAGGGCACCATCTATTCTGTGACATCATGCACAGTACTAATACCTTGAATGAATCGCCTTTTACTCACTGCACCAAATCCAGCACTTCCACTGATTACAAGGGTGTTGGCACGGACGCACGATGCCTCGTTGGATAGGAATGAAAGAGTTTCCGGAGAGATTTAGTCATTTCTTTCCATGCTTCGATTTTAAACGGCTTATGTAGATTACCTAGTTTGAATTGTAGCAGCACATGCGTTGAAAGCTGTTTAAAACACTGATGTGACATTGAAACCTCCACTCATGTAATGGCTCATGACATGACTGGGAAGCTTTGTAGGAAACCTGTATTGGGTTTATAAATATATTGTAGATGTAGGTTAAGCCTAAATCTAAGGAATGGGAGACAAAATCCTCTCCTTTGTTTTTAATTTATTTAAAGGTTCAGTGTGTAAAATTTAGGATGATCTATTGACATAAATGCAATATAATATCCATAACTATGATTTCAGTGGTGTATAAAGACCTTATATAATGAGCAGTTATGTTTTTATTACCTTAGAATGAGCCATTTCTGTCTACATACACCGCAGGTCCTCTTACATGGAAGTCACCATGTTGCACTGCCATGTTTCTACAGTAGCCCTAATGGACAAACTGCTCTTCAGAGCGCATTTTATCAATACATTTAATTCATACAAGAAGAAGGAGAAGAAGATGACTACTAGTAGTAGTAGTCGTCTGGTTTATTAGAGGTCAGAATAGAAGTCTTTATTGTAAAAAGAGAAATAAAGTGTACATAGCACATAAAGAAACATACTGAACTTTGATTCGTGCAAAATCATGTATTGCATATACATATTTTGCAAACATGTAATTTGTAATATGGTTATAACGGTTAGTTTGCTGTCCATGTAGAGTGAACTAGATGTCTGCGTGTTGTTTATATGCTCTGATAATGCTAATCCAACACATCTTTGTAGCAGCGTCCATGTTTCCACATTCCAACTTAAGTCTAGTTCACACTACACGATTTTGAGCCCGATTTGCCACTCGGCGGACAGCAGTCATTATGTATGAACTACTCACCGATGCTTCAAAACGGACTCAAGATGGCAAGTTGTGTAGTGTCAAAGGCAAGGCCATCGGCCGACGCTGAACGTCGTGTAGTCTGCATGGGCTTTTAAGAGCACATGAACACACACTGAAGTCGAAAGAATGATTTCACAACTTGGGAAATGCGACCATCTGTGGAAGATGTGAATGCACCGTGAGCCGCTGGTTGCAATTCGCAACCCACACCACTAGATGCCACTAAAACTTACACACTGAATCTTTAAACTGATTTAAAAGTCATATTTACCTAGCCATTAAAGTAAACGTGATTACAGTAACATCACTACTGAATTTGTACCGCCAACACGACATGTCTGATGGAGATCCTTCATCGCCCCTTTGTCTCCTGTGTGCTGTGATGAAAGATGCTGCCTCTTCAGCAGCAGCTACAGGCCAGGCCCACTCAACTTCCCATAGAGCATCAGGAGTTGTCATAGTGCAGGTTGAGGAATGCTGCTTGTGGTCTCCAGCTCTTTAAAGAGGACATACTGGATTGCTTTTTTCAGCATTTCACCAAAGCCTGCCTTGGCACGTCTGCTGACATAATCTGGATTCTTGGTCTTAGTGTGTTGCCTAGTGAAACAAGCATAAATGCTGGCGTTTGGGGCCTGATGGTGTTGAATCTTCAAAAGCTGTACATAGAAGTAGTTTTTCAGGGGGACATTGTCTCCTCGCATGTTTCTTTTGCACGTTTCTGTTAGATAAAAATATTCAGACTCAGGGTGTTGGCCTAAGATTTATGATTTTGTGTCCTAGAATGGATGAAGCTTTCCAGACCATCCACAAAGCACATGTGTTCAGCTCTCAGGTGTTGATTTTTATTTTTATTTTTTTTTCCCAGTACTGAATCTTAGATTTTTATAAACATAAAAATGAGAAATCTAAGTAAGCGTGTTCCTTGTCTCGTGTTATTTTTGCTGCATCAATAAAACCCTTTCTCACGCAGACATTTTGACTTGTCATAGCAGGGAACAATGTAACTGATAACATTAACGCGGGTTTCCGTTACTTTAAGGTGTTCCAGTAAGTGATAGCAGTCATTATTAATGTCATTAGTTACACCTGTGTTTGACATGCCTATTGCTTTATATCTGAATCACTCCCTATTTCCTTGGAAGTGCGTTATATTTACTTTCCCTCATTATATGTGAGAGTCCAAATGTAAAGTGGATGCAGTATAGAGCTGTGCATTCAAAATCTTTGCACAGTGAAACCAAAACTGTTGTCCAAAAAGCATACTAATTTAACTAAAAAGCTAATGCAATGTTTTGCCTTTTACTAGATGTGTTTACTGTCATTCACCACCGCACCTCAGTTATAGTCTGGAAACTCAATTTTATTTCACATGAGAGTAAACAATTGAGTGTTAATTATGAAGGAAATGGTAAATGGTTGAACAAGGGAATGAATTCAGACATCGGCCATTTACAGAGTATTAAGTAGCATAATGATAATATCACTTGTTTAGAAAAGAACATGCAATCAATGCAGACATTATCAGAGATGATCTCCGATATGAATGCAGCCATTTTACCATTAGGAAGAGATTCAGTTAGTTGTAGTCATAAGCCTAATTGCAGTTTACTGAGCATAGTGGACCCTATTAAATCAATTATATTGATCTCCTCCACCTGTTCCTCTTTTTCTAGGTTGTTTGATGTGTGTACAGTCTCTCGTACTGACCGGGAAACCAAACTCACGCTGGTGTTTGAGCACGTGGATCAGGACCTGACCACGTATCTGGAGAAGGCTCCTGACCCCGGAGTGCCACCTGAGACTATCAAGGTAACCACTGCCATTGTTGTCTAGAAGCACTCAGGGAAGACCTGGAGTGGTCAGTGTGACCACCTTCAGTGGTCAGTGTGAGTGACATTTGTTTGCTTCACTATTCAGTCATCTGAGGAATCTATAAATAGACAAATTCCTATTCAAATTTCAAAATACTTGAGAAATTAATTTGAAATATTACCTTCAGTTTGTATTTGCTATATAAATGGAAACTATTTGCGAAATCCTCTGTGGCTTTGAATATTGGATGACCACAGCCGTGTCTGTATGTTACTGAGTGAGTCTTCTTGGCCAGAGACACGGAGGACAGAGTGCAGATCCCTCCAACATCAGAGGTACCGGAGCGTTTTGAAGGGCGGCACATGTGGCAGATGGGCTCCAAATTAGAGGCTCCCCGCCCTCTCTATTTTCACTCTGCCCTCTCTCTCTAAGTTTACACTGTATGGCGACAGAGAAAAAGTGTGTGCAAGAAACTTGACTTAAAAATCTACCCTTTGTGTTTAAGAACAAATACTCTAGTTTGGTGCTAACAATTGTACTTCACAGTAATTCAATCTCGTACCAACATTCCCAGATTCAAACTCACCATGACTATCAATTTCTCCAATTCATTAAATAAATCCACAAAGTGTCCATTTACACTTTGCCAAGAGGTCAGAAATGGATGTGTCACCAATTTCTCTTTTTATTTTGATCTTTCCCACACTCATACCTTTTTTTTTATATATAAACTCTTCATCGTATTTCACCCCAGAGTCTTTACATGTATTGTGTACAGTATAGAGGTACATCTCTATTTTTGGGCCGAGGGGCCTCAGAGTTTAAAAGGGAGAGGTTCTGGAAGCTAGAGTAACCGTTGATTTTTCACCCCAGGGCTGGGTTCATGTGTGAAAATTTGTCGAGCTGTAATGTAGGTGCGATGCTGTGCAAGCGTAGACGAGTCAGGTAGCTCTCACCTGAGGCTTTCCCAGGGTTTTTTTTTTTTGCCAAAGTTGATACAGTGTGTGGTACTATAGTTTCTATGCAAATGTTTTACATACATACCTATAATTAAATATCTTTTATGGGCTATTTGCATTTTATAGACTAAATGATTGACAGATTAATAATAATTGATGGTTTAATTGAGCATTTTATAGACTAAATGATTAATTGACAGAATGAAAATAACTGACGGTTTAACTGATAAAAAAGTAGTTATAACTGTTTCAGAAGAAAACAGCACTATTGCATATGACATGCGTCCTTCCTCCTGTCCTCCTTCCCTTTCTCTCTGCTGTGATTCTCTGCAGGTAACAATGTGCCAAATTTGAAGCTACATGGCAAACTAAGCTGAACAGTTACACTACGGACAGCTTTCAATTTCTCGTTTGTGTTCATGTGCAGAGGCGAGAAAGAGCATCAGAGGCTGCAGCCTTATAGTAAACGGTCTTCAGCCCCGTGCCTATTTAACACTGCGTTTCGGTGCCCATCTAGTATCTAATTAACCATGTAATAAGTTGGGCTTTCCATGAATGCACATGGATGGGCAGGGAGATGCTCTCCTGCCTTATGACTTCTCCACGTAGGCACGTGGAAGGGCGCGGAGGTGTTCTCCACTTTTTGACATGCCTACGTGGAGAGGTGTGCTTCCCAGAACAGAGTCATACTGCCAGACATAACTATGATGGTGCAAATATCATTTCTTAGATGAAAGTTCTCCTGACTGAATAATAATTGTTCAAATGGGGATAGCTGCACATGTTCAACATGTTCAGTTGTGTGAAGAAGGAAAAATCACAGCTTGGGGTAGAAGCTCAAATCCTGCATACTTTCTTCAACTCCCCACAACCGGCCTGCCGCCATGTGAAGTGGCCTTGTTTGTCAGATTGTCAGTTTCGGAAAGTAACAAAAATTGTTGGGAAGCGGCCACCCTCCATTTCTGACATTGGAAACATTTGGAAGAGGAGTTTTCCAGTGCTATTCAACAATCCAACAAGCACATAGTTTGAAGCATACTGAGCCCTTGAGCTACCCCTCCTTCTTTAGCTTTCTCTTAACATCCAGACAGCTGGAGCCTTGAGGGGACAAAAGTGACAAGATGATACTGGCTCCATCCGTTGTTATTTCTAGAACAGTGGACGCTGCACAGTAACCTCTAAATCGGCCCCCCTTTCCCAACAACCAGATGACACCAGATAATGGCTCCCAGTCCAGCAGTCCCAAGTTTAGCACACCTGTGCCCAACTGATTAAATGCATACCTATTCAAAAGTGTCACACTTGAACACTCTAAACCAAGGAAAATATTCAACCTTAGCCAAAGACCCTAAACCAAAAAGAACAGGAATACTTTTCCTTAAAACCAAGCTACCCCCAGCACCAGACACCCCACCATGCCCACCCTATCCACATCAGCCCCCCACTCTCCACCACCCACTCAGACTCAAGACCCACCACATGGTCATTGATGAAAGAGGTCCTCTTCCAGGAATCAAATGAGCTGGAAGGACATCAAGCAGTTGGGCTGCCCCAGCCTCAGTGCTCCTCACCCGGGCCAGCGCTTGGGTCTCACCCACCCTCCTCCGCCACCACCGTCCAAGCTTCCATTCTCTGGACCCATAAAGGGAAGGTTAATGAAGCATGGGGAGGGAATTACACTAACGCTAACCGGCAGATGTCCCATATTGTGCCTAGCTACAATAAACAATATGGCTGCCTCTGGCACATTTGCATTAGAAAAGGAGGTACACTCAGAAAGCCATGTTTTGACTGAATCTTCCAGTGGGCTGACTACTTTTTTCCTGGTCCAACTTTTTTTTCAGGGTCAGATCTGTTGCCTTTTTATGTGATTTTGTTTCCTCCTGGCCAAGTTGTTTGTGGAGTATTGGCTGAAGTGCTGCCAGTTGAAGACAGTTGTGTGTTGAGCAACTCTGCTGAAATCAACTTTGTGTGAGGCCAAGGGGTGGCTCAGTGTTGCTCTCTGTGCCACATGTGGTCTTGAACTTGGTGGCAGTATTAATTTCGCTATTTTCATTTCTAAATGTACCGTTTTACTATTGGCAGTGCAGCAATTTGCAGCAGTTATGCTGTTGAACATAGTTGGAATATTTTTCATCACTCAGTTGTGAGGGTAATTGATACAGCAGGGAAGATAGCGCTCAGGGCAAGGGGGCCAAGATTGTTTGTGTGTTGGTCCAAGAGTCACACTTCTGAGATAATTAGTGTTTACTAGGAAATGCTGCTGAAAGGAAGCACGGTGAAATGGCTATTTAAAGCGGAGAGGAACTGGTGGTGCTGGGCAGGGGTGGGGGGGGAGCTATTGTGTCAACCCCCTTCCCCACATACACACACAAAATAACCAACTGCCTGCCTCTCTCCTATGGCTCTGTCTGTCTGCTGCCCTCCTTGCTGGGTCATGGCTGGATGGAGATGTAGAAAGGAAGGTCTGTTTATGCAGCCTGCCTGCCCTTGGTCAGAGGGCACACACGTGCATTCTTGCGCGCACACACACACACTCACTCACTCACTCACTCACTCACTCACTAATGCACCCTACACACAAATGGAAATGTAGACACACATATATTACTACAGACCCTGAGGGATACTCAGTTTGTGTGTATACAAACACACACACACACACACACACACACACACACACACACACACACACACACACACACACACCACTCCCCATCTCCACACAATACTGTGGGAGACCCTGTCCCCTCCGCTATAGCCAACACAGCAGCCAGCCCCACGCCGTTTGCTAATGTTTTCTGCTTGAGTGTGCAGACCCCTTTGACTCACTCACCAGCTGGTCTGCCGGTGAATAGAGCTGCGGGCTCAGGTCCATGTCACTTGTGAGGTCTTGGCGGAGGATTCGGGGGGGGTTGCGTGTGTGTGTGTGTGTGTGTGTGTATATAGGAGGGAGTGTGTGTGTGTGTGTGTGTGTGTATATAGGAGTGTGTGTGTGTGTGTGTGTTTGGGGTGGGGGGGTACAACAAACCACCACTAGCATCACAGCATTTCACTTCAAAAATGTCTCTTCTCTCTTCCAATCTACATGTTGTCTCCTTTGCTGCTTTTGGTTTTGTAACAGACTAATTCATAGTGGAGACTTCATAAACTCCATTATTAATTTTTATCAAAAAATCCAAACTACAGCTCTGCCAAAACCACCATGCCACCATCTCTTGTAAATGTCTTATTTGTTTACAGGTGCGGGACCTGTTTTGATAGACTTTCAGTTTGAAAAGAACAAGTCAAAGCTGGTTTTGACATAGTTCATTGCTGTTCAAACCAGTTTACTTTTGCGAGTCACAGACAGTTACGACAATTTCTGAGGTCAGCTTTTGGGTATAAAAAGAGAACGAGTGCTAATTAACTGAAGCAGGACAGCTGCTGAGAAACAGAGATCAATGCTTGTACAGAGCGGGACCTCTCTATGCCTCTGTCGTGTGTGTGTCTCAGTTATCAAATATCTGCTACAGTCGACAAAAAAAGAAACGGGTCTCCACTAGTTAACTCCCCCCATGCCATAATGTCTCAGCCTTTATACTTCAACTTCTCAATGCAGGGTCTTGACATTCAAGGCCTTTTGTCACCTGGTTTGACAGAGGAACTAATTCAAATGTTGATGTAGAGGTGTGGGGTCATAAAGCCATCCACCTTTGCATTTTGTATGAACAATTCCGGTATGTCAGATTAACCCATCGGCTCAGTCTTGCACTTATCGGTGTAAAAAGCTTCAGCAGCTCATTTCAACTTCAATGTATTCATTCTGTGTCCTTGTCATGTTTACAAAAATCCACTCCCTTCTCTCTTTGTCCTTTCTGTTTTGTTGTCTTACAGGATATGATGTACCAGTTGCTCCAGGGACTGGACTTCCTGCACTCTCATCGCGTGGTTCACCGTGACCTGAAGCCCCAGAACATCCTGGTCACCAGCGGTGGACAGATCAAACTGGCAGACTTTGGTCTAGCCCGCATCTACAGCTTCCAGATGGCGCTCACCTCTGTGGTGAGTTATGTTGTTCATATTTCTGATCTCAGTAGGACTCATTAGATAGTTTCTTACAACTGAGTGACTCAAAACAAACACTGTGAACCCAGTTTTTAAAAGTAGGCATTATTAAAATGTGATCCAGCAGGTATATTAAGTGACATTTTTATTGCGACAATAGAACAACTTTAGATTTGGTTTATATCTTACCTTTGAATAGCATTCCCCCCTTTTTCCTTGTGTAAGTGTATATACACATAACCAAAAAGAAAAACCCCACAAGGAAAACATCAATAAAAAACAAGTGAGAGAATAACAAGAACGTAGCCACCCCTCATTGATGTAGTAAGTAAATACACAGACACTCTTAATACCCATATCACCTTTGTGTCCTCCTTTTCTCTTGAAACTCCACACTTCGATTTTAGACTCCATTATCAATGGATTGCTTCTTGTCTCTGTGCACTATGCTTTTATCATTGCCAATGTATATTTTTGCACTCCTGAACCTCAAGCAGTCATTCTCATCAAGGCTTTTTGATAGAGACACAGACACGCCGCCTTGAACTACCATGCCATCTCCAGAGAGTTAGATGAAAAGCTGCCTCTAATATGATATAGCGGGCACTTACAGGGCAACAGCGGGTAGCTCTGTAGCACCAGTCCAAATGATAGGGTTTCTCTGTGTAAAGTGAGAGCCAAGGGCCCCCGTGGTCTGTCTCAGGAATCCCTCAGTGGCTGTTGCAGAAAGGGATGGGACAGACGAGGAGAGACAGACACCCCTCCCTTCCCGCTGTCGGTACTTTGATGCCCAACTGTTGAGCTCTGGGCTCTGATGACCAGATAAAATAGAGAGAGAAACTGAAAGGAGTCTTTGGAAGAGCTTGAAATAGTGAGAGAAGAGACTTTTAAGATTAAGGTAGCAAGCAACAGTTGCTCAGTACCTTGTTGTGAGCCTTTTATTTACCATGAGAAGTTTGCGTCACAATCACGCAGATATGGACCTATGTCTAGTCTTGTCAAATATGAATTTCAGGTTTTCACTTTGGATGTGTCAGAAGGTGGTGATAGGAGAGAAAGAGATGTAAGCAAATGAAGAACAAACAAAAGTGGAAATAGTGACATCCACTCACAGACACACAAATGACTTGGCGTTACAACAGGCAGAGGACAAAATGTGAATGTGACTCACCCAATCTGTCGCGGATTCCTCAGAATGATTGGGCGCAGGATTGGACTTCAGTTATGCCAAGTTAGCAAAGCTCCTGGGAACTTAAGTCGAGCTCATCCAGCACATCCAGTAGTGCAGCTTCTGCCCGGCTAAAGTAAATATAAACATCCTTTGGGAAAGAATGCAAACTCATATTCTGCTCTCAACAGCACAAGCCTCTGTGCTATTGTCACAATGAGAGGCAAGCAGCCGGGCTAGTGGATACACACACGTGTCAACTTCATGTCAACTACAGCTGACGTAGATACTGCATGCCTCATGTAAGAAGGACTTGTTATGCTCTGACTGAGACCAATTTTTTAAGGAAATGTTCAATATTATCTAAAACTATAGGAAAGCAATTTAAGACATGACAAATCTGGTTCATTGTAAGTCAAGTTTCGAAACCTACTGCTATGAGACAGTGCAGCACATGCAAGGCGAAGCCAGGTTATTTAGAGAATATCTGTATTGAACTCATTTAATACAAGTAAACTTCTCCTTTTGCTCTATAGCCTCAGCATAGCTTTTCTAGGTTCTCTTGTGTAAGGCAGAGCGTCATTTAAGTTTTAAACCTGTAATTGCATTAGATCAGAATTTTACTTTAGTAGGAAGCTCGCTCAGCCTTTTAGTTGATTTGTTTTTCCTGGCCTTTCGAAACGTACATGTGATTTGATTATGCCTATATATTATAATATTCTGCTTATTATTTCAAACTCATTATATGAACCACAAATCAGTCTTGTAGATCTCAGAAAGCCAAGCCAAACGACACATCACGGGAAATGTAAAGTTTATTTAGACTCTAAAGTAGAATAATGAGTGATGAATTTAAATTGTATTCAGAATTAAGTTTCTTTTTTATCACAGATAACTGAAATCTTACCATGGCATTACGTATAAAGTGATAATCACAACAAGTTAACAGGCGCTTTCATTTATTTGAAATGTCAAGCTTTTTTTTCTCTTTGAGTAATGTGTGATTGTAGTCCAGGCCCTAAACTATAATTTCCCAGTATTATTATCAAGGGTTTTTTATGATTCAGATAAAACAAGTCAGTATTTCCTCAGTTAATTTATGTAATTTATCATTCTGATTGATGATAATACAGGGCTAACTCAAAGTGCGAGGGACCTAACCAAATAATTTACATAGAGTTACACAATATTCAGTGTGTGTGTGTGGTTTCACTGGAGGTTTTGCCTTGGAGGAGACAACATACTACATTTATGACTAGACGGGGACAATTTTTGGCGAGGGTAGAATACATACCTGGAAATGAACCTTTACATATGAGATCAGATATCATGTCCCCAAAACTACTCACGCATACACAGAGACACATAATGTGACTGAATGTGAATCTGTTTGCGCGCGCACACACACACACTTATTTCCTTTCTTGGGTACAGATTGGGCCTCAGAAATTAGAGGGGGGTGCATGTGAGAATGTGCGTGTGTAGGTGCATGCATGTGTGCATGAGTGCTGCAACGTGAGCACGGGATTTTCAGTTGTAGATGAATGTGCCTTAGTCTGGAATCCCCCTATCAGTCCAACACACACACACAATCTCCATTCATCCATTCAGTGTTTCCTCTTGCTAATAAAAGCAGATAATCTACACTGTATGTACACAAATACACACAGCATTTAAGAGGATCTTCCCCTTTGCCCAACAGACCAGCAGTTGCTTGTTTAGTCACCTAATACCACCGTTACTGGCAGACAGATGGGCTTTGGAGAACTGCTGTTGCTTAAGCGAGCAAGGCACTTCTCTCTCACTTTCAAAGTGATTCATTTAGCACTTCTAGAATGACAAGATGGCTGTAGTAAGCATTTGCATAAAGTTGTCAAAAAGAGTCCCTCACTCCTCCTCCTTTTTTTTCCCCCCAGTGTTGCTAACTGAAAGTAGCACTCTTGTACTTTCTGCGGATGATTTACCAGCATTGCTCGAACTTCTCTTTTTGCAAACATTTTGCTTTCTCACCAGGCAACACACTGGGTTGTTAATATGTCATTGATCAAAAACCTGCTCTCTGTGTGTGGACATGCATGGTTGCGTGTGACTGATGGGCCCCATCGGCATCACCCACCTACCATGTTACACATATATGCCCCCCCCCCCCAGAAAGAGAGAGAGGGAAGGAGGGAGGGAGGCAGACCACCCATTGGGTCGGTACTGGGGTCCAGATTAGGCTGCAGTCCCTGGAGGTCTGTCGCTTTGTTGATGGTCTTTTAATGACCCCAGTCTGGCTACAGGCTCATTGTACTGCCTTGAGTGACGGGCAGATGGGAATAGCTGATGGGTTAATCTGACATACCAGAAAGGAGTGGAGAAGGGTCTTTTTTTCTGTCCATTTCATTGGAATCCTATTTCTGCCAAAGTGCTTTAGGGGAAACAATTTCGTTTAATGTTACTTGAATTTGGAACAAATG
The DNA here is from genome assembly GCF_014851395.1 of Micropterus salmoides. Lineage (NCBI taxonomy): Eukaryota > Metazoa > Chordata > Actinopteri > Centrarchiformes > Centrarchidae > Micropterus > Micropterus salmoides. Next base: position 21,142,849 of record NW_024040817.1, on the reverse strand, counting down.
CTACAGCAAAACACAACCTAAGAATCTGCATTGTACCAAATACTGGTACAATTTTGTATTTCTAACAAGTTAGAAGGCAAATTTTGAAACATGTGACTTGGACCCATCCAATCAAAGTTAGGAGACACATAAATATAACATCCTAAGGCTAAAAGTAGCTCCTGTCCCAATCCTAACTTTTTTGCTCTAAAAGAGTAATTACTAAGTCTGAGGAAAGTTAAGGTACTCCAGAGGACTCATAAGTAAGACAAGATCTGCTCACAATGAATGACAATGACATTTTAAAATCACATTTTGATGGCAGATGAGTTAATAAGGATCCAATCAGCTCACCAATAGATTCAAACAGTCCAATAATACTGGAGACGGTTTACACAACTCTACACTACTGGATGTAAGTGCTGATGAGACTAGAAATATCTTGTTATTCATCAAACCAAAGTGCACTCTTCACACCTACATCTAATTAAATCCTCTGCTCCCCTGTATGGGCAAATGTTTTATTTCACATTAATTGATGTCATTCAGTCACTATAGACAGTGTAAGTGATTCACTCAGGAGTTTTCTCAGTTCTGTAGTAAAAGTTGCTCTCAGCAGCAAATAAGTCTTAAGAAGGACCTAACTTAGCTAGGAACCATTGGTTCCATCTGCGACTCGTAGTGGTGAGATATGGCTCCATCTCTTCTCTTGACAAAGGAGGTTAGGTCAGGTGTTGTTTTCAAAAGATAACCTCGAGTAACCTGACCATGGTGTCCTTTCCAGCTAAACCTGCCACACATTGGCAACCATTGTAGTGCAATGCTGACAGGATGGTCCCATGAAACCCATTAGCTTCCACTCTCATGCTTGTCATGCGCATGTCGTTGCCTGTCAAATTGGATTTGGAAACTCAAGGGGAATGCCACCAGACCTTTGTTAGCATGTGTTGTCAAACTCTTGTGTTTTTCTTACTTAGAAACCAAAATAAACCTGGGGGGTTGCCATAATTTACAGGAGATGACAAGATAAGCTTATTATTGTCGAAAAAAATTTTTGAGCTGAGCTTATCTTAAGTGATTCTCCCAGCCTGGTGCTTTCAAGTCTTTTTCAGTGAATAAATGGCTTCTAAATGTCATTTTTATATGATTAAATAAAGAAATTATTATTATTTTTGGCTTTTTAAAAATATCTTCTAGCACAGTCTGTACAGTCACTGTCATAGTTTCCTGTAAACTCTGTTGTTGGTGACATGCAGAAGAGTGAAAGTCTTACCTGATCGAAGGTATTTTCCCAATTCTTCCCCTTAGTTCCCTCTGCTTATAGCCCTCCCACTACACTTACCAGAATAAGACACCCATATCTCAGACGACATTAAACAAATTGAAACCAGATTTCCTGCCGGCTTTTACAATACAAAGCTTTCAAGAGCAGTCAGACTCTATTCAGTCTGGATTTGTATTTTCACTATGAAAGTGTTTCCCATTTTTGGGCCCTTGTTTGACTGTATGCGAGTGAATGCGAGTTCAAGTCTGTGGGTATGGGTTAGTATGGGAAAGTTTAGATTGGTGTGTTCTCTCTTGTGGCACGTTATCATAATCTTACAAGATAGTGATGCTAATGCACATGAGATGTTTTCAAGTTAGCAAACACATGCATTGTGATAATGGATTTTCCTTCTCTCTTGGACCTTTTTATTTAAAAACTATGACAGTTTTAAGACTAATTTTTGGAAAAACTCTTTGCAACACAGTCTCAGTACTCCCATAATCTTTTAACAATACCAAACATTTCAGGAACAGAAACTGACGAAACTGAAATTTCTCAGTGGTGACCAAGGACGAACTGGACAGTTTTGTCTGTATATCTCATCTTTTGTCAGACAATGTGTTTCTACTCTGGATAAGACAGAAATTAAGGCAGGCAGCGGCGGGGAGAGGGAGGCGGGGGGGGGGGGGGGCCCTTGCACTGCACGCAGGAGATCACGTGCAGCGCACTCTGGGAATGTTTAGTTATCTCCTCAAACGGCTCCGCATGGGGAAAAAAAGGAAAAATCATCCTCTATGCTTTGACTGCAGCCGGCTGGAGCATACGGGCTGGCCCAAGTTGACATAAGCAAACACACAGTTCATACACATATATGAACGGCGATGTACTGTACATGCACACATTCAATGCAGACAGTCACATTGTAATTAATATTTGCACACACATAGATGCATGCCCTCACATGCGCAGTGCACAGTTGAAGTCTTTTCCTGTGTGTACCCCCTATTAAGTGACAGCATAGCAGTAGCACCCTCCTAAACACACACACACTCCTCTGCACTTCAGTGTATTAATTGTTGATGGTCCCTTGGCAAGGCTCCAGGTAGGGAAAAGGGGCTACTGATCAGTGTATGTATGGTGTATGTGTACACACCGGCATTTGGATATTAAAGCCTTGTCTGTACCAGCAATGGCAAGAGGAAGAGAAGGGGAAAAAAGAGAAAAAATTACAGCATATATCAGGAATTTTCCAGCTAATGATGTACGGATGTGGTAGCACTGGGGAGAGAGAGCCACTGACTGTGCTGTCTTTGTTTCGCTCACCGAGGGCCCCATGCTGCATTCCTGTACACTGTGCATACTTTGGCAACAGTAGTGCCCATTTTTTTTTCTGTTTTACTGTATACAGTTTGTGTGCTGCTCTTGCACTTTTCTCTCTAGCCCTGTAGCTCTGTTTCTCCCTCCCTCAGCCTCTACGTTTTCCCCTCATCTCCTCTCTCTTCTTCCTTATATCCTTTCTTGGCCTGGTGCAGTTGTATTGTTAGGACTGTAAATTGTCCTTTTTGCAGACCAAGAAAAAGAAAGAGGGAAAGTGAGGGAGGAGTGAAATAATGGTGTTTACAAGATGGCTGACTGCTAGAGCTTTGAATAGGGCCTCTCTGGAGACACAACATTATAGCCTCAGCTCCACTGTACTCTGAGTGCATAGTTTTCCTCATATTATTGTTATTACAACATCCGCTGTCCCTCTCCCATATGTGGCCTGCCTGTACACTCTGAGAGCCTTTACCCATTTTCCTTTCTTAGATACACGGAGGAAGACTTTAATTTGTGGTGGATTGCTTTCAGGAATGTAATCAAATTCCAACTTAAGACATAAAGCATGAAACAGTTGAGCAATTTACCTGAGAGACTGACCGTTTATTTCACTTTAATCAGTAATTCCTGAAAGTTAAAACCTCCTGTCATGCTCTTGGGGACTCACTTACAACAGTTATTTGGCCCCTGTGAATCCAAGGTACTTGTCTGTGAGTGTGCATGTGTGTGTAAATGGCATGTATCTGTGTGTGCAGTGGTGCTCTTTCATCCTGGGCTTCCTTAGGGAGAGGGAATGTAAACACAGGCCCCAGGCCAAGCTCCATCAGCCCCCAGTTCCTTGGCCGCTGCAGCCTTAATCCCCGGCATCAGTCATCCTCATGGCATCAGGTCACTGCGAAGATCCCCCTTCAGAAGTCCACATGGAGAGTGACAGGAAAACATTTTGTGTCATGGTAGCAGAGGAGGAAGAACAGGGTGAGGGATGAAGAATATTTACAACCCAACAGAATTTGCTCATCATTTTAAGGATAATTCCAGTTTATTACAACTTGGGTGTTGGGCCATTATACATTTGTGCTTATCAGAGTCATTACTAAGATCTAGGAACTACAGCAGCGGCATTACTACGACCAACTCTGACAGGGCAGACTAACAGTTTTAAAGGAATTGTTTGATATTTCGAGAAATACACATATTCACACTTAGATAACAAGACTGATACCGCTGTCATGTCTATCCATTAAATACGAAGCTACTGCACGTGGGTGATTAGCTTAGCAAAAAGACTGTAAGCAGCAGGAAACAACTAGCCTGGCTCCGTCTAAAGTTTAAGTCCAACTAACTATTTCTTTTCATATTGCAACGGTGGATCAGTGGAATTAGGTGAAAGCTCCGGTAACATAGTGTCTTGTAACCGCATGCTTTCTTGCTTGCGCGTGTGCACATGCACGATGAAAACAAAATGGGGACCTACTCGTAAAAACATTGCTCGACAGCACTACTAGCGGTCATAAACTCCACATGGTACCCTAAAATTGGTAAGCACAGTGTTTTATTACCCAGAGGAATGGTGGCCAACACTGTATGAAAATGAGATCCAGCTTGTAATCAACCTAAGTGATTCTTTGAACATCAAACACATGCTGCAGATAACTTGGATACATTTGCAGACACACACACACAAAAGCACTTGGGACTGAAGCACGTGAATCCAGGCGAAGGCAGGTGCTCACGCAGTCACGTGCAAGTACTCACACATAACACAAACTAAACGCCCCCGCGCCCACATGCACGCACCACATTGTCATATTCCTCTGCTGTGTATGCACAATGTATGTACAGTGCACTGGTGACACAGGTCCAGATGTTGCAAGTCAGACAGGCTTGGAGGTCCGCCCCAGGAGGTCTGGAGGTCCTCTGGGGCAGGAGAAGCCATTTCCTCCCTGAAGCGGAGTGGGGAGTGGAGAACAGCAGTGAGGGCCGAGGAGGATGGCGGCGGCGGTGGTGGTGAGGGGGAGGATGCTCTCAGCAGAGAGGAATTCCCAGAATGTTGTCCTTTAATCTGGAGTCAGGCTCACACACTCTCGGTCTCTCAGTCTAACTCTCTCTTTTTTTCTCCCCCTCTGCTCTATCTGACCTCCTCTGGCTTTTCTGTTACCATGCAGAAGGGAAGCGGGGTGTCAGATAGGCAGAGAAACAGATTGAAAATGCAAAGCAGCTGACCTAAGGGCCAGACATTGCATTGCACAGTTACATACATACTGTATGTGTCTGTATCTTTGTTTTCATGCAGCCTGTACAGGGGAGTCAGAGCAGGTAATGAAGGGATATGTGAAGCAGAAGGGTGAGAAATAAAAACTAAGGAAAAAGGAATGCAAACGTGATCGGGGGAAGGGGAAGGACAAAAAAAAAAAGTTCAGAACAACATTGCAATTGGGGAATGTCCTTTTTTATTTTTACTGTGTGACACAGAGCATGTTCCTTTGTCAGCAATAGTTTTGAGATATTTAGTATAACAGACTTGAGACTTACTACTACTGTTTTGTGGAGAGCATGAAACTGTGTGATCAGACTGCATTCATGGATATTACAGGCTCTCCAACTGTTGTATGTATCCTTTGCTGCACGTCAGAAGTGTGTTTTTACGGAATCAAGGGCTTACAGAAACAGACAGAGAACGAGAGGCATTTTATAGAGGAGGAACAAGAGATTGCAGGAGAGGAAGGGGGTAGGGAGAAAGGGTGAGGAGGATTGCTGAGTGGAAAGCAGTGCTGACAGAGGACTGTTTGTTTGGGAATGAAAATAAGCACCCTGAAACTCTGAATTTAAGGTTTGAGATGAGCCATTTGAGGGGGGCAGAGAGTCAATAATTTGAGAATAGCGGGCATCAGGCAAAATAAAGAATAGCAGTATACATTTTGTAGTGTGGTGATATTCAGAATTTTGTCTAAAAATCGCTTGAAAAGATCAGAACCAAGATTAGATTCAGAGTAGGGAAGTGGGGAAAGTATTGAGAGACAGACTAATGCATTGTTGTAACATATATGAATACACAGCTACAAAAATGGTTTCCTACAGTGCAAGTAGTCAGGGTGTGATTTCAGATTGCAATAAGCCTTAAAACACCTTCCGGTGTGTCTGAGTGCATGCATGTGTGATATATATGCCTTAATCTGCAGTTGTGGCCAGGTTTTCGAATAACTCTGTACTGCACTGAGGCGGATATACCCTGAGTTTTAGGTCTGTGGTTCTTCCTAGAAGGCTTTATGTGTGTGTATGTGTTGACTCTGCAGGGCTACAAACTCCCATGTAGTAGACTGGAGTCACATGCATTTGAGCCTGCAACTGCAAGAGTTAAAGCAAGATGTTCATTGGGCCATTTGTCACCCATGCATCCATCCCAATTATAAAACAACAACCTGTGTATGATGGCTTTAGCAATGCCATGTCTTGGTTAATAGGGGAACATGGAGATGTGATGTGCTCCATCTATATCAAGCTGAACACTTGCAGAGAGCTTCAATTTAAAATCTGAAAAAGAAAATCCTACAAAAACGAAAGCAATGCAGCCACAAATTTTTTCTCATGCTGAAAAAACACATCAGTGACATTGTGTTGCCTGACTATATGGGCAGCTGTGCAGCTTCCATTCATGTTTTTCTTTGAGGTTTCACTGTTCTAAAAATCTTCAATGACCCTAACAGCCAGTCTGTTCATTCTCAGTGTATGTCTCATTTTTGGTCACATGGCTTAGCCGACACTTCTCAGCCAACTAGCCTCAACTTCCTCCCTTCCACTGAAGCAGGAAGTAGGAGATCAGAAAGTATCACACATCTGCAAAATACAGCCCCCGTCTCTATTAATAGTGTCATTCAGTTTAGAAGAAAAAATGTGACCAAACTTTTTATTCCTCTTGTCTGTCTCTGTTGACTGCCTTGCTTTGCCTCAGATATCCAAGACTTCCTCTCATGCTACTATTATTAATAATGTCCCTTTCTAATGGAATTATTTTTATGGGCAGGGGCAGATAGGTAATGAAATATTGCCCTGCAACTTTGTAACTAGACTCACTATTCTGAATGGTACTACAGCTCGCAGGAGTTGGGGATTGTACAATCATTATCAAATTCTTAAAATGGATATTATTTTTATTTTAATATTACTCTTACTAAGTAGGCTACTGTAATTAGTTTAGGAAGTTGGAAACTATACTACAATAGACTGATGCTCTGTAACAGTTTTTTTATACACTTAACAAGACTAAAAAGTTTGCTAATAGGAATGTCATTAGTTCTGCAGGTATTTAGTCATAAACCTAAGGGTTTTGACCTGATGATGGCACTAAAGGAAAAGTTAAGGGATCACCAAGGTCAACTGTATTTGTCTCCTGGACACCTCAAAATTCACAGGATTTCATTCAGTATTTATGAACCAGACACGTGAACCTCATGGTGGTACAAAAGGAAAAGTTGAACGATAATCATAGTCTGTAGAATTCCTTCCAGGGAACCATGAATGCCTGTACCAAATTTATAGCAATCCAACCAACAGTTTTGACATTGACATCCACAGAGCCGCTAGCATGTCTCAAAACTCAACTTGTATTTCCGGATGGGAATTAAATTAGGCAAGGACGAACGAAGTGCGCGTACTTAACAAGTACACTGAGAAGCATCACACACGCGGTGATACTGACTCATTAAACTGAAATCAGTATAACCTCCCCCAGTGATGGAAATCGTGTCAAAGTCTGTAAATGATGGGTTTACTCAGGCTACACTTGAGCATATAAGCAAGGACCTGATTCACTTTTTAACAGTTTATATTTGGCTATCTACATCCTTTGAAGATCAGTGCTCTCATATTACACATAAATACATGTGGGCAACATTTAAAAGCTCAGGTTATTGTTTCCAAGTACTCCCGCGGAGAGTCCAGGCCAGCCAATAAAGATATCTAGGTGACACCACACTCTTTTTTTGCTTACAAACATTCGCCTCAGGCTCTTAAGATCCCGATAAGCACTCTGCAGTGCCTGAGGGGGGGAGCTGCAGCCAAAAGCTGTTGGAAAAATCTGGAGTTTAGGAAAGCACCTGGAATCAGTCCATTCTCTTACTAGGGGTCACTGAGTTTTGTCTGGAGGCTTTCCCTACTGTAGCTGTTAACAATGCTGCCGCTTTCCTGCAGGCTATGGCTACACACACACACACACGTAGAGCTCCCAATAGAGTTACAGGGACAAATTTGGAAACCATGCTTAGTGTGAAGTGGCACAAAATGGTTGCCGTTATACCTCAGGTGGGTGCAAGTTTTTTTTTTTTTCCTATTTCGGGTTCGAGGGTGGGGGGTGGGTGTGGTAGTATGCTAGTCAGGCCGTTATCACTTCACATACACAAGACATCTTCCACGTTTAATCCAGTGAAACACTGTATGTATTTGTTTTTGTATTGGCTACTAATGCACGTGTATACACACACACACACACACACACACACACACACACACACACACACACGTATATACAGTAGTGAATTGCTGTGGAAAGACTGTGTGATGTGGGTACACCAAGACGAGAGCAGGGAGATGTGTCCTGCCAGATATGATTTCATGTCTTACGTAAGCCTAAGATGGGGGCAGAAAAGTATTAACCCTGTGTGAGCGTGCATGTGAGCGCAAGCCCCCAAGATGGTGACATTTACTCAGTGAGGCTGGCAGGTATAACTACACATAAGAAGTTGGTAATGATTTTTGTCCATGTGTCTTTGTATGTTTAACTGTTATTTTCTTAATGGATTCCTGCCCTGTGTGTGTGTTGTAGGTGGTGACACTGTGGTACAGAGCCCCAGAGGTGCTGCTTCAATCCAGTTACGCCACACCAGTGGACCTGTGGAGTGTCGGCTGCATTTTCGCCGAGATGTTCAGAAGAAGGTGAGCACTGCCGAGAACACAGGACCGCCTAAACTTGCCTGAAATTTTGTTGTAACCCCCAAAGTTTGTAGTGCGATAACTACACCCTCATTGAGAAAATGTAGGGATTTAAACCAGTAACCCCATGCTCACTGGCACAAAGATCTCACATCAGCATGTATATTTGAAGTGTCCAGCCACAGACAAAACAATATGCAGCGTTTATCCAAAAACACCATTTTGCTGATGTTGTTTCACTTAATCATTTTTTCTGAAGCTGTGCTCATGTTAACGGTTTTCTGTTTGGGAGGAGTTGTTATGTTGCCCTAACCAACTACTAGTTAGTGATATATTAGTGTCAGTCAACAGGGAAGCTTCAAAAGCATTTGCTAAAAGCAGGTAACTTTTTGTGTCAATTGAAGAAACATGCCATTTTAAGTTATTTCTGTACGACAGCTTGCAACAACCATTTATAACTGGTACTGTCTGGTACAGTAAAATGATACTGATTCTTAATCCTACCTACAAACCTGTGATTGGCTCCAACTAGGTAAATAATGAGCACCAGACTGCTTGTGAATCACTGAAAACAATAGAAAGTTGGCAGCAATTAGATCTGGATGGCTCCTACTTTTCACACCTCATTATTTCATAATTCACAGTATTGCCTCCTTCACGCACTGTTGTATCCCCCTTCTCCAGTTTGCTACTGTCACATTTAAAATGAACAAACTAAACATTGGCACCTCAGCAAGTGACCACTGACTTGTAAGGTGTAGCCTACCATGTTAGCACACAAACAGTCACACACTCACTGACCTGCATCAGCACTTTGCTATATTCAAGCTGCCCCCTTATTCTGGCCGCTTGTTCACCATATTGATCGTACTGGGCTTTTGTGCATTTGCATTGTGTGTATCTTAACCATTTGTCACGTTAAAGTGGTCACTAAGTAGGAAAAACTAAGTAAACTAAAGCCTTTTTAACTAATTTTACTAAGTTTTAAAATCTTTTTAAAGAGAATTTGTGGTGCACGTCAGCGTAGTGGTATTAAATCATAGTTAAATCATCTAATGGTTGGGTTTAACCATTTGTTACTCACTAGTGTCACTGGCCAGTGTATTATATGGGTTATAGGAGCCATTGGAGGTCATGCAGTTGAGAGCTGCCCCCTTTACTGATTGGTTTCCCAAATTTACTGTTAAAACAGATTATGATCAGTTACCTACATGGATGTTCACATACTGTATACTCACATGCTCATATCCTTGTGACCAAGTCTCCATATGGAGCTAGTATCACTAAAAGCCATCTGCCATCTCTTCTTTCCATTGAAGTGGTTTTACTGTTTGCATGAATCCTAATGCTAAGTATTAAGTAAGTGTGAAGAGATGCTCTAGATCTATGGCTGATGATCACCTGAATGTTGGTTGTTTTGGTTGATAACTGAAAGAGCACAAACTAGAGAATTTTCTACTTCTCTGCATTGCCTTTTTTCTTTCATACACCGCAAAATCTGCAGCCGTCATTACAGAATCAGTTATTGGGGTGTTTCTTAAACTTGTCGCCTCAAATGACACCTGTCAGATGCGTTGTGAGCAGTGAGCAATCACATTTCAGTTGGCTTATCCAAAAATTACAGTAGTGACAGGCTGCCTGCTGTGGTTGCAGCATGCAAGTCAAGATTCTGCTTCTTGGTATAGGTATTTGTCAGTTTGTGGTCTAACGAACTTCACACACTGGAGAGCCAAGCTAATAACAGACGATTTTTCTTACAAAAAAGAAAGAAAAAACTGGTCCAACTTCCTGCCCTTTCCAGGGCATGAGGACATATTTTATCACCACAGCATCAATCTAATATTAATATTTATGTGGCATAGTAGGTAATAGAGCTGTGTCTTGTAATTAACAGTAAAATTGGGGTCTAGCCAGCCTGTAGTGGTGTGCTTTGGAGCAGATAAGAACTGTCTTTCTGAGGTAGGGCACAGTGCCAGGAGGAGCAGTCCTGCCTTTAATTTATGCTTCCTTCCCCAACCGTCCTCACACCCCAACATGCACAGCCACACGACGACCCACGCTCTGCACGTGGAATATACAGGCTTGGGGTGACATGGGGTGAAAAGACTGTGTAGTTATGTGGTATATAGACAGATGACAAATGAGTGGAGGAACATCACGAGGGAAGAATCTTTGAGTATAACAACTCAGTGTATCCTATGGTATGGCCGTGGCAGAGACCAGATGTCAATCTAACAAAACACCTATGGGGGATTTCTGTGGACCAAGCTGTTCGATACAGCCAAGCAACAATCAACAAAACACAAAATAGGGAAATATCTTTTAGAAAAATGATGATATGCTGCATTTAATCTAATCTAGCAGCTTGTGGTACTGTGAAACAAAACATACACTGTAAACTATCAACCAAATATTGTTGCGTCTGTCCCTACCCTGGGCTTTTAAACAGCGTTAGTGCATCTTGTGCATGTGGGCACCAGGTCCTTGTGTTCAAGCTTCATTTGGTGGCCTGCTGACAAAATGGTGATACAAGATCTGTACTTTTTCACAAACTGTACATAAGGACGGGCTAACATACAGGAGGGTGACAGACAAGGGGTGGCATCGGTATTCCTGGTTTTCCAGATTTTACAAGATGATCCATTGATAATCCTTTACGGTCATATGTGACTCAGTAATGTAAAGAAAATATACACATCATACTTAATATGCACAAAACTAATACTGATACATATGATATAACATATACCTATTGCTCAGTGAGCAGCCTTTTTTGTCCATTATGTCTCTTTGGCTCTTTTTTTTTACTATTATTGAGCTGAAAACGTCAGTCGATTAATCAACGACAAAAAAGTTATTGGGAACTATTCTGTTAGTATTTTAGCAGTTTAAGCTGCTGTCAAAACAGAAATTCTTCTCATTTAATTCTTTCAGTTTATATTCCCAGCCTCTCTGTTGTGAGGATTTGCTGCTTTTCTTAGTCTTGTGTAGCAAAGTGAAAATCTTTGGGTTTTGGGTTGTTGGTTGAACAAAACAAGCAGTTTGGTGGCATCAACTTGCCTTTAGGGAATTGTGAGGGGGGGGGGGTTGTCTAGGTTATGGTACATCTTCTCTCACCCTGACACAATAAGCTGTAAAAAGCTTTGGTGTGTGTGTATATGTGTGTGTTTTCACAGTCTGGCACCTGTCCAGTGTTGCCTTAAGGCAGAAGGTAAGGCAGAGTCCTTTGATGGCCATGAACAGAACATACACACTCTCTCTCTCTCTTTTTCTCTCTGTCTCTCTGTGTGTCTCTCTCGCTCTCTGCAGGTGATTAAGATGGCTTTTTAAAAGGCCACCTGTTAGAGATTAAAGGGCACCTGGGAGAAGCGGTGAAAGAAGGCAAGAGAAAGCGCAAACAAGAGGAGATGAGAAAACACTGTTTATTGGTTTGCAGTTTTGTTGGATTGGAGATTACAATCGAACCAGACATCCCCACTGCTGTTTTAATTGCCTTTTAAGAATAGTTGGTATCTAGATTGAATGCCCATTTTGGGAATGAATACATACTTATCGTCTTCGTAATCTGGTCTGCCCAGTGCTATTTTCTGTTTCTTTTAGCTTATTTCTTATTTCACCATTTTAATTTGACTTCATTCTCCACCTTATCTTAGTGTTTACTCACACACGCACATACTTACACCTCTGCTGCAAACACACCTGCTTGCCCCGTCTCCTCCTGTCTCTCTCTCCCTGTATGTGTCTGCTCTGTTGACATCCTCCATCAGCAGTATGTTGTATAAAGTCGTCTTTTGGATTTTTCAACCTGCAATTCCGTTTTTACAGCAGCAGGTGCGTTGCATGTGGAGGTGGCTTACCTTCCAAGCACCTTCTCTCCTCTCTCCACTTTCACCATCAAACATGCCATTGAAAAAACCCTCTTTTACTGACTTGATCAACTGTAGCAAGAATAGTTGCAAAGTTGCTGTCAAAGGAATTTGAGCAAATATAATACAAGTCTGCATCTGCATGGCTGGGATAGTGTTGGGGTGAGTCATGGTTCGGGTGAATGGGGGAGAGTGCGCCTGCTTGTTGACATTCCTGCAATCGAAAGGGTTGAACGTGTTGTGTTAATGGTCCGTGACAGGCCCCACATCTGTGTTGACTTTCTCACAATTGATAAACTCAATTGATAAATCGTCAAAGACGTAACATTGCATGTACATGTTTGTTCTTTACACAAACACACTCTGATGTACAGTACATCCAGACCAGTCCATTCCATGCAGTTCACACTGACACAGGCTAGAACACAAGAAGCCGCATTTCTCTCTACCCATTTCTCACCCAGACAGATTGACGCTCTCACATGCAAACATGCACACACACATTCCAGAGGTTGTCTCAGTGGGATGAGGGACAGAGTTGTGTGCACTAAAGGAAGCGTGACTCAGCTGCCTGTCCCAACCCAGTCTGAGTCCTTCTTTCACTGCCACCCGTTTGTGTGTGTTTGTGCATATGTATGCGCACGTATGTGCACATGCTAATCTCGGAGTGGGAAACAATCCCTTTTCAACCGATGTGTGTGTATACTTGCTTGAGTGTGTGCAAATATGCATTTGCACTCGACTGTTGACTGGATGTGCATGCCAGTGGCCAGCTCTATGTGAATCCAGTTATCCCCCTCCAACAAACCAGCAAACCACTCCAGGTTTAAAAATGGACCTCTTGGAATTATCAGCCCTACTTGTTTTGGCACGATGACTTTGCTGTAGGTGATTTCTTTCTTCGTCTGCAACAATCAGAACTGGTTTGGTCTGATCTTAAATGGCTTTCAAACCTGGCACAGTGCTTTACCCCAAAAGACCTGCACATGGTGTGATCCTGTTTCTGATGTTTTAAAGCAGAGAAGTTCAAGAGTAAAGAGACACAGAGACATCCGTTAGTTAAGGATGCCAGTTGTGAATAGTTGAAACAAACTATCTCAATTCTATCCAAACTAAAACCTGCGACAGAGTTTGCTGTCACAGTAAAAAAGAATGTGCAAAATACCCCTGTGACTAATTTCCCAGTGTCTGAGTCTGTAGGAAAGTGTGGGTGTTGAGCTATGCAAAGCTTCCTGCAAGTGGGAAAACACAGGGAGCACATGGTGGCTAGTCAGTCTATTGACTGCAGTAAAGTGGGGTGCGCTTGAACTATATTGAGGCCTGGATACAGAAAATATACACAGGTGCATGCAAGCACATCTTTGTGACAATATCCTGCATTACATTGACATCTGCTGGTGACTGATCATCTTGGACAAGTGGAATATATAAATAACAAATTTTATACTGTAATTTTTGGAGTAATACGTTTTTAAAAGTATCGTATTTATTCAAAAAGGCAGGCCATCATTAGTGTTAGGAGAAAGTCCCTTGACAGCAACACCTCCTCGTTTCCTTTCAGAGAAACTTCAGCAGGAAGGTCTAGTTCCCATACCGCTTTCTCTGTTAGAATAATCCAACTTTTCTTTCACACACCTCTTCCTCCCACTTTCCTACGCACATTCACACACAGAGCGCAAAAGCAGATACACACACTCACATAAGGGATAAATAGGCTTTTTCTGTTTTGCGCGGCGGTCGGCAGGCTTGTGCTGATGATGACTACTGGAATTTGTGCGGGTGCCAGGGCAGGCATGGCCGCCCACGGGCATCCAAAGACGGCCCAAAGCCACAGGAACCACCAGCAGCCCTGCTGCCGCTCTCCTCCCTCCTTTCATCCCTCCCTCCCTCCCCTCCTCAGTGGTACTACCATCACTGCCTCACAATCCTGACTACATGAGATGAGGCTGCGAATGTGTGGCTACTTCAAAAGCTCACATTAGAGTCACACATTCCTCTTTGCCTTGAGCCAGTAGCTTATGTCTTAGAGCTGTTCGTCTGCAGTATACCGTGGCAATGTGAGCATGAGGGCTCCAAAGCAGGTCAATAAGAATATTATATATAATTAATACTTTACACTTTTAACCAAAATGCATTTGAACCCTTTTCTGTATCTACATGTTTTTTGTGCAGCACAAGGTATGAAAACATCGACTCATGTAAATGCAGTCTAACTAAACTGTGTTTATTTTCTCTTTCCCAGACCGCTATTTCGAGGAAACTCAGATGTTGATCAGCTAGGAAAGATTTTTGAGTAAGTATTATTGGCTGTGTTTCCTGTTGCAGCTTCTAAGGTCCCATATTTTCTTGAGAATGAATGTGCAACCCGGCAAAATGAAGAGTAATTAGTCACTCCGAGAAAATGCTGTTGCTGGTGAAGTCACAGACGACCATTATCATTACATAGTGTTGTAGGAGTACCTTCAGCAGAAGACTGGCCTCAGGAAGTGGCCCTACCACAGAGTGCCTTCACCCCCCGGCCCCCTAAGCCAATAGAGGACTTGGTTCCAGACATGGACGAGCAAGGACGGGCCCTCTTAATGGTGGGTAGTACGAGCCTCTGTCCAAACCACTTTAAATTGATCATGCAGTCAATACATTCTTTATGTCACAATCTTGCAGTCATACAATGATTGGCCAATCTTCCTACGAAATAATCTTACTTACTTGTAACTTATTTACGAGTCCATCTCATCCTCTTCTTTATCCTCCTCTCTCTTCTTTGCAGCAATTCCTCGCCTTCAACCCCTCCAGGAGGTTATCTGCCTTTGCTGCGCTGAGCCACCCCTACTTTCAAAGCGTGGACAGCCACAGTAGAAGTGTGTACGCAGCCCAGCCCATCCCCAGCAACAAGCCCACTATGGAGGAGAGGACTGCCTGACTGTCCTCCTCCACCCTTAATCATCCATACAGTGTTTATAAAAAGTATTCTGTAAACCCCACCTTGGTGTTATTCATGTATAATTATTTTTACAGCGTTAAATCAAAGTGTGTTCATCAAATCAAAGTTTTTTTGACACTGATCAACAGATAAATCTTTAATGTTAAAGTGAAAATACATCTGTATAAACTGATGTAATTGAAGTACAAATTTATTTATTTATTATTACCTTTATTTATTCAGGGGAGCTTCACTGAAAGGAAGCCTCTCTTTTGCAGGAACGCCCTGATCACATTCACACTGTTACACAATAGGTGCGTTCGAGATGACGGCGGCTGATTTTCGCCGACTTGATAGTCTAATGTGAGCTGCAGGTGACTACAGGGGCGGGGAATAAAAATGGCACCGTTATGTCGGACACATTCTACCTGCGTGAGCTTACTGTGAGCTGAGATCAATGACTGACTGACTCAAGTTGGAACCACACTTTTGCCTGGTCTCGCGGCATTTGCAAAGAAAAATGCCGCGAGACCAGGCAAAAGTGTGGTTCCAACTTGGTGCAGCCGGGAAAAAGCAACTTCGGCTGCCGGACTCAGCACCTGCAGCCGCCTTGCTCCCACGAAGTTTTTATGTCAGGTGACATGCTGATGTTTTGCAGCGCTTTTTTAAAGTCCAGCATGCATCATGTTAAGTCAGTGCTGCGCCATATGAAGTCAAACGCACTTATTCACACCTGGAAGCTGCCCAGTACAACCGCAGCCTGGTCTGCTGGCCACTAAGCAGCTCCACTGGAGCTGTTGGGGTTATAGGTCTTGCTCAAGGGCACCTCAGTGGTAGTAAATGAGGGAGGGCAAGCACTGCTTGGTTTACTTTCCACACCCAGATTTTATACTGCCGGTCCGGGGATTGAACCGACAGTCACAAGCTTGCTTCTCTAACCTTTGGGCCACCACTGCCCAAATATAGAGCACAGAGTGATTGATACGGACATATTCACCACCTCAAGTCAGTAAGCGGTAGAGGCACATTTGGTGTCATTTACAGCCTTTGCGTTGTATGTTTGGATACCGCAGTTTTCTCTCATTGTTCTTTGCAAAAGTCCTAAAGCTCTGTCAAGTTGCATGGTGAGCATGACCGAACAGCAGGGTTTCAAGTTCTGCCACAAATTCTTTGATTGTGGTCTGGTCAGGTGATGGCCGCTCAACCTATTATTCAACTTCTTAAAAAAAACAAAAAAAAAAACACTTTGCTGCACCAATGATAAACTAAGTGTGTCATTGTTAAGAGGGGTAATACTTACTGTCATTTAGATCCATTTGTATTGATTTGTTTTCTCTTTGACTTTTAAAGAGACATTTTGCTGATAATCGGTGTCAAAAAAGCATAATCAATCGTGATTCTGTGTTTTACATAAAATCAAAACATGAAATGGACCAAGGGGGGAAATACTTTTTGTAGTCAATGTACAAAGTTCTCGGGAAGTACTCCTGAAGAGAGGGTAAAGATGGTGTCAGGAAAGATGACACCAACACTCTCCTCCCATGAACAATGCACAAAAGCTATCCTCCTTCCGTGAACTGATGGATTGTAATTGCTGCTTTTAGGTTGTTGATGAATGCCCGTTAATGCAAAGAGACTTGCATCTCAGATTGACTTGTGGGTGTGGGCAGATAAGACTGAAGAGGCCATGAAGCAGACGTCTTTTTATGACCAGTGTTTCACCTTGGAAGAGACCTCTTGACTGTGGGAACCCGACCATCCAGGAGCCTGGGTGGACAGCAGGGACCTCATCTTCCTTCACGCTCACACTGTGTGTGTGTGTGTGTGTGAGAGTGTGCACAGTAAGCAGATGCACAGTACAAACACGCTCACAGATACATAAGCAACCTTTAGTGTGTGCTACAACTGACATCAGCACGCTCATGTCACACTCCTACTTATGGAAACATTAGGCATCACAGACCAGCCACTTACTGCCATGTCTTGACTTATCATTTCAGTTCTACATGTATTATATCACTGCCACCTTGAGGATGTCCTGAGTAACTGCAGACCAGTAGCGGGATTCTAATGGTATCTGCACTCTTCAAGGAGCTCTTCATAATGGGCTGATCTCAATACTGAGACGATGAAAAAAGAACCTTATTGAAAATGTTCCTGCCACTCACTTGGTGTTTATGACTTGCTTCTAGTCTGCCATCATGGGTTTTTATCATTATAAAATACAGTTATAAGTTACTATCTGAATGATACAGTAATGCACAGGCTTGCAATAGGTGGGGAAATCCCACCAGCACTATTCAACATGAATACATTTGGCACCGAATAGTGTCGCCAACATTCTGTATTTAATTTTTAATTTTATTGACAAGTCTTATATGCTTGTTTTCATCAAGTTGTTACTTTTTTAAGATGCTAGGGCATACTATATTCTTACACCAATTACACCAACTCTTTAGATGATTATAGAATGTGTGTAAGAATAGTTTGACAATGTGGAGGAATGTATAAAGGATAGGCATTGGGTACTGTACAGTATAGAGTGCTAAGTACAAGCTGTAATGATAGAAAACCTTTGATAGGCGCAGCGTCAGCCCATAGATATGTCGTAAAAATGGATAGATGTAGAGTAGCGAGCAGTGGAATATTGAATGGCAAGAGTATTTTGTCTATTGAAAATGTTGGTTTGGCTCTCTGGGTGCTTGAGTTTAATTTGAATTTGACAGTGGTTTTGATAATGAAATAATGCACAAATATTTTGTATACAGTTTTTGCTTTATTTTACTGTCATGTCCCGTTGTGTTCAAATCCAGTTTTTACCAGCAAGGAAAAAGCAAGTTATGCAGAGTTGTATTTTTGTATGTAGTAGTTCTTGCAGAACAGTAACATATTTTAACACTGGTTTACGTTTTCTTAACAGGTAGTGCTGCTAGCACACACACAGACACACTCTCTGACTTTCTCAGGTTCTTGTTTTGGATGTCCGAACCTATCGGGCACAGTTTGCACATCCCTGGGCTACTAACTGACCATATCACATCTCCTTCAGGTTTTCTTTCAAGCTGTCCCACGATCATGTCATTGATCACAGTCTACTGTCAATCCTATTTATCAAATATATGTTACTGTAGTCATTACTGTCTTAAGATAACTGCCTGTATCTGTTTTGCCAGCAATTTAAGATGGCGATGACAAGTAGATTGTGTATTGTCTGCTTGACTAAGCACTGTGTGAATTCACTATCTGATAACGACTCCTATCTGGTGTCAGTGGTGCATACAATGCAATGAAAGCTCCAAATACTTTAGACATAGTTTACAATTACAACAATGACTGCTTTAGGCTCATTACAGACACAATCACTGTACGCTTTTATGTTGAGTTAACCAGTTTGTAAAACATTTCAATCTCACAACATGAAACTCCACTGTTGAGCTTTTAGAAGTTTCACTCTTTCGGCACCAATTTAGCTTGATCTGTCATCCATCATGGAACTCCTAGTCTCCATTTCCATATGTTAAAAACAAATGACACAGGAACATATGTGTAGACTAGGAAAACCACAATCATGGCATTATATTTGTGTATGAATGCTGGCATTGGTGTCTTATTATTGTGTTGCACCAGTTGAATAAAAAACAGCTTTTTTTGAATGATGTTTTGGACTCATTTGTCAGTGTCCTTAAAAAATTAATGAATCTTTCTAGTGAATTTTTAGGTGTTATTTTGGAATGAGCAAACATTAGATGAAACACAATACAGTTATTTGTTTTACTTGCATTCTGCCACACCGTCTTTCCTCAACAATGTGCTTCTGTTTCATACCAGCAAGAGAACACATTCTTTATAAATAAATGAATATTTTTTATGTCATTGAATTGTGTTATCCATCTGTTTCGTAATAAAAAAGTGCACATTTTCAAAGAAGAACATACAGTATACTGTAGGAGATTATGGAGCCATAGAATTAAGGGTGTGCACAAAATATGAAAACTTTGAGATAAGAGATATAACCATTCAACAAGCAGACCAAATAGTTTATTAGAATTACAGCAGAAGTTACACAGAATTGAAAAGATGGGAGTGAGTGTGATGTTTATATGGGTACCAGCACATATTGGAATCAAAGTAAATTCATTTGCAGATTAATTTGCAAAAGAAGACACACAAAGTAGGCTAGTGGATAGGATAACTGGCATAACATTTAACAGTAAAAACGAAACTAAGAGTGTAATTAATCACAGATAGAAGGGAAGGTGGCTGAGAGAAGATACCTGATTCATAGTCTCAGATAGATCAAAGTAAACTTTGATTTGCATGATTTTTTGCAAAGACGTTCATGGGATGAATGTTATCTATTTTGTTTCATTATCTGAGGAGAACTAATCCGTTTGAGAGAATCTTATTGTTCGTGGCTATTTTAATTTAATTTTGTTTTAATTGTATAAATTACTAGTGTAGTCTATTACATTTAAAGTCGAATCCCGATCCACACTTCATACCAGTTGGTGGCGGTAATGCACCATTTTGTTGTTTGCCAACCTCAAAAAGAAAAACATCAAGAAGAAGAAGCTTCCATTAACAAGTCTGATGTGGCTAGGTCAATGTTAGCAAGGTAACACTAATGTTTGTTCTCTCTGTTGGATATGTTTCCCCATCACTAACTCGACATGGGCAAGAGAGACAATCGAGTGGTGAGTTATATGCAATGTATGCAAACCTGAGAAGCTGTCGACACGCGGTTATATCTCGTAAACTAGGCTCAGCACAAGCAGAGCTGAGTGTTGGCTAGATAATGTAGGCCCAACGTTAGACAGTGTACGTGTGTCAGCGTGAACTATCTAACTATCTCCTTTTAAAATACAACAACATGGTTTTAATTGGTGCATTGTGGTGTAGCCAACGCCAAAAGGTGAGTCCCAGTGCTCGAGCTGCACTAGTGGAGCTCCGGAGAGCTATAAATGCTAACGTTAGCTCATAACATTTTGGACAGTGTTTTGATGAGGGGGTGTTGCGTAGTGCTTTTCGTTACTTCTTGAGTAATGTTACAGCATTAAAACACTAGCAAGGACATATTAAACGAATAGCAAGTGAGGCTTAACGTTATTAGTCCAGTGTTTTGGGTTAATGTTTGCTAATGCCAAGTTAACCATTTTATCAGTTGCACATATTTTCTCTTGCTAACGTTGCGTTCATCCTCGGCATATCTTATATTTATCTTTTTAACACGGCGATTATGATGATGGAAGGTATAACCATGTCTGTGACAAATTAGTAGGTAATTTACACCTAACTATAACGCTTGTGGTCAGATACAACGGCCTTGCAGTAAATCATATCTTCAGTGAGTTGAAAATTGGTTTTCGTTTAAAAGTGATTATAGAGGTGTTGGTTCTATTTATGATTATCTTGGGGAAGCATGTGGGGTTGTAGAGCTGTATTTCAGTAATAACTGTTTAATCTCAGTGCCTAATAATCTGGGATCTGGGTGTATTTTTTACTAACCTCCATTAGAAATTTGTAAAATGCTTTCCAATGTTCTGTGTTGCAGGCTTACATTAACCCCATTGCTGCTGCACGAGCCAGGGGACCGGCACAGAACTCCGGACCAACCATACAGGATTACTTAAGCAGACCTCGACCAACATGGTGAGAAACCTCACTGGCCTATCCTGACATACAAATTTGCTCCTTGTTAACAAAAAGAGACATGCTTCTTTCTCACAGCTGCACTCCCCTGTTATTGTATTATGTTGCGTCCATGCTGTTCAATATGGACGTGCAGTCCTGTAGTCCAGTGGTTCCCAACCTGGGGTCCGCGCCCCCCCGAGGGGGGTGCCAGAGATGACAGGGGGTGCCCAAACCTTTATCTGTTTTCAAAAAAACTTTGATTTGCACCTTCTATTTTTTTTTTTTTAAATCGCGATAACACACTAGATAATTTGTACAAAGGTCTGTATACGTTCTTTTCCTCACTTAAAATAGTAGGCAGACTACTTAGTAGTAGGGCTGTAATAGTTTTGAAACAAAGACCAAAATCGCGACACAAAAGTCCATGATCTCGTATCGAAACACCCGCACATTGAACTGTTGAGCTCTAATTAAGACGGAGCAACTGTGGCGGCGGCGGCTGGTGGACGGTGGGCTCGGTAGCGGTGCATATTGTAGGCTGTTTGTATTAACAGTAGGTTATTGTATTTTTGTATTTGTCATTTTCCACCTTTATAGTTTAGTGTTTATTTACTTGAATCAGCTCCTCTGCTCTTCTCCCCACACTCTCACACACCTAGCCTGCACCTCTGGTCTCTCACAGCAAACACGCAAGCTTGATCTACCTCTTTCTGTCTCTCTCTCCCTGTATGTGCCTCAACTGATTTTCTCCATCAGCAGTACATTTCATTAAGTCGCCCTGTTTAATAAATACACCTGTGATTCAGTTTTCAAGTGCACCGCATGTGGATCGAAACTGAAACTTAACGTTAGTGAGTGCAGTGGTGCGTTCACTGTCGCTCCGTAATGTAACATTTCCTGCTTGTCCATTAACTTAATACCAGATGACCTCTCCCTCACCGTTTCTCTGCAAAATGCTTAAGTGGTTTACTAAATATACTTTGGCAGGTGCAGTTATACCTGTCCGGCCCGCCCAAGTAGAGTATATGTTGAATGCACTTAAGTTAGTGCAAGCTGTAGGCCTATATTCTGTAATCTATCTTATAACCCCCTTCTCTTGGTATTCAACAATACCAAGAAACAAAACACCAGGAGACTGTTGGTGAAGGCCAACCAAGAGCCGGCATTGATTTACACACAGCCATGGAAGTGTCATTTGACTCAATTTGTTTGCTATTAGTAAGTAATTACATAATATTTTTCTGTGTGCGTGTTTTGTCAGCTGTTGGGGGGGCTCAGCTTTTCTTGGATAAAAGGGGGGGCGCCAAGGAAAAAAGGTTGGGAACCACTGCTCTAGTCCATGGTTCTCCTTACAGGCAGACAGAACCAGCTCTTATCTTTTTTGCTAAGACAGATAAATTCATATATAGCGCCAAATCACAACAACAGTTATCTCACAGTGCTTTCCATAAAAGAGCAGGTCTAGACCGTACTCTGTGATGTTAGTTACAGAAGCCCAACAATTCCCACCAAGAGCAAGCACTAGGCGACAGAGGCAAGGAAAAACTTCCTTTTAAGAGGCAGAATCCTCGAGCAGAACCATGGCTCAGGGTGGGCGGTCATCTGCCTCGACCGGTTGGGGGTGAAGGGGGGAGAGAGAGAGAGAGGGCGGGCAAGAGAGGGACAGAGAGAAAGAGAGAGAGGGATGGAAGGAGAGAGAGGGGAGGGAGGCAGCCTACACAATATACACACACTGAGATACAGATAGTAAAGTTGATGTTGCTAAAGACAATATGAAAAAGGGTACAGATATTTATAGTAGTGTTAATGATAATAATCGTAATGTTAATGATTATAATAACAATAGGACTAGTAACAATAGTCGTTGCAGCAGAGGGTGTCGAGCAGGAACACGGGGGCAGCAGGTGACTCGCAACCACAGATCCAGACTCCACAGCTCCAGAGCCAGAAACACCTGCAGGAAGTGATAGGAGGAGAGAGGAGAGGGACGAGAAAGCACAAGACTACCGGAAAGGGGAGAAGTTGTGTTAGTAACATGCAATAATGGGATGAGGTTGCATACAGAGGGAGAGAAAGTAGAGGAGAGAAGAGCTCAGTGCATCATGGGAAATCCCCCGGCAGTCTAGGCCTATAGCAGCATAACTAAGGGATGGTTCAGGACTCACCTGAGCCAGCCCCAACTATAAGCTTTATCAAAGAGGAAAGTCTTAAGCCTACTCTTAAATGTGGAGATGGTGTCTGCCTCCTGAACCCAAACTGGAACCTGGTTCCACAGGAGAGGAGCTCGATAGCTGAACGCTCTGGCTCCTAGTCTACTTCTGGAGACTCTAGGAACCACAAGTAACCCTGCATTCTGGGAGCGCAGTGCTCTGGTGGGGTAGTAAGGTACTATGAGCTCTTTAAGATAAGATGGTGCCTGACCATTAAGAGCTTTGTAGGTAAGAAAAATGATTTTAAATTCTATTCTGGATTTTACTGGAAGCCAATGCAGAGAAGCTAAGACAGGAGAAATATGATCTCTTTTCCTGGTTCCTGATCAAAGATAACTCCAAGATTCCTCACAGTGGTGCTGGAGACCAGGTCGATGCCATCAAGGGAAACTATATCTTTAGATAATGCGTCACGGAGGTGCTTGGGCCTCAGAACAATAACTTCAGTTTTATCTGAGTTTAACATTAGAAAATTACAGGTCATCCAGGTTTTAACATCCTGAAGGCACATTTGAAGTTTAGCTAACTGATGAGTTTCATCTGGTTTGATCGATAGATATAACTGAGTATCATCTGCATAACAATGAAAGTTTATGGAATATTTCCTGATAATATTGCCTAAAGGAAGCATAAAGTGAACAGGATTGGTCCGAGGACATATCCTTGAGGAACTCCATGACTAACTTTGGCGTGCACTCAGGACTCATCGTTAACATGTACAAACTGAAATCGATCTGATAAATAGGACCTAAACCAGCTTAGAGCGGTTCCTTTAATGCCAATGAAATGTTCCAGTCTCTGCAATAGGATCTGATGGTCAATGGTAACAAATGCAGCACTAAGATCTAGTAAAAACAGTACAGAGACAAGTCCTTTGTCTGATGCAATAAGGAGGTTATTAGTAATTTTCACAGTGCTGTCTCTGTGCTATGATGGAGTCTAAATCCTGACTGAAAATCCTCAAATAAATTATTGCTCTGTAGAAAGTCACACAGCTGTTTAGCAACTGCTTTCTCCAGGATCTTAGAGAGAAATGGAAGGTTAGATATAGGTCTATAGTTGGCTAAAACATCTGGATCAAGTTTGGGCTTTTTCAGAAGAGGTTTAATTACAGCTACTTTAAAGTACTGTGGTATATAGCCTGTTGATAAAGACAGATTGATCATATCTAGCATAGAAGTGCTGACTAAGGGTAAAACTTCTTTAAGCAGCCGAGTCGGGATGGGGGTCTAAGAGGCAGGTTGATGGTTTAGATGAAGAAATTATTGAAGTTAGTTGGTAAAGATTGAGGGAAGCAAAGCAGTCTAAACATATGTTTGGTTTTACAGCTGTTTAAAGAAACTGTTACAGTTAATGTTAAACACGCCACAGCTCATTGGTTGCTTTGCAGTGCTGCTTATGTGTTTTTATTCAGCTAAAAAAGTAAATAGTTATGTTCACAAGTCTAGGATTAAGACTGCTTTGAGGAAACCTTCTGCAAAATAAATGTGTCATTTGTAGTCTCACAAATGGTCTGTACTGTATTATTCATTCAATACTGTTTCGGTAAACTGGGGTTACTCTCAGAGCAGAGGATGCTTTTTAGTACGGACAAAATGGCTTTCAGCATTCTGACCTGCATCAATGTCTGCTTTGTGCAACATGGACAGAAATTATATTTTAGATTGTTTGGCTTAAATTATGGTTTTCTGAGTTTGATGTAACAGGACTTGTTCTTCATTAACTAATAGCTCCGGGTAAAATACTTATTTGTCCTTAATGCATCCTAAGGCTATTTTCCTAAATAGAGAATTTAAGCAATACAGACTTGTTCAAATTTACTGTCACAACAAGAAGTAATTTAACGGCTTTTACCATTTTTAGTAGTGTTATACCCAGTGGATTTGAGTCAGTATCGTTGCAACATCAGCATTACTCCAGGACAGGGTGCTCTCACAACAGCGCTGCTGACTGTCAAGCTCATCATCTAACCTTTTTACCTGTGTTTTTACATATCTTTGGTCCTCCCTTGAAACATTCAAATCTTATCTGCGAGCAAGAAAAAGCTCTTGTCTTGTAAAAAATAAAATTGATATTTGGCTCAGGAACAGATCAGTTTGAAAATATATGAATGAATTTACAATTTTTTTTCAATAAAAAATAAAAAAGTAAAGGGGACATAAAATGCCATTGTCTGGTACCATAGTACTAGTTATAAGGCTTCAAAGAATTATAGTTGATTATAATTACAGCTGTTTGGAAAACACAAGACTCTTGATTCAATAAAGAAATGCTAGAAATGAATAGGGCCATTGAGTCATGCATTGTCTGTTTACTGTACACTTGTTGGCGACATGGAAAAATTGCAGGTGACAGACACTACCTCCCAAATGTTTGCTGACAAGCCTTAAGTATGTTTCACAACTGATTCATTGTCTTTTCATCAGGGAAGAATTAAAGGAGCAGCTGGAGAAGAAGAAGAAGGGCTCCCGAGCCCTGGCTGACTTTGAGGACAAAATGAACGATGTATGTTTGTATTATGTATACTTACACTTACACAACTATTTTTTTTACTATTATTTTACACAAATGTCCGACACAGCTTTATGTATTTTAATGTTTTTCAGAAATGGAGGAAAGAACTGGCAAAAAACCGAGAGAAGTTGTTAGGGGGAGGTGACAAAGAAAAAGACAAAAAAACAACAGAAAAGGAAAAAGAGGAGAAGAAAGAGAAAAAAGAGGTATGTTGTCTCTTTTATCGGACATTTGAATTATCTCACTCTTAAAATTCATCTTTACTCACTTTGGCTTTTCATTTGTGTCTAGAAAAAGAAGAAAGAGAAGAAGAAGCCCAGCAGGGTGAGGAGAGACCTCCAGTATTTTGATGGCTAGCTGTGCCACAACACTGCTGCGCACACACACACACACACTCTTTATGTACACATGAAAAAAAGTGGTGAAGGGACACAAATAATAAAGATGATATAGAATACATACACAAAATCAAGAACCATTGTCATACAGCAGGTCTTCACAAGCATATAACTCACTTGTCAGGTAACAGCATCTCTGCTATATGTGGCAGCTGCAAATAATAGCAGACAGAGCACAGTACTTTGCGAGCCAGGTAACCCCGTTTTTGGGCATCCCAAGCTGTTGAAGCCATCTTGCGACCAACGTGTGTGTCTGTGTCCTAGGCTGCCAAGTATGAAAACAAGTAGTGTGCACTGATCTAGTGCACATCTGACCTAGCTCTGAGAAGGCATTTAGGAGTAGATGGTATTTAATGACCTTGGTCGTAAAATCTTCCTTCATGCAGAATCGAAGGTGCAGCCTACCTTCAAAATAAACACCTCACTAGACACTTCCAACAACATCTGATATTTTAGCAAGCAGGTGTAAGAAAGTAGCAGAATTACTTATATGAATTATAAACTGTGGATGGCTTTACACAGTGATGTTTATGAGCATGGAAATGGTTTGATATGTCTTTCACTAAGAGGTCTACTATTCTGTCATGATGTGCTATGTACATTCATTTGTAAGTAAGTAACAGCCATTCAAGATGCGTGACATTGTTTCAGTCATCTGTGGTGTGATGCAAACAATGTGGGATCCGAGTTGTGGGAAACCAAGTAGAAAGGTTGAGTCTGGTAGGAAGAACTGGTAGTCTGGCTTTTATTGTGAATGTTTATTTATTTCCTCATGTGGGCGCAGTGTTCTTGAGGAATAAGGGATCAGAAGAGGAGGGCACAAAAGTTTTCCCTGAAGTTTTCTTCCAGTACTGTGTTGATGTTCCTGTAAGTCCATAAGAGTTCGCTGGGCACCTGCATGTGGCTGTGATCACCATATGTGGTTTTCTTGATGTAGGTGAGAGGGTCAGTTATAATGTCCTCTGTGACCCTTGAGTCCCAGAGTCAGACCGCATCCACTCATGTGACACTCCAGTTTAGATCTGGCCAGTTTGACCAGACCCCAAAACCAGCAGAATCGGTAGCCTATAAGGTTTCCTGTTGGGTTTTTTTCTGAATCAAACACACACGCAGACACACACACTCTGTGTCCTCTGAGATGGTCTCTAACTGAATCCTTTTACTGTTCCAAACAAGTGAATAACCTCAAGTCTAATGAATCCTGCTTTCATTGTGTTTTGGTCAAGCATTCTTCATCTTCCTCCTCCTCATCGAGTTCTGATTCTTCTAGCAGCTCCTCCTCAGAATCTGAAGACGAGGTAAGTCATTGCAGACTTCAGCATGCGAATTGACATACTGCCAACCAAAAATAACATTTTGTGACTCTTAATCCATCTGCATCAGTTCAGAAGTGTAGTGTTCCGGAAATAGACACAAACTCTGCTCCGCTTGTTGACACATTAAATGTTTCTGATAGTGGATTAGTGTGTGATAACTGATCAGTAATAAATTTGACTAGCTTAATATATCCAGCTCAAACTGATCAATTTTTAAAGGCTGTGATGCGTTTCCCTAGCCATCCTGCAAATCCATAAAGATGTTTTACACGTAATGCAGCACTGCACTGTAAGGTCATAGGTCTTATTTATTTTTTCCAGCATCCTTTGCACTATGCTCCATCACACTGTGTACATGTATGTGTACCTGTATATCATATCCACCTTCAACATGTACATAATGAGAATAGTTTACTCTTGCATCCTTTGCACTCTGACTACTGTCTATATTGTCTGATTTTATTTTGTTATTGTATAAGTATGCACATCATGAGCAATGTACAATCCTGAGTCAAATTCCTCGTTTGTGTACACATACCTGGCAATAAAACTGATTCTGATTTTATTTCTATTTGTGTGTCCAGGATGAAAAGAAGAGTGTGAAGAAAAAGCGGAAGAGAAAGAAGTCATCGTCCAGGAGAGCATCGGACAGCTCAGAGGAAGAATCTGATGCTGAAAGCAAGGTTTTTCTTTTCTTCTTTTCTTTTTTAAGGCACAATTTGCTTGCCTTAATTTAGTATAGAATTAGTGTCTGGTGTTGAAAATGTGCTGTCCAACAACTGTCCTGCAAAGACATCATGTTGTTTAAAATGCCAGTGTTTAATCTAAATGTTTTCTTCCCAAGAAGAAAAAGAAAAGAATCAAGGAAGAAGGGGACAAAGAGAAGGTAATTTACTCTTATTCACTAACTCTCATTTTTGATGCTGTTAATTTTGCTGAACTTCTGTGTATTTCAACAGATGTGTGATCATTTGAAAAAACTTAGCCTATATATACACACACACACACACACATGTCCCTTGTTCTTGCCAATCATGTTGAGTCAACACCTTTTGAGTTCAGTTGTTACAAAGCATTCATAATTGGGATGTAAATCTTGTGTCTGTCAGGATGACAGAAGAAAGAAGGAAAGAAAAAGGAAGGCCGAGCGAAGTTACAAAGACACATCTTCAGAGTCATCTGTGGACTCTGAGGGGGAGGAGGTAGTAAGTATCATTCTCAAGAATTGTTTTTAGGATAATCACTACTCTGAAACTACTACAAGTTTGCCACTAGTCTAACTTGTAATATAAACCAGTCAATAGAAAATCCCTCCCTTCAATAATTAATCCATGTTATCTCCTCTTTGTTCCTCTTTTACTTCTTTGTTCCTCTTTTTAATTCAAATCTGAGGAGATGAAAATTATTTTAAGTATCGCCAAGTATGCCTGCTGCTAACCTCTGTAACAGTATACAGTTTTTGGCATTTGGCCGATGGGGCATGTTTCATGGAAGGCATCTGTGAAGACGGTTTAGTCAGAATCAGAGTAATGTATAAATGACTGGCTCGTTGGTTTAGTTTTAATTCTGTGCTGTTGTCCCAAGTATACAGACTTGTGACTACACACAAGATGAGAACGCACATGCATGTCAGCAGTCAGCTGTCCATTGCCTTTAGTCTTTGTCACGTGCTCAGTTGCAGGAGAATGAGTCAACATATTTTTGATTTTCACTCCTCTCCCACCCCACTGCTACAAAAACTCTCCCATCCCAATCCTGGAACAATGACCCCCGTCCAATCCCAATCATCACTAAAAAAATTTGAAAATAGTTTAGTTATGTTAGAAACTGCATATTTATAGAAAAAACAGACCTATGATTCCCGCCCCACATACTCCTGTTGACTTTTGTGATGAATAGTGAAATTGATTCCCATCCTGCGGGAAACCTGTGGATCACAGGACAAAATATTAAGTTGGTGTGTCCGTGTGATCCGTAATCAAACCAGAATAAAACCTTGCATCAATGGTAAATTCCCCCTTTCTGCCCAGAATAATAGCAGGTTAAGCACAGTGATAGCTCTTTCACAAGACCCAGATGATATGGGTGTACTGAGGCATATTCAACCCGAGTTGGACCCATTCATCTGAGACTGCAGTCACTGATTAATCTGTGGTTGTCACAGTTACAGGATACTCCCGTCTGCAGTGTAATTCAATTCCCTTAACTGCTAAGCCATAGACTTATACACAGTTACATTACAAATTTGCCAAATATTTAAATTCATGTTTCAGTCTCACTTCTTCCTGTACGCTCATTCTCTTTCACTCATCCAGATGTGCAAGCTTTCTGTCTGTCACTCTTCTTGGGTAGTCTGGTAAATGAGGTTCCGTCTCTAATTAAAAACTCCATTATATCAAAGACTGGCAGTGTTTGACTTCCATTCAACCTATATCAGGAGGAGGTTGTGACCCCATGTTGGCCCATTCATATTGACGGCTACTGCAAGTTCAACTAGTGTCGCTCTAAATTTTGCGTGATTCAGACAGACACTCAGAACCTGAGGGAGAGTAAGCGCAATGAGTCTGACCAAGACGGTTGAACTATTAATCAGGGGAAATGTTAGATTTACCTTAATGGCTAAGTGAAATGGGTTCAAGTGTCATCCTGTTTTTCCTATCAAGCCCTGTTGTCATGCATTTTACCTGCCATTCTGCACCCTGTTGTATAACTCTAGAGTATCCAGTGGTGATGCATGGATGAGGATGATTGTAAAATTGTTTTGTTTATCAGTCAGCGGTCATCACTTGGGCCTGTTTATTTTTCATAGATAAGAAATTTAATCAGATTTTGTTCAGTTTTGTCTGAACTTATGCAAAAATAGATTTAGTGTTATTATGTTTGCCAGGAAACATGACAAAATCATAAGTTTAGTGTAATAACTACCTCACTGAGTTAAAAAAAAAATGGTAAAACTTCAAGTGAAAGGAGAAAGGTTGCCACGGGAGCTTTTCATAATTTGGGCATGTTAACCATTTTTGCTCAAAAGTGTAGAAGACAACAGTTTGGTCCATAAACAGATGACCTTATGACTTGACTTGACTTGACTCCATAGTTGTGAAACAAGTTTTTTGCATGTAATGGGCTTTTTGGAATTGAGTGTAGCTGAAGACTTCCCCTTTTCCGTGGTCTCATTTCAGTTTTTCTCTCCCTAGGCTGAAGCCAAGAAGAAAAAGAGAAGTAGCGAGGAAAAGGAGAAAATCCCAGTGAGCAGTTGACTTACTTACTTTTCAGTTAACAGTTCACACAAAAGGTTCTGGTTTGATCTAGTGCAGCTAAGCAGGCAGATTTTTATCTGATGACTACATCAAAGACTAATATCAGGAATGTAAGAATTTAGTAAGTAGGTAAGATTTTTAAAAGTTTAATGATCTTTCGTACATGGAGTGCATCTTCATAATACAAGTCCCAATACCCCTATACAGATATGTTGGGACATTGGCAAGTGTCAGAAATTCACCACTAAACCTTATGTGCGGAGCCTCACCCCCCCCTCCCAAAAAATACACATTGTTAATCCAGCTGTGGAATTAATGCTAAACTTATGAGCAGTGACTTAAATAAAAGTGTCAAACGTCAAATGTTTTACATTTACAGGACAAATCCAAGAAGAAGAGGAAAAAGAAGCACAAGAAACACGGCAGAAAAAAGAAAAAGAAGACTGCATCTCAGTCAGACTTGGAGCTCAATTAACAACCGTAGCTTTACAGTTCCCTCATCCTCCTGACAGCTCACTAGTGTTATGTTTGCCTTTGACTTCGAAAAACTTTACCCATCCAGCTTCGGTCATCACGCTTCAACAAGAGACCTACAGACATGTAATGCTGGGGTTCTGTGAGTGAAGTGAAGTTGAGAGAGGAACCCATCCCTCTACGTGGCAAATACTGGTACATATCTTTGGTTGTTTGTTTTTTTTATCACCATGCCTTTTGTAGATTATTTTTCTTTTGAGTTACACTCAACAACAGGAATTCCACATCTCCCCCACCGCATCTTGGAGATTTCAGTGTAACCGGCACTAACTTTCACCTTCAGTATACTGGTCCTCTTGGAGTTGCTCTCTCCGCTTCAAACCAAGAATCTTGCATTTCTAGTTGCTCGATGAGGCTGTTATGCTGGTTCCTGCGTCATTCATGTAGACCTGATGTCTCGCCAGCCTCATACTGAAGTTGAACTTTCGATAAGAAATGTGTTCTTCACAGTCAACATTTATACAAGAGATAATTGTTCTGTTTCACAAATTGTCACACCTCAGTGTACATGTATAAACAATGGGAATTCATTAAATAAAGTATTGTTTTATCCTTTATTGCTGTTCCAACTTTTTATTGCGAGATGTGTGGTTTTATTACACCTTTCATTACAAACTGTTAAAAATCTTGTTCTGCAATATCTTGTTTCCTTAAAACTGAGGACAGCAGTACTGTAAGAGTAACTGTAGGAATGATGTAAAGCACAGAACCACCTCAGGTATTGCAACTTGTTTTCGTAGGTTCACACCACACATTCTGCCATTAAAACGCAGCAAAGTTAGGCTACAGGATCAAACGGTAATAAAATGTTAAAAAAAGTTTGCCTATTTTAATGACTGTAAACCAGTAGACAACCAACCAACTTGTATGATAACACATCCCATAATTTTTTTCCCCTCTTGACTAGTACATCTCAAATACTTGAGTTGTACTAGTTAAAAGGATGAAACACATACACACACAAAAATCAATTAATTGGAAGGAAAAGTACTTGGATCATAAGTAGTGCAATACAAAAATAAATGTAATTCTGGCATTCAAAACAAACTACTGACTTTGAACTGTCAAAGTAAAATCAATGTATACTATCTTATGAGGTGATTGCTTTTAAAATCTTTTCTGCAAAGTAAGTAAATATAGTGGAGTAAAAATTGAGTGTTTTCCTGTAAAATGCAGTGAAGTAGAAAGTAGCAGAAAATGGAAACCTACCTCTAAACTGTACTTAAGTAAAGATACATTCCACCTCTTTATCTATTACACCATGTAGAATCAGTACATTTCTTAAAATCTTGCGTGTCTTGCTCTATCACCCACTGTGGCATTAAAAGCCATGTTAAAATAAAGTTTGAAACATTCAGCCTACTTATTACAAAAGCAAAATCCATTTCATGTAGCATCTTTATTTTTGATTGATACTTTACAGCCAGGTCTTGTGATTGAAACAATGGACTGGAATCAAAGTACATTGACAGCTTGTGAAGTCTTTCATGTTTTATCTTTGAGGGGAGTGTGCGTTTGCAGCCTCATGCAATGATTACTCAAACCCTCCTTTTACAATCCCAAGTGTAGTCGATTTGAACTAGTTCTAGAAACACTTACTGTCCTAATCCGACAGTCACAGGACCCAGGGGTGTGATTTACAGTTGAGCTTCGAGATTTCCTTCAGTGGGAGGGTCTGACCTGCCTTATAAAGAGCAGTGTGCAACTGTGGCTCAGTGCAGAGGAAGTGTGAGACTTTGACAGGAAGTTGTTGAATCGCTGAAGGTAAGTAAGAATAACATCTGTGACTCTATCAAATCCTTCCTTAGTGTGGTTGTCGGTGTAGTGCTTTATAAACAGTGATAAATGCTGTTTACTATTATTACTGTTCCGTGAGGTTGTTTTGAGTGAAGGGAAGATCTTTGTAGCTGAAAGGAAACTGAAAGCCACAACATGAACAATCTTTCTCTTAATACTCTTTTGTGCAGATGTTGAGGATAACTCTGTGGTTGTTTGTGGGAGTGTTTGTGTGGGAGTTTGTGTCCTGCTCCATCACATGTCCTGACGGGAATGTGTGCTCCGATTTCGCTACCTGCTGTAAGATGAAGCATGGATATAGCTGCTGCCCATATCCAAAAGTAAGGACTTACATGTGTCAACACAAAGTCACCTGACCTGCAGTTAGACTGACTTAACATTTTGGTCAGGAAAACTGGGTGCCAACATGTCCTCCTTAATCTCTGTGTTTCTGCATTCACATGTCCTTAGGCCGTGTGTTGCTCTGACTTGGCCCACTGCTGCCCTTCAGGCTTTCGTTGTGACCTGGTTACCAATATGTGCGAGAAGGAAAACCAGCCGTGGATGAACATACCAATGGTGAAGAAGGAAGCTGCAGAGGAACCAAGCACACCTGTTCTACCTGTATCTCCTCTCCAGGAGCTCGAAATCAACCATGTGACGGACCAAACAAAGAGTTCAGTTGTCTTTTGTGACAACTATTACATCTGTCCCGATGGCACTACCTGCTGCAGACACCCAAGAGGCGTCTGGTTCTGTTGCCCATACTCTCTAGTGGGTTGATCTAGATACTCTTGCCACAACTGTAATGAAATTGCACTTTATCTACTATTAACCTTTAATTGCCAAGTGTTTCAATTTCAAAACAGAATTCTCTTTCATTATTATGTAGCCACAATTCTGTGTTTTAATCTTGAGGAGTATTGGCGCTATTTTGTGCTGATTGTTACTTAAAATGTGTGCCTTGTAGGGAAGGTGCTGTTTGGATGGCTACCACTGTTGTCCATACGGCTTCGACTGTGACCTCAGTTACACGCACTGTGTGAGGCAAGGCCTGAGATATCCCTTCACCCCGAAACAAGCTCTGTCCTCATTCCCTGCCTCACTCATTTCAACTTCAGAGGACAAAAGCAGCTTGCAAGAGGTAAGACATATGACAACAAATGTGCCTTTCTATATGTAGTGTATAAATCCTGGAATTAGTTATCTGAATGAAAACCCATTCACATTAGGCCTTGAAAATCTATTTTCTCACTTAGCGTCTTACTATAAGCGGTGGGTTCCTACATGAATACACAATGTCTGACAAAACGTGGTTGTTTCACATGAGAGTTCCTTGCATTTCAGTTTTTGGCCCTGCTTTTTTCAGTGGTTTGAAGTGAGCGTGGCTCCCTGGGGAAAAGGTGATGTCACATCCTTCTGTGTACCAATCAGGATTTAGCATCTTCTGAATCAAAATGTGATAACAGTTCTGGGTTTATTTAGGTAGGTAGGTAGATTTATTTTGTCACAATATAATAGGTTATATAGTGAGTTTGTAACTCCCTTCTGCTACATAGCAGACAATATACATTAATATAGAAGCAATTATAAAAATGGTAAACAGAAATAAACTACTTTATTAATTTACTTTGCAGGCCACTATCAATCGAATCTGATCAAACCACAAAGTCCTGATAAAGCAGATTAGCTGAGTTTTTCACTGTTCAACTCTTGATAAATGAAACTCTTAAATAATACCTAAGGGATTTCCTTTTCATTTAAAAGCTTTAATCAATATTTCTGTATTAGCAAGGGATCAAATGACTACATGTATAGGAAAGGTTTGGCTTGTAATGACAAACCTACAGAAAACTACTTATCAGTTTACTCTGTTCCACTTAGCTCTACAAAGCACTTTCAGTTCATTGTTTTGGTTTTACAGCACCTGTATTGTTTTTTTTCAGTCTCACTAATGTCATCCACCCTGTTTCCAGCAGCAGCATTAGGCAGCAAAAGAGCTCTCATAAACCCACTATAAGCTCGACACAGACTCCGTTAAAAACCAGCCACATATTTCTCATGACTCCAAATGAATGCTGATGTTGTTCCATATCTGCTGCATGTGTAAACAAGCAACTGTTTGCCAACACGTTCAATTAAAAGGTGATAATGTGTCAGTGTCGTGTTTACAGCTTGTTTCTGCTTCTCATTAAGTGGCCCAAAAAAATCAATTACTGCAGGCTTTAGTTCGATTGTTATTGTTATATTTTATATTTGTTTAAATTCTCTGTATGCCCTGACAGCAATCAATAAAACAAATGCTCCGACACAAAAATTCAACAAATCTGGTATCTGTGGCTGTCGTAGGACTGTAATAAGATGGGCTTATTATTGCTTGCCTACCTGCCAGGACTGGCTTGGGATTTTTCGGTTGGATAGCTGTCTCTTGCAAATTCTGCAACGTTGCCTACTCCAGCTTTAATGTTATAGAGAAATACTTTTTAAAAATCAGGTTTTTAGGGATTTTGAAGATCTATTATTAAAAAAAAAAACATTAAGGACCACCTACCTAATACATAAATACATATTTATGATTCAATATTTAGATAATGGCCAGCCTATAATGGTCTTTTTTGTTCACCTTTTGCAGACACCAATGACAGCTCTAACAGAAGCCAGTGACGGCGATCGGGAGGCTGGAGTCATTCGCTGTGATTCCAAGTTTTACTGCTCAAAAGGGACAACTTGCTGCAAAGGATCCACAGGCCAGTGGAACTGCTGTCCCTACCCACTGGTATGGATTGTGCATAAAATATTAAAAACCATCACAAAATAATGGTGCTTTGATCTGAAGGAAAACATTTTGGTAAAAGTGCTTGGACAAAGGAATATAGAGGGTTTACTGCAGAGATCAATTAAATGATCAACATAATTACCACTGTATTTTTTTTCTAACATTGAGACTTGTTCTGATTCAGGGCAAGTGTTGTGCAGATGGTCGGCACTGCTGTCAGTACGGATATACCTGCGACCCCACCTCCATGTCATGCAGAAGATGGTATTCTCAGATCCCCTCAGGAACACAAGATCGTGCCAAAACATACTAAGGACATGTTGAAGTTTGTGCACTGTGACACCTTTTTTTTGTATTCCGTTCAAATCAGTGCATCACAGCCTCAGTTCAATTAACACATACTGGCCAGAATTGGGATCTGGCCTAGATGACCGTTTAAAGAGTAAATAATGTGCTCAAATGATTTTTTTCTCTTATCCATACTGCATTCTGTTGTCAACTTTCAGTTTCAGTAACCAGCTTAGCAAGATTCACTGCAAATGTTCTTATCAGTTGGAGAGGTATAGGTTATGTTGAGAATGTTTAACCTGGAAGGGTTTGTTTTAGAAGTAGACAAATCTTGGAGAACGTTATGTCAACCTCAAATCATGTCATGTTTTTTTCTAATGAAACAAAATTGTATGGAAATTTTTAAATACAAAATATGAAAATGTGAGTAAATTCTTTTTTCATCTATTCTCTTTTCTCATGCCGCATGAATTTAATGTTTCATTGGGAGATAGACCACTTTCCTGAGCTTCCCATAATTTGATATAATTAGGCTATTATAAAAAAGTGAACACTGATGTTCATCAGATGGCTGTAACTTTGAAAGGAAGAAACTAAAATTTTGTCTCATTTCAAACTTGATTTATGGTTACCATCAAACCCCTGGGAAATGCACCAAGCTTTGAAGCTAATTTGACATAGTGGCCAAACCGTGGCAATACAACTTCCAAAAAAACCCAACTCATTACAAGGTAGTTTATTTGTCATTTCTACTACCTATTATCGATGAATCAATGGGTTATTAACTCTCATCCCCAAATCTGGAAAGAATAAAAGATATACAGAGAACCTGCATAAGACCCATACCATTACTTAATCTAGACTATTAATTATTTGCCAATAGCATTGCCAATAGATTAAAGGGGGTATGACACAAATTGTTACTGAATCTCGTGGCTTCCTCAAAGCCTGCTCTATTCATAACAACATCAGATCGATACATTTATTAGATTATGGAGATAAAATTGAGGATGATGTTTAATTATTATTTAGATTTCTTCAAAGCATTTGATAAGAGTTGAACATCATTTTATTTTGGATACACAGGAACATTTTGGTTTTGTGATTATGTACAACAGTTGAATGTTATGGGTAGTCCATTATAATTGGTGGACGGTATTTCCCTTTTCTTAAAGAATTTGGCACAAATACCAAAAGCTTTGAAGGTTATCTCTTTCTTCTCAAAAGCCTTAGGGCTTTATTTGAATTTGAACAAATGTGAACTTATGGCAATTCACGGTCACCCTTTATCAGCATGTTTCCATGCATGTTACTCACGCAAATTTCACTTCTGGACTATTTGTGTTTCGCAATTAAACCCACGAATACTCCCCCTTCTCTTTTGGAAAGAGGAGAGGAGGAGGGGTTTCTATGTAAATAATGAACAATACTTCCTCCTGCATATCTTGTGTGACAAGAAACACACACAAGCATGAACTGTTGAATGGCGTCACCGGGAAGGTTTTGCTATCTTGGCATTGAATGGTACCTTTTGTTTTGTTTTATTGAAGTGGTTACAGAGTTTTATAAATCAGAATGAAAGCTTTTTGATTAAAATCTTTATGGATTTTGGAGGTATAGAAGTGTGATTTTGAGATTTGTAACCTGCCAGTCAAGTTATCTGCAAGTCCTCTATTTGGAAACTGATCTTATACCTTTATAATACACCAATCTGGAATAATAGATGTATACTGATACAGAAGAAGTCATTTTATTTTAAAGAATGGATAGAACAAAGGACATGGTCTAGGGAATATGTTTGACTACAATAAGTTCAGTCGTAAATTCAAGGTAAAATGTAGTATAGAATATTGTGCTGTGAGTAGAGTGATCCCACAAGTTCTTATTCCCGTGATTAATGTTGATATCACAGAGGCCTAGAAAATTAGTGGTTGCAATTTGTAACCTCACGGCCCCTGAGAACTATACATGGGCTGTGAAGTGCAGTGCCCGTGAGTATCATAGACTGTGTATATAAAAAGCTGCCACCGTTTTCATTTAAATAAATCACGGATGTACAAAGAGAACTGAAAATAATCTTTTTTATATTAAAAAAATAAAGAGAACTGAAACTGAACTACTCTGAACAATAAGGCTGAACCTGGTGGGGAATAAAACCGTACGGGTGATGCATAAATGGCCCCATAACACATTACATTGAACTCCTCAAACACCACTTGTTCACCACAGCCTACAAACTCCCCTAGTACTGCTTCCTCTGTAGTTTGTTTCAGATTTGTTTGTTGTTATGTCATGTACAGCCTATTCTGTAAACTGTTCTTCAGTTTCATGAAAGGCACTATTTAAATCAAAGTAAAAAAAAATTCTCTTAATGTCTTGCTTTGTTTACTCATACAGCCGAGTCCATTCCATGGACTTGAGGATGCAATGAGGGTGTGATAGATTTATTTAATGGATATTGTCCTTCTTAAAATGTGAGCAGTGCTGACGAGGATGCTCTTCTGGATTTCTTGTATCTTAATGTTACTGGGGATTTAGTTGGTGTACTTTTCCATCCCTTTCTTTACCAGACCAAGAGCACCTATTACTACTGGAATTGTTATGGGCTTCGTCTCCCACTTTCTTTCAATTTCTATCTCCAAATCTTTATATTTGGAGAGTTTTTCTGTGGTCTTCAGGGAGGTGTTTCTTTCAGATGGGACAGACATGTCAATGAGCAGACAAGTTCTCTCCTTGTCCTTCACTACTATGTCGGGTCTGTTGGCCTTGGTTTCTATATCAGTTTGAATTGGCGTGTCCCAGATTGTAGTAGATAAATCATTGTCTATTACAGTTGATGGCTCCTGCACATAGTAGGCTATTTGTCCTTTACTTTGTTGTTGTAATGCTTCCAGATTGCCCAGTGGAGGTATGCTGCTGCTTTGTTGTGCCATTGTATGTATTCTGTTTTGGCCAGTATTGGGCAGCCAGAGACTAGATCAGAGGTCACTAGGCGGACCGCGGTCCGGATCCGGACCCAGCGGCCGTATTGTCCGGACCCGGACGTACAGCCGACCTGTTATCGAGAATTACTACCTCCTGACGGGACTTTTCTTTTTTTAAATGCGCAGCTTTGCTAGCATTTACTGTCCTCGTTCAGCGGCACAGGGAACTCATAGACCAATCGCATGTGCTCTAATTGTCTCATGTGATGCTGCCCAGCCAATCAAATCTGTGCATTGTTAAGCATTGCCAGAGCCGTTAACGGCATTGCATTGCGAATCGAATCCGCGAGTGAGATACACAGAGGAAGAGAGGAGACGAAAGAGAAAAGAGACTTCACATGGCTTTTAACCAAGAATGTACAGATTCTCACACGTACATTCTTCCCACGGGCAGTTCAAAACCGGAATATCTCATATATCTTCAATCCTAGGTAGAGCTCACATTTCTCACTAAACAAGAGAAAGTAGGGAAGTGGTAGCTATATAAGAGGGAATGAAAGAGAAGAGGAGGCATTACAGCTGTTCATTTGCTAAGATGTGTTGAGTGTTAATTATAAAATTTAGTTAGTTTTTGTTTTAGTTTTTTAATTGAAGACCCCTGGACTAGATGATCTATTGGCTCCTGTTGGTTGTTGCATATCCTGCACATTGGGTTTCAGAATCTTATTCCGATAATAGTTGGTCTTAATACACTGGTCTTGAGCAGCAATAATAAACCCTTCAGTTTCAGATTTTAGGCCAGGTATTATGATTATAATAATCATAATACACTGTGGAAGAAGCGGCTTAAAAACGGCTGATACCTTTCACTATCTGAATTGGATCCATTCAGTCCGATAACATTTGGAAAGTCTAAAAGAGCCTCACGATTAAATAATTTTATCGCCATTCAAATTAGCGGAGGGCTAAGCCGGAAGGTAGACCTTTGGCGGCGGAAGTCTGTAACGCGCTCGGAGCCCCGCCTCCAATGCTTTATCCAGTTGAGTTTACAAATGGTGGAAAGATGAGTCAAATCGAAGAACTAAAGGTGTTTGTCTCGGAGCGGCTAAACGCTACTGCCTCTGAAATAGTCGGTGCTATTGAAAAAACCATAACGGATTACGAGGAGCAGGTTTCCCGTTTGAAGGAAGAAAACGACCGGCACCGCTCTCTGTTGGACATCATCCTGAAAGCCAAGTTAACGCCACGACAGACAGAAGGTTGGTCCATCCGAAACACACAATCTGGGTGGATGTTGTTAACATTAGCCTCTGCTAGCAAGCAATAAGTAGCACCGCTAATAAAGTCACCTCTGTTGAATTTTGTATCTGTTTACCGTTAAAAGTGTTTAAACAAAGTGTCACTACATTCAGTTTATGTATCTAAATGCAGCTAGCTAAAGGTTAACGTTAGCTTTTTCAAACGCAGGTGAGGATTGCTGTTAAGTAAAATAGTTGCTCCCAAACGTTACTACGTCACAACACTGAAGATACCAGGTACTAACGTTACTCTGAGGTTTGGATTAAGATGAATTTAAACTATTAAAGTTCATACAAGACAAAAAATAGTGGCTGCCACTGGCATGTCATGGCAGCTGCCAGTGGACGTTTTGTCCTATCACAGTAGGAAAAGCACAGCTGCAAACAATAGAATCACTGATGGCTGAATTCCATGTAACAGTTAGCTGACTTGGTTTTGGGCTCCTGTATTATTTATTACCAATTTATCATGTTGTTTTGTTTTATTGTTGCTTTATTTTTTTCTTTTTCTTGTAAAGCCCTTTGTGAAAGTTTAATAAACTTTACTTACTGCTATTGTGCATACGCTCTCATGGCTTACTGGCACACTTGAATAGAACAGAGCTATTGTTAGTAGTAACACCTATCAAAATGTTTGCTATGAAAAATGCCTTTTCACATGCTGATATCTAGGCAAGAATGTGTTCTACGACACCTTTTAATTAACCTAAATGCTTAAGGCCTGTTTTTCCTCAAGCAGTGCTTGTAAGCTAATGCTCAAACTCTGCAACCAGCATTGCATACTAACATCTTACCTAAAATACCACAAAAATGAGGTGGCAGCTGCCAGCAGTAGTCAGTAACAAATTGACAAGCCACAACCATGTCTACATATCTTGGCTACTCTGTTAAATAGCTCTCCAATGTCACAACCAGTGTTTGTTTTTCTAAATTGGTCATTGTCCCCATTTTCTGCGACACTAATCTTCTTGACGCCATTGCCAGGAAATGACAACAGTTTTAACTATAACATAACTGTTGTTATTTATTTTAGTATTTGTCTCTATACATTCAGCCCTTAGTTCCACCCTGTTTTGTTATTTTCTTTTCTCTGCAGCAGGTAATGCCACCAAAAAACAGGTTACCCCTGCTGCTGCTGACCCAGGTGCATCAGATTCAAGTCCTGCCCACGAGTCCCCCTGCCATTCCAATGGTAGGGCTGAAGTCTAACAATAAAATCCCCTCTTCAGTAAAATCACTTAATTTGGCTTCTCTGTAAAGCTCAACAAAATATTATTAATTTGCTAAAATGGGCTTTTCAAAAATGATTCTGTCACCAGTAAGCACCATTAGCCTTTTCCAGTCAACAGTACAAGGCCTTTGTTGAAGTGTCTCATAACTCTTGTAATTCTATTATATACCAGACCATTTTGTAAAGTAACTAAATTAGATCATTATTTATTTTCCAGGCTTGCAGTGTGTCTTCACCTCACGCACAGACTTTTTAAAGTTAGCATCCAGTGGCGACTGTCCCTACTGCTTGAAGACCATTCAAGCCAGTGAGACACATTTAATGAGAAAGCATTATCTATTTGCTGTTCATTTTGCTGAGGGTGGTACCGGTAAGTTTTATTAATATGGAAATCAAAATGTGATGATACTTTATTCATTATAATGGATTACCTTAGTCGAGCAATTTTAAAGTATGCTAGCTGATTTTCATAGCATGGAATTGTGCTAACATGCCAAAATAATTTTTCTCTTTTCAGAAAAATTTGTTGTTCCATGTACATGCAAAGACAGGATCCAAGGTAGAAGTCACTGGCACTGCCCATTTTGCAGAAAGATCATTTATCGGAAATGTAACTTTGAGGTGCACATATCTAAACAACATGGTATGTATCCTACCATTCCTTTGTTTTGTTGTAAAAGCATGTGTTCAGTTCTGCTTTAGATAACAGCTGTATAATAGAGCCACCACTAATAATAGTGGTAATGAATTTCCCTAACTAAAAGCTGCTGTGTCTTTTTACTTTACAGGTTATACAATATTGCAGCAAAGCCAAGACCCAGGTTAGTTTACAATGTGTTGCAAATTTGCACAAGTGTAAAAAAACAAATGCAGCACCTGTATTCATCTTCTCCACAATTAGACTATTTACACCAGGCATTAAAATGCGTTTTATATCCAGAATGTTTTCGGATATGATCTTGGGTGTATTTATACCTGTACTTTCAAATTGAAATCCAGTCACCCAAAATGCATTTTAAGTGAAGCTAATAATTTAAGATTTCTATTTCATTCTATTTCTTCTTTTGGGTAATGCATATATATAATTCAGTTTAAAGTTCAATAAATCAATTAGTAATCATGTATTAAATAATCATGATTATGATTGATTTTTGCCACAGTCAAGCAGCCCTAACTCTGAGGAGCTCTGGACATAGGTTAATCATACACAACCATGATTATACCATTCCAAGCGCATTTGTGAGGGCAGGCACAGATGTTGGACAAGAAGGCCTGGCTCTGTCTCCGTTCTAATTCACCCCAAAGGTGTTCCATCGGGTTGAGGTCAGGACTCTGTGCAGGCCACCAAACTTGTTCATCCATGTCTTTATGGACCTTGCCTTGTGCACTGGTGTGCAGTCATATTGGAACAGGAAGGGGCCAACCCCAAACCGTTTCCACAAATTTGGGAGCATGAAATTGTCTAAAATGTCTTGGTATGCTTAAGCATTAACAGTTTCTTTCACTGGAACTAAAGAGCCAAGCCAAACCCCTGGAAAAACAACCCCACACCAAAATCCCCCCACCACCAAATTTTACACTTGGCACAATGCAGTGAAGCAAGTACAGTTCTCCTGGCAACCGCCAAACCCAGTCCATTGGATTGCCAGACAGAGAAGCGTGATTCGTAACTCCAGAGAACACGTCTCCACTGCTCTAGTGTCCAGTGGCGGTGTGATTTACACCACTGCATCCCACGCTTTGCATTGCACTTGGTGATGTAAGGCTTGGATGCAGCTGCTCAGCCATGGAAACTCATTCCATGAAGCTCTCTACGCACTGTTCTTGAGCTAATATGAAGGCCGGTCGACATTTGGAAGTGTGTAGCTATTGGTTCAGCAAAAAGTCGGCAACTTCTGCACACTGTGTGCCTCAGCATGCGCTAACCCCGCTCTGATTTTATGTGGCCTACCACTTTGTGGCTGAGTTTCTGTTCTTCCCAATCGCTTCCACTTTGTTATAATACCACTAACAGTGGACCCTGGAATATTTAGTATAGTGAGGAAATTTGCACAGGTGGCAACCTATCGCGGTACTGTGCTTGAATTCACTGAGCTCCTGAGAGCGACCCATTCTTTCACAAATGTTTGTAGAAGCCGTCTGCATTTCTAGGTACTTGATTTTATACACCTGTGGCCATTGAAGTGATTGGAACACCTGAATTAAGTGATTTGCAGGGGAGTCCTAAAACTTTTGGCAATATAGTATATTTGGCAGGCTATAAAATACATTGCTCTGTCCTTCCCCTTAGAGATCGATCATCCCTCTCTCATTGCCTTTGAGGAGGATGTTCCTCTGAGTCCTGAACCCTGGTGTCAGCAGGGGCTGAGCAGTCTACACCAGGAGGACCCTCAGTCCTCACTGTTGCTTCAAATAAAAGATGAGGAAGAAGAAATGTGGAGACTAGGTCTGATGGAAGAGCATGGCAAATAGAACTTCACTTTCACTGCATGTTAAAACTTGTGATGCAAACAATTGAATGTTAATTTTCTCTTTTATCCACAGGGAGTCATCCTGAGTTGCAGAACTCAGAGCAGCTGCAGATCAAAGGTGAGCCAATACAAATGGGTCTGGAGGCAGATCACGCTCAAGACCCTGCATTGAACATAATCTATGTGGACACTTACATTCAACATCCCAGCGAAATCAACAATGTGGAAAGCAGCAGGGAGCATCCTCTTCCTAATTCTTCAACTCAACCTCTGGAAAACCTGCCTGATGGTGGGATTGGTGAAATACAGCAGCCAGCTGGGGAATCTCAGCACATCACTAAAGATGGTGCTCTTGCTAAGAATGGAAGCAGAAGCAAAATCAAGGATTGGAAGAACCATAGACATTGTTTAAATATAAAGCCACTCAATTCAACTAGGAAGAGGCATGTGCAAAGATCTGTACCTCCCTTGAGTTTAAATGTAAAGAAATCCACAGAGTCATCTGCCAGTCAGAATCTCACAGGTCCTCATTGTTGTAAAGCATGTGGAAAGACTTTCCATTACATATACACACTGAGGACACACGCGCAAACACACACAGTGGATAAAATCTATATATGTGGAATTTGTGGAAAACATTTAGAGTCGCCAGAGAGTTTAATCCAGCACCTTAAAAGCCACACAAAAACAAACAAATGTAGTGTATGTGGCAAACAGTTTTCTAATAGTTCCCGTCTGAAACGGCATAGGAGATTTCACAGACCAAAGGGTCTAAATATCATGTCATCAGCTTACAAACCACAGATGGGCGATATCTTACCGATGTCATAAATGCATCAAACTGCTGTTATTACTGGCTTATGATCCACAGCAGTAAACTAAATCTACTAAGTGGAAGATGCTAGTCCAGTGGTGTATTTATGGATAACTGTCCTAGTGCTGGTCAGTATGTTTATTTGTTATCATATTCATGTATAATTTTGTAGACTTTCAATTAAAAAAAGTAATTTCTTCCCTCTGTGTAAATTTATTT
The DNA here is from genome assembly GCF_014851395.1 of Micropterus salmoides. Lineage (NCBI taxonomy): Eukaryota > Metazoa > Chordata > Actinopteri > Centrarchiformes > Centrarchidae > Micropterus > Micropterus salmoides. Next base: position 21,097,918 of record NW_024040817.1, on the reverse strand, counting down.
TTTCATGGATCATCAGTTTGGAAGTCACACCCAATAGATTACTATTAATTGATGTAAACTCCACACATCAGCCCCAGGACCCAATGAAACCTTTCAGTTAAATACATATTCAGTGAACTGTATTGTGTGTTTGTGAATAAACAAAATATTCAAATTTAAAAAGCTATGTCAAACCCAGATATCGACTCAGTATTTGAAACTACATGACAAGTATACAAGGTGGTTTGTCAGCGAAGTTTGTAGTCCCTTTATGCTACACACAGAACTTAACATTAAATTTATAAGAAATTATAAAACTTTATTTATATACACATACACTGAACATTCATGGCACTAAAAGGAGAAAAGTTTCTGTCAGACTGGGAATTTGCATTACACATACCCACTGTATAATAAATATTTACTGGAAAGTCTAAATGCCACAACAAGAATTGTTGTGGATATGTGAGTCACTGAGTTCAAATATATTTCGGGCTAGTGTCATTTCATTTTCACTGTTATGGGCTATCGGCAATACAATTAAAGAATTTATTAAGTCACAGTAAAGTACGACCGACACATTGAAGTCTAACGTTACATAAGGGCATTACCGACTTAGTGGTAAAATGTTATAATGTTAATTATATAGCGACTTGCTGTTATTGCTATTCCACGGAATGTGAGTCGGTGTGAGGCGTTCAGTTTGTTGGCTGCTGTGTTTTCATCCCAGCTTTCCCCTTTTGTCATGTCTGTACCATGATGTGGTGAGTTTGTCCATGGCAGGAAGGGAAAGGGGGGAAGCTGCACCGTTTGACTCCGCTCCAGAGAGTCAGTCCTCATTCAGTTTCTCCCGGTTTATTGGCAGTAACTCCCGGGCGAGCCACTGCCTCCTTTTGGTTTTACACGGGGAACATGGCTGTGTTGAAGATACAAGACCAGGTAACGTTATGTATCTGAGTTAGCGAACAATGTAACTCATCGGTGTCCCTATTTGGTAAAACTGATCAACGCTAGTTTGCTAATAGCGTTTCTGTGTGTAACATTAGGCAACATCGTGTCACATTGACTGTTCATTTTAAATTGCTAAGTTTATTTATGGTGACTTAAACTAGTCTGGGGAATGACATTTTTAAAATAGATCTAATGGCTAAGTAAATGTTGCTTCGGTTTGCTATCGTTCTTACCGTTAGGTCAACTGACATGTTAGCTAACTAACGTTAGCTAGCGGTAACCAGTTAACAGAAAACGAGTTAACGTAAGTTCAGTACCTTGCCAACGCCATGCCAGCCGTTGCTTCACTTTCACTTAGTTCAGTTAAAACGTTATGTTTCGTGTCAAGTTAGCAGAAACGCGACCGTTTTTCCACTGTCTTCACTTTTTTGACGGTTGTTTGTTGCTTTTATTCTGGTGGTGATGTACTGATGAACACAGCTGGATAGCTACGAGGTTAACAGGGTGGCTAACTCCCTTGTGATGCTAATGTTAGTTAGCAACTTAAACTCAATGCAAAACAAGAACTATGTCATCCTATTGTAAGGTTATTAACGTAAAGTTGGTGAAACGTATTAACTGTTATCTTGAATTTGATTGCATATTTACGACTTAACTGACTGAAGGCCTGTTTTCTACCCAGGGAATTGCTTTGTCAGCTGTCGAGGTCAGCTCCCTGCACATTTTCTCCGGGGTAGCTGCTTTGGTGGGCAGTCACCTGTTGCTCGAGATTAGAAGGCTGTCAGACTAAAATAGCAGGTGGTGCTGGTTACAAAGTCTCCAGCTGTGGTCATGAATTAAGACACTTTCCACAAGCTTAAATCGGTTGTTATGAACACTGCTGGGAACTGATGGCAGTCACACAGTGCATTGTAGGGACACATACATAAGTAAATAAGTCTACAAGGGCTGGCTCAAAGAGTGGATTAAGACTTTGTTTCAGTCAAGAACCTCCCCCCACCACCATTTGGCTGACTTTTGGTGTAGCCAATCACATTGACATGGGGTTGTATGTTGCATGACATATTAAAGAAAGTTCACAAAATACTTTTGTCAGGATATTTTGATTGTGTATGCATGTGATTGGCCAGTAGAGGGAAGTAATTAATTAGGCAAACAATTAAGTCGGCCCGATTACATTTTGTAATCATTTACACTATCAAAGAAATGACTGATACTGATATGTGTGCTTTCCATAAAATGGCTTTCATGTTGAGGTCAGAGAGGTTGGGGGTGGGGAGACCAATTATTTTGGAGGTGTTATTTGTGATTCGTGTAAATTTGTTCTTATTGGTAACAGTGAGTATGTTGAAATAACATTGTACAGTAAAGAAGGATGGGTTGAATTATGCTTTTCAGCAGCAGAAGGTGGGGAGCAATCAAAAGAGATTTAAGTTTACGGATGGCTTTGTTGGCAGTGTTTGAAAGTGTCTGAAAGGCATTTGCCATCATTTATTGCAATTTAAATGAATAATAATAAATTAATGAAAATAATTGTTACTTGCCCCAATTAATTATGGCAGACAATAGAAACCCTCATATCTGTTGGGCCTAAATGGTTATAGTAAGATATAATTTTGTTATTCTTTGGAGTCCGGTAAAAATATGAACTTCAAAGTAAGCCACTGATTGTGTAGCTCTGTGGCCTGGCCTGTCCTGGTCGGACCACTCTTCCAGGCAGTCAAGAGGAGCGCAACAAACGGAAGAGTGTGTGTGATCAGATCCCCCCTCTCTATCCTCCATTGTTCTCCGTAGTGCTTGCTGACAGAGAATTGGACAAAGGGACAAAAATAGTCATGCACTGAGGACAGGACTAGAGACATGAGTGTGTGTCACTTTTGGGAAAGGCGTCTCTTTGTCCTCTAGGGGGCATCCTACCACTTTGTAGCATGCAAGTGTCCTAACCAGGCTATGGTCCTGCCTGAAGAGAGGTGGTAGAGGCATTTAAAAAGACTCACTAAAAACAGAAGGTAAAGCATAGTTTTGTTAATTTGTTTGTTTACTTGCCCTGGGATTTTCAGATGTGTCTGTGATGCATTCATCAGCAATATGCTGTTAATAGCCGGTAGCCAAAGAGCCTCTAAGCACCATATAACCGCTTGTTTGTGCACTTAAATAAAAAAAAATTAAATGTGTACAGTATACATACAGAACAATTGCTTTAGGTCTCCATTTCCCCATACTGTCAGGCTTATCCATTAGATGAGTCATCATGGCTGCGATCCTGCTCGGAGACGGAGTCGATGTGCCAGGCCACCGATACACACTGCCAAGCCAACACTTGGTCTGTGGACATAACCAAAATCAATTTAAAATGTAAATTAAAGGTAAGAACTAAATAGACTATAGTTTATAATTTAAATATGTATAAAAATGAATGAAAAATAGTAACATGAAGGTTTGTCACAGTCAGGCATTAAAACTTTTTTTCACATCCATGCAATGTTAATGACTCATGCTCAGTTTGCATTTTAGTCAGATCATTTAATGGATAGCATGTCGATATGTACATGTAATGTCAGGGCAGGAAATTATATTGTAAAGCTTTGAAATCTAAATGTTTAACATCTTAACTGCTGCTCCCTGTGTGAGTGTGTCCCAGCACACGTACACACACGCACACGTGCTGGCCTTTGTGTTTCGGGACTGCTATTACATTACACACATTGCTTCCTGTCACAGGGTCAGAGCAGAGGTCAAAGCATGCGGAATACTTTCCCGTACACATGCGCAGTGTCACGTTGGGTCTCTCATGAAGTAATGCTCGGAGGTTGTGTTGGAATTTTTATTTGTGAAGGTGTTCTGCCGGCACCCTCTTGTTGCGGTGTTCACCTTGTGCATGTTCTCCTAGTGTCCCATTGCTTTAGGGCATTTGAGCTCTGCCTGCTGCCTCATGAAAGCACACATCCAGCTCATCACAAAATACATTTTTCATTTTGCTTGTAATTAGGAATACTCATCTTAATTTGCTGTTGATCACGCTGTAATGCATTTCCTGCCAATTTCATGTGCTTGCTGTGCTTTTGAGTCCCAATTACAACTTTAAACACACATGAATACACATACAGTTCACAGAAAGACTCTACAACAGGTCTGCTCTGTAAACATCTTTGGGCTACGTTCCTGAGAGCATCCCTACTGTTGAATAGTGTGATAAACAAAACATTGGTTGGTTGTTTATATTCTTTGCTTCCCAAGTATCATTCTTTATTTGTGCCTTTGAGGCAAATCGGTAATGCAAACAGTAGTTGCTGTAGGAGCAGAAAGACTGTGTTAAGCTATGTTTCATATTAAGTGTGTAAGTGGTAAATCCATTAGACTAAAAATTTAAGCCCGTAGAAAAACTCCATCCAACTGAATCTCTCCTCTCATTTGCCCTCCCTCGCTCTGTCCCTCCCTCTGATTTAATGGGGTTGTGTGGCTTGGCAAGATAGCTCTTTTTAGGATCTGTGTTGAATATGAAGGAGACCGAGACACACACACAGACATGCACGCACAGACTGGTCTTGTTAGCTACCCTCACATTCTCTGGCAAAGCCAGTTTGTTCCAGTTTTATAATGAGGAGATGGGGACTTTTGAAGCTATGCCACTGATGCACCAAAGAGAATACTGAAACACACACACACACATACACACACCAATCTGGTATCCATTCTCTTTTATTCCCTCATATTTAGAAGGGAAGGCCATTTTCTATTTTAGCAGCAACTTTATGAAGTTGCAGACCACTAAAATCTTATTTAGCAAGCTAGAAATCAACCCAACAGTGTAGTCCACATGGGTTTATTTTTATCATGCTGTGTGGGGTACAACTTTTTAGATTGCTTCACCCTTGGCCGTTTCATAGAATAGAAAGAGACCTTCAATGCTTCACACCATTACTTTAAAGCAACATTAGGTAGTAATTTTATCTATCTAGTATAAATTAACAGCTTCAAAATCTTTTTCATGGTACACTGACTTGTATAGGGTGAATGGTGTCTCTGTCTCTGTTAGTGCCACTCCGGCCTCGCAGTGCCTGCTGCTGCACTATGTAACATTGGAATCCCGAGCAGGACATTTATTACGACAACGGCGTAATACTTTACGGCACTATGAAGAAAAAAGTATATAAAAATGTAAGTTCCTTGGAAGAAGCTAGCACGGCATTGTCAGTATGGAAATAAAGGCAGAGGCTGCGAAGAGACCGAAGAAGACGGAGGAAGCGAAAAAGGAGAGACCAAGCAAGAGACCGGACAAGATTAAATAGGGGACTGGCTTTTACTCGTTGCAGGACAGATGCTGAGCTGGCCTTCTTGCTGTTGGACTAGTAAGATATAACTTTTTAGCTTTATATGTCTTGTGGTGTTGCACTTGCTTGCATGTTTGCCTGTCTTAGCAAAGTTGTCGAATCAGTCAGAGGTTTCACAAAAACTATAAATCTCGAATTGATGTTGGCAAACTTATAAGGCACTGTAACACAGTCGGACAACTGTAACTGTTTACTGTAAGTACTTTTGCCCGGTTGCTGTCTAGCTTTGTTGGCTAGCTTGCCAGCAGACTCTATGGACATAACATTAGTTAATGGCAGAGGCGAAGAGACTGAAGAGGACGATGACAGTGGAAGCTAAGAAGAGAAAAAGAGATTGACCATGGAAGAGGGTCCAAGGCATTGGCGAGAAAAAAAACAAATCTTACATAATGTTGCTTTAATTTACAATGCCAGAGATCAGAGATTTGTTGAGTGGACTAATAATGAATCTACAAGTCAAGGATCAGAAAGTCATCATCGTGGTTGTAAAACATACAAAGAGTACTGAAGCTCTCAACAAACATGGTATTGGTTGCTGATGATAGCAGGGCTTGAATTAACCAATAAATAGTTCTGCACCATCATACTGTGCTGTAACATCGTTATTCACTTACATTACTTTAGTTTACACTTAAATAAACTGACAGGGATCTGATAACAATCAGGCATTGAAACAGGCCCCTGGCAGTCCTTCAGACCAGCATTTCTCACTTCTGTTGCCATTCATTTGACATTTTTTCTATATATTTGCTTCCTCTTTATCTGAGTTTCTTGACATTATGTATTTTGAGTCATTTTGTTTCTCACTTAACTTGTCTGTACCAAGCCCCCTCGCTGTTCTTTGTTCCTTTCATCTTCAGGTTTCTTTGTGTTTTGTAGTGCTCTATGTACCTGCCTATGATTCCTCTCTCTCTCTCTGCTCTTCTATCCCTACTCCCCTCCCCTTTCCTTTCACTTTCTTTCTCTCTGTCTGTCTGTCTCTCTCTCCCTCTCTCTCCCCTCCCCCTCCTACCCCTCTCTCTGTCTCCTTTTAAAAGAGCTGGCTTCAGCAGTCTGCCTGAAACGAGCGACGCATGCCCACACATACATACTGCCGTGGTCCACGCTAATCACAGGGTCCCTCTGTATTTGTGTGTGTGTGTTTTCAACTGACGTGTGCGTGTGTGTTCCTGGCTGCAGCTCAGCAGTGAGGATATGTAGCTTCCCGTGTGCTGCTAGGCAGCCCAATCTCATTCTGCCGCATGCCGCTTACCGCCACCATTACGCAGAGGAATTCCCTGCTGTCTCCGCTACTGCTGCTCACAGAGAGTGTAAGTGTGGGTTAGGGAGAGGAGAGAGGAGACATGCAGCAAAGCAACACTGACAGATAGAGGACAGAGCTGGATTTCACTTTGGATTTTACGTGAAGATGTGCAGTGTGTGCATGCGAGGAAATCACGCTGTTTATGGGATTTATTGCTGACCTTTGTGCTCCTGAATTGCGCACGTATGTAAGAGGGAACACTGTGTATTTATGTGTGTGAGTGTGAGAGAGAGTGAGTGTGTGAGCGTTCGCGTTGGTGTGTGTGTGAGTGTTCCTCCCTGATGCGGTCAGAGCGAGCTAGCCGTGTGTGTATTGTTGTGCTGGAGGAGGTGGAGGAGGATGAGCCCTCTTCTTCCCCCCCACCTCCTCGGCCCAAATCGTCCCCCGACCGCAGATCCCATCATGCCTCTCGAAGGGCTGGCGCTCAGGAGGACAAGGTGAGATTGAGTCCCTTTCTTTGGTTCTTCATAGGTTGAACGAGAGTTTTCTGAATCAGCTGAGGATTTGCAACGTTTAAGCTTTATGTACAGTTTTTTGTGAGAATGACAGCACTTACCGGGGTTTTGAGCACACCAGTGCATTTTTCACACCTGGCCCGAAGTTTAATCCTGTGCTGAAGTACGTTGTTACACATCCCATTGCATAAAAATACAATGCACTCCCAACACTCGTCACCCAGTGCTAAATATAGTGCCAATATAATCACTAATATAGCCTTGCCATATAAGATGACTGCTGGATTGTATAGGTTATCTGCAAAGCCTCGGCCTTTGTAGTCTCCAGTGTTGGCTGTATAAAGGGCAAGCCTATCATTGAACCAGGGTAGTCTTTTCATCCTATGAAAGGTGTTCTTTGAAGTGTACATGGGGAAGGTGGAAAGCCAGAGGAGATGTGCCAGCTCTGATGACAGGGTTTGTGCTCTCAGTCCGTGGCTACCTTCTCTGATCTCTGACATCATTGCCGTGGCCGTCAGTGTAATAGGCACGAGACAGATGCCGGCATGCCTGACAGCCCCACTTATTTTTAGTTGGGCCGAAATAAGAGAGGGATGGGAAAACAGAGAGAGTGTGTAAAGGAGTAGATCCTCATCGTAGTTACGTAGTAAGCCCTTGCTGGGGAAAAGGTGTGCTTTTGACAAAATCTTATCAATGAGACCCACAGTACTTCACTTGGTAGATTGCAAAGGAGGGAATGTCAATACTCTAATTTAGAAGGGCCTTGGAATGTGAAGCCTCTCCAGACTTCCCACAAATCAACATCATCATGTTAGTGTTCATATGTTTTAGTTTGTCAATGCATTTTCAATAATGCAGCGCAAAGGAAAGCACTGCTTATAGTAAATTGTCAATCAGAACGATTTTCCTAGTGAAAATCCTTCAGCTAATTAAAACATATTCAGACAAGGAAACCGTTTGCTGCTGTAATTATTAGATAAAAGAGAAAAGAGAGAGTAGTCTTACTGTACAGATAATATAATCACTTTGTCTCTTAGATCTTAGTGACAAATACTGATTCATAACCATGGTCAGAGTAACTAGTTTGTCACAGTTGTGCAATTGTTTAGCAATATATTTCAATATCAGCTGTGTAATAAAATGTTTACTTAGTTTGCAGACTTGCATGTAAAATTAAGCTCTTGTGCTTTGTAAGATGATGTAGGGAAAAAATCAAAATGCAGGCCAAAGTCACTCTATTGTAGATGAATTAGTTTTACTTTGATTTTTAACATCAAGGTTTAAGCCCTGACATTAACCATAAATATAAAAACATCACGAGGGTACTGTATTTTGAACCCAGTATCCCGAATTGAATTGTGTGCTTGAATTAGTGTTACTTCCCTTTACCTTTAATCTGAATGGACTCACTGTTTACAAATCCCAGACAGTATCAGACACCATGCTGTCATGATCATGCCAACTGTTCAATCACGCACGCACACACACATGCTTACGTAAATGAAACTAAACTAAGGATAAACTAGAAGTTCCCCCCCTCCTTATCTTTACATTGCTATATACATTCTTCACAAACAACAAACATTTACGTATGTGCACGTGTGTTTATGAGTTTATTGTATGCTGCAGCTGTTGCTGCTGTCATAAACAAATTGGTGATATACTGCCATTTGTGACCTATGGCTTTCTCCCGGCTCAGGATTATAGTGTCTGTGTGTGAGACTCTTCCATTTGTAACTCTCGTAACTCTCACTGATAACACAGTTGTCAGCAGTGAAAATGACTGCCTTGCAAATCAGGTATGTCGTGTACATCTGCATTTCCTCGTCTTTATTTTGTATTTTTTGTCTCTGTAGCCGTCTCTGTTAAGAGCCATCTTCAACGTGGACCCCGATGAAGTTCGCTCCCTCATATTCAAGAAAGAGGATGTCAACATTCAGGTGAGTCACACTCTTCTTTTAATTTCACCAGATTTTCTCCGAGTATATGTGTGTTTGTGTTATAATGGGAACCCTGTGTATTAGTCTTTGACACTGTAGCTTCACGAACACCACTATATATAAAAAAAAAACACACCAAGGAGAGCAGTCAGCCAGCAGGCTACAATTGATCTGAGTTCCTATCGATCCATTGACTGACTGGGAGTGCCTTTTGGCAGCTGTCAGCCAGGGCAGGACACATGAACTGTACATAACACTACCCCCTCCGGTGGTTTTAGGATATAACCTTCACCTGATACCACTTTAGCTCTCTGTCTCTAGTCTTTCTGAATATATTTCCTCAGTTTACACCACATCCTGTTTTCACGTTTTGTGTTTTTCCTCTACGAGCTGTCTGTAGTGCTGGGGTCATCACACTGAGTCTTCTGGAGTCAGCAACACTGGCCCAGGCCTATTGCAGTCACATGACATTTGTTTATAGCCCAACTCTGTTGATTGCTCTTCTACTGCACTGAAAGAGAGAGAGGTGGGGCAGCAGGGTGCGTTGAAATGATTGAGCGAAGTGAGGAACACAAGTGAACACATGAAAGACGTTTTTCTCCTCATGGCTCTAGTCTCATGTTTCTTGTGGTGTGCCACGGTGTGAGGTCTATAGATTTTGTTCGGGGCATGTCAGCCACATTATGATGTGTGTTTGTGTGTGTGTGTGTCTTGAGGCTTATGTTTATATAAAAAAGAGTAATAATACATAACAAGCTTAAATTTGTGTTTTTCTGTGTCATGCCAGGACAATGAGAAGCGGACACCTCTGCATGCTGCAGCCTACTTGGGAGATGCTGAGATCATTGAACTACTCATCCTCTCAGGTAAAACACTACAGCCTGGCTTTGAAAGCTGCATTCTTTCAATCTTTGGAGCCATCCATTCAATTTACACCTTATATCAATCCACCTACAATATCAATTCTACTTGAAGGCTTACTCATCCATCCACACTGGCTGTTAGCAGCCATCCCTGTATGCGTCCATCTGATCCTGTTTTTCGTACACATTAGCTCTCTAAATGTGTCTGTTTATTAGAGGTCGACCGATTAATTGGTCGGCCGATTTTTGGCATTTTTTAACATAATCGGCATCGGCCAATATCCAAGTATATCAAGCCGATTATTAGGCAGGCGCATCTGTGGGCAGCCTAGTGTTGTCGTGGAACACGTGTTTGACGCGCGCTGCCGCTAGAGTCATTTTCCAGCCGAGTGAGCAGCAGACCTCATCCAGTGCGTAAGGAGCTAACGTCAATTCTTATTACTCCTTTATATTTAATTAAAAACTTTTGATATGTTACTGCCAACTTCGAGAAAAAACCTGAATAAGACACATGACATTCGGCTAATTTGGATCGTAGTTGAAGTTGCATTATCACAGAAGAGTTGCTATCATGTCACAATAAGTAAGCAATAATTTTGCAATTACAGAGTGAATCTGAGACTTTTATTTGTTCTGTTTGTGTGTCTTATATTTGAGAGGGTTGTCACTCAATGCAGAGAAATAAGTAATAAAAAAGAGACCAACGCACTATAGGCTAGTGACAGACTGGCTTTGCTTTGCTAACGGGTAGCTACAGACAGACCCGATGCTAATACGGCACTGGAACCTTAACGACCGTTATCCACCGCACCGAATATCAACGCGGATTTCTGTGCTTCAGTTCGGTGCTACTGTTATGCCAGTGCTTCTCTTGGATGCTCAGAAAACGGACGTTAGAATAACAGAAACATCGCTTTACATACCGTTAGCAGTGTTGGAAAAGTTCGCTTTCTACATGAGTAGTTCAAAGTTCAGTTCACACATTTTAAAATGAACTAGTTCAGTTCATAGTTCATGCTTCAAAAAATGAACTAGTTCATTCATAGTTCTTTTTTTCCATATGTTGCGAGCTTTTTTAAATTATTATTATTGCCACAGCCCATATACAAACACAGACAACAATTATTTTATTGACGGGCAAAGTTTGCACATAAATGTAAGATTTTTCCCATCCTCACCGACCTCCTCATAAAATCCGTTTAAATGATCGTACGCGTCCTCGACGCTCGCTGCTTTGTCGACGGCGGACGCGGCGCAACACTGCTGGCTGGTGTTGCCAGATTGGGTGTTTTTTCGCTACATATTAAGAGCTGTTTACATGAGTTTTAGCCGGGTTTTCGCCTGGAAGGCTCTATAGAAATCTGGCACCCTATTGTACGCGCGTTCACAGACACCAGAATGAACGCGTTCACAGTAACGTTCATCAGGCAGTAATACAGTACGTTCAGTTCAAGTTCGCCCAAATTATGAACGCGTTCATTGAAAAGTATATTTGACAGTTTATTTTCTTCTTACCCGTTTTGTTTATTTAATATATTTTTTTTACATTTATACAATTTATTTATATATGTTTTTTTACATTATACATTTTTAATTTATAAGTGCAGAATGCAGATTGTTCATTGTTCAAGTGTTCAATAAATGTTTTTGTTGAGAAAGTTTGTCTATGTTAAGTAATTATCATTTCTTTTAGATTTTATCTTTCAAATAGAGGTTAAAAACCAAGCAAATATTGGCCAAAATAAATCGGCAGCATTAATCGGCCATCGGCCAACCCGGATTTCAAAAGATCGGTATCGACATCGGCGTGAAAAAAACCATATGGGTCGACCTCTACTGTTTATGAATTCACATACTTAGAGAATTTCATTACGCAGTCAGTTGTTTAAAGGAATACTGAACTAATGTATTTGTCTGCTTTATGTTAATCTTTGAACCAGGTAAAACTAAATTGGAAACAAATGTATTGTCTGTTTTTTGACTTGTTTGAAGAAACATGATTTGAGTCGCATCTGTTTACCGCAGCCTCTTTTCCAACCCACCACGCTTTCCCAAACTCTTCAAAGCCACATACTGTTCCTCGTCTCTCTCATCCTCACGTTGCTCCGCACTCCCTCAGTAGTTTCCATGCCAGCGTTACTGCTCACTGCTTGCCCTCTCTTGGTGACTAGTGATTTATCAACCATCTGAATAGGGTCTATGTCGGCTTGACTTTCTGTGAAGTCAGCTGAGCACGTGGGGCTAACCCAATAGTAACAGAAGCGTAGTGTGGAAGGGTGTGCTCGTGTGTGTGTGTGTGTGTATTCTCTGTTTCTCAATAATGTGAAGAGCAAGCAACAGGTGCAGCTTTAGGGCTATTTTAACCCCCAAGCTGTGCCAAAGAGGATCACGGGAGTGTTTTCTCTTCCAGGCACTATTGGCTCACCCCCTTCCCACAAGTCATGTAAAAAAAAAAAAAGCCTTTTAAACTATCAGTTTGTCTTTAAGGTTTTCACTCTTTTTTTTTCTCTCAATTATGTGTCTTGGACCTTTTTTTAATGTATCTTTAAATGATCAGACATTTGTACACGTTTCCACCATGTTTCTCTATTCGATGTCTGCCATTTTTGGCATCTCTCTCTTTCTTTCTCACTCTCACACTCTCTCACTCCCCTTCTCTCATCCAAGGAGCCAGAGTTAATGCCAAAGATAACAAGTGGTTGACTCCTCTTCACCGAGCTGTCGCTTCCTGTAGCGAGGTAACACATTAACAAAACACACATGTTAATGTTCTTTGCGTCTCACATACCTTGGAGAAGCCACTGTTTGATAAGATAAATTTGCCACCGGCAAAATAGCACTGCAACAAAAATGCAGACTACTAATTTCATTTCAGCAAGAGACAAAGCACATGTTAGTGTGGCAACACACATACCAGATAGAAAACCTTGGAGCTGCCTTACTGGCATGAGATTGAGAATTATTGCTGCTGGGATAATGTTTACAGATTTGTACAATCTGGCCTTAAAGGGGCAGTGTGTCGGTTTTGATAAACCTTCAAAATCTCTATACCTATTCCGCTTGGTCCTGGGCAACATGCCCACACTAACACAGCCCCCATGTGTTGTTTCTCCTTCTCAGTGCTATTGTTGGCCCCCTAAGAATAGCAAAGACTTTTATAACCACCCACACACAGCCACCTGCACACGCTGGCATGTACTTTGTTATATCACTGAGGCATATTATAAAATAGACCTTCTGTCTGCACACTCTGACCCATTCACATTCTCCATCCAGGATGCAGTGGCAGTCTTGCTGAAGCACAGTGCAGATGTTAATGCCCGGGACAAGAACTGGCAGACGCCGCTCCATGTCGCTGCTAGCAACAAGGCAGTGCGCTGTGCCGAGGCTTTGGTTCCACTGCTTAGCAACGTCAACGTATCTGACCGTGCTGGACGCACTGCCCTGCACCACGCTGCCTTCAGTGGGCACGTAGAGGTTTGTCTCTTTTAGACACCCACAGTAACACTTAAATCCGTGCGAACATCTAGTGAATTTGCTTTCGTGTGATAGATGGTGAAGTTGCTGCTGTCGAGAGGAGCCAACATTAATGCATTTGACAAGAAGGACAGGAGGGCCATCCACTGGGGAGCCTACATGGGTGAGACTGTGCATGTCTAATCCAAACACATTTTTTTATCAAGCTAGATGAAGCGTCTGTCTCTTCCTGGTCATACACACTGCTTTCTTTAATGGCTTATTCCCCTTGTTGTCAATTCCATAAGCAGGACATGGCAAAACAAAACTTATTTATATTGGACTAATGTCATTTCCTCCCCTCCCTCATTTGTTTCAGGCCACCTTGAGGTGGTGAAATTGTTGGTGGCCAGCGGAGCCGAGGTTGACTGTAAGGACAAAAAAGCTTACACCCCGCTCCACGCAGCCGCCTCCAGTGGCATGAGCAGCACAGTGCACTACCTGCTGAGCCTGGGGGTCCACGTCAGTACAGACACACACATATGCATGCACTAGCAATGTCCTTGATATGTATATAATGTGCCTTGACCTTTTGACCTAGCTACGTCTTTACCTTTAATTATACAAGCTTTAAATAACATTCAACGAAGGTTAAAGTCAAGGGCAACTGGACTTGGTTGAAGATATTGGAAGACGTTTCGTCCCTCATCCAAAGGACTTCTTCAGTTCTGACTGACTGGTAGGGAAACTCAGCTATTTAACCTCAGTGGGGTCGTTTGCCAGGGTCATCGATACCGCTGGTTCGTTAGTGTTCCTAGCTGGCATAACGACAGTCGTTATGGTCGTTAGGACTACCCGAGGCCAAGACCATCATTGGCCAATAGGTTACGTTTGTTGAGTTTCCTGGGAAGTGATGAAAGGACAGCATTGTAAGTGGGGGATAAGTGGTGGCGTAGACCCCCTCCCCTGTTCAATGACGGCTTCTCAACCCTGGTGTAGATGGCTTCATTGACACCTCTTTCAAACCATCCACCTTCTCTGTCTAAAATGTGCACCTGGTGGTCCTCAAACGAGTGTCCTCTGTCCTTCAGATGTAAGTAGACTGCAGAGTCTTGACCTGAGGAGCTGGCCCTTCTGTGTTGAGCCATGCGTTTGTGTAGTGGTTGTTTAGTCTCCCCAATGTACAGGTCTGTGCATTCCTCACTGCATTGGACCACATACACTAGATTGCTTTTCTTGTCTTTGGGGTGGACCAGCATCTGTCTTAGTGTGTTCTTGGGTTTAAAAAACACAGGGATGTTGTGTTTGTTGAAAATCCTCATGAGTTTCTCTGATAATCCAGACACGTATGGAATCACAATGTTGTTGCGTTTGACCTTCTTTTCCTCCTCCCCTGTAGTTTTGTTCTTCTTGGATCTTGTGGCTGTTTTCACAAAGGTCCATTTAGGGTATCCACAGGCTGTAAGTGCCCCCTTCAGGTGGTTCTGTTCCTTCTCTCTGGCTTGGGCGCTTGTTGGTATGTTTTCCGCTCTGTGGTGCAGTGTTCTCATGACCCCTAGCTTGTGCTCCAGTGGGTGGTGTTAATCAAAGAGTAGGTATTGGTCTGTGTGTGTGGGTTTTCTGTACACACCAATTTGCAGGCTCCTGTCCTCTTCAATGTGTACAGCACAGTCCAGGAAGGCCAAACTGTTGTTGTGAACATCTTCTCATGTGAACTTGATGTTACTGTCCACAGAGTTGATGTGTTCTGTGAAGGCTTGCACTTCCTGGCTTTTAATTTTGACCCAGGTGTCATCCACATATCTGTACCAGTGGCTCGGTGCTATTCCTCTGAAGGAGTTGAGGGCTTTGCTCTCCACTTCTTCCATGTAGATGGTTGCCACAATCGGGGATACCGGTGAGCCCATGGCACAGCCATGCTTCTGTCTGTAGAATCCTCCGTTGTACTGGAAATAAGTGGTGTTTAGACAGAGGTTGAGTAATTTACAGATCTGGTCAGGGCTGAGGCTAGTTCGGTTGTCCAGGGTGTTGTCTTGTAGTAGCCTTTTCCTCACGGTTTCTACTGCTTCTATGGTGGGGATGCAGGTGAACAAAGAAGTCACGTCATAGGGTGAGTTCCCTACTTGACAGGTTTTTCACCCATGTGTTGTCTGTTTCATGCGTTGTGGGGTTGTTGTCCTTTTTCCTCCAAGACAATTCTCTCCACTGTCTCTCTCGAGATAACATTAAGTCAAAAAGCCCTACAACTTGTACTCTGTTCCTGAAAAGTCATACACAGCCTTCTCTCCTTGCACAGGTCAACGAGGTGAATGCCTATGGCAACACTCCACTCCATTTGGCTTGTTACAATGGACAGGATGTGGTGGTCAGTGAGCTCATCGATGCAGGGGCCAACGTCAACCAGGTGCGTGCGTGTCTCTCTGCACAAGACTGTATGTGCATGGCAGTTGCGTGTGTTGTAATTGTGTTATTTGGTACCTTGCTTCAGGTGAACGAGAGGGGGTTTTCTGCTCTCCACTTTGCCTCCTCCTCACGCCAGGGGGCGCTGTGCCAGGAGCTGCTGTTGGCCCACGGAGCTCACATCAACACACGGGTGTGTCCATATGCAGATACACAGAAACACACTGCTTTAACTAAGAAACAGCTTTTGCTTTTTATCGATATTGCTGAAGTACTGTACAGCCTGTGTCCTCAGTTCTCATCAATGTATGCTGCTCAGTATCTAGTAGGAAACTGAAATGACAGTGTTGTTAACACTTTGGTAGCAGTGATGGAAACATATATTGGGTTCCCACAGCCTCAAGATGCAAGGCCATATGGGCTGATGAAAGGGGGGTGGTTGGCTCCCCGAGGCTGCAAGCTGCTCACGGAATATGTGTGTGGGTGTGCGTGTGGTCCACGAGGGGGTCTAAGATTGCTTCTGTTCATTTAAAGCTTTCTAACAATAAAGTATTATGCTCACAGTTGAGTCAGGTTTCCATACTGGAACTTTAATGTATGTCTGCATGCACTGCATCACTGAAATATAGAGTTAAAACTTGACAGAAAATCACAATCATCGTTTTTGTCCCTCTTTGCTTCTCTCCACTGTCTCTCCCTCCATCTGTCCAGAGTAAGGATGGTAAGACTCCCCTCCACATGGCAGCTACCCATGGAAGGTTCTCCTGTTCTCAGGCCCTCATTCAAAATGGTGAGACTCTGTCCAGTATGCTTCATGCCTGAATTCAAATTAATGTGGCACAATATGCAAAATTATCTGGGTTTTTTTCACTGAGTAGAAATACATATACCCTTTGTTTACGTGTGTGTGTGTGTGTATGTGTGTGTAGGAGCTGATATTGATTGTGAGGACAAGAGCAGAAGCGCTGCCATTCACATCGCTGCCCGCTATGGCCATGAGCTCATCCTCACAGCACTCATCAAACACGGAGCCAACACAGCCAAGTTAGTAACAATTGACATTTACATTCAACCACCTGTCTATCTTCCCACTATAATCAATGCTTCAGTAATAAGAAGCACAAATAAAAAAGGGACAGATCAATAACTGGAGATGGTTAACCTCAGGAAAAAATATTCTTTCAGCCTCTTTTTGTTTTGTTTCTGTCATTACAAATGCACCCATGCTGTCACACCTTACCCTCCATGTCCTGTGATGACTTGTCTTCTCTGCGTTCAATCCTCTCAGGAGAGGCATTCATGGGATGTTCCCTCTGCACCTGGCAGCTCTCAGCGGCTTCTCAGATTGCTGCAGGAAGCTGCTGTCCTCAGGTAAATTCATGCTGACACCGTTCTTGTCACTAAATCACCTAGTTGACACCCTAAATGATGCCGATTGCATATTTGTGCAGGGTTTGACATAGACACCCCTGACGACATTGGAAGGACCTGTCTACATGCTGCTGCAGCTGGAGGGTGAGTCATCATTCCTGCTTATTTAACAGAATTCACCTTTGTCCATCTATTTAGTATACATTTTGAATTTTGTTTGAATGGATATAGTTGACCATTGTGGTTTTAAAAGAAAATAACAGAAAGCTCATGTGCACTGAAATATTATCTGCGCACTTGTTTACAATAGACTGGTATGCAACTTCACTGTTAAAGCTTTCTCTCCGACCAGGAACCTGGAGTGTCTGAACCTGCTGTTAAACATAGGAGCGGACTTTAACAGGAAAGACAACCATGGAAGGTGAGCCAAGCAGGCAGGTTTTTTCTAGGAATGCCTGGAATAGAAATAATATAAGGTCTGAAGACAGAGGTACACTTTTGACCACGAGAGTAGAGAGAGGGTATGACGTCCTCGCTGATGTGCTCACTCTCTCACCATTCAGGACTCCACTACACTATGCATCTGCAAACTGTAACTACCAGTGTGTGTTTGCCTTGGTGGGCTCTGGGGCAAGTGTCAATGAGCTGGACGAGAGAGGCTGCAGTCCCCTGCACTACGCTGCTGCAGCTGACACTGATGGAAAGTAAGTCCTAATGTTTTAATTGATTTAGTTTATAGCTAACTATCAAAGAATCATCAGTGTCAAAAAAAGTATTTTGTCTGCTAGGTGTGTGGAGTACCTGTTAAGGAATGATGCTGATCCAGGAGTGAGAGACAAACAGGGTTATAGTGCAGTGCACTATGCCTCCGCGTACGGACGCACACTCTGCCTGGAACTGGTGCGTACGTAAAATATATTGTGTGTCCTACAGAAAATATGAAAATCATGCAAATTGAAAGCTGATCTCTTCCTTGTGCTAAAAGTTTTTAGAACTGTTGAGAAATCTACAGTTACAAGTTCTCTTGTCGTGGTATCATAAACAGGCTTTCTCTTTGTTTCTTTCAGATGGCAAGTGATACACCGCTCGATGTGGTAAGAAAGAAATTTCAATCGTACTGTAACACAAGGACCCCTTACAGTGATTCTTTGTACGTAGCTCTCTCTGGTGGACAGATGGGGGAAAACAGTGGTTAGCTCATCTGGTGAGCAGATGAAGCTACTGTAAAACCTCTTCTGTCTTGTTATAGGTTTGATAAAAATGGGCAGGTCAACGTTGTATGCATTTCGCAAAAAAATTGCTTCTTAAATCTAAAACTCCTCGTGGGCACAAAGCTTTGCAAAGCACTCTTAATCACCCGTGCAGCTGCTTATTGCCTGAAATGAGAAAAATGTGAACCATCTCTCTATTTCAGTTATTGGAGACATCAGGAACAGACATGTTGAGTGACTCACAGAGCCAGGCCCCCGTCAGTCCACTCCATCTGGCGGTGAGTTCAAAGATGTTCAGTGTGTCTGTATTTGGCTTTGGGTTTGTTTCGCTCACACCCAGGATTTAACAGTCACTGCCGTGTCTATTACCATTAGACATAAAAGACTTGTATCTATTGGTGTGTGTCTTCCATTGACTTAGGCTTACCACGGACACTGTGGAGCTTTAGAGGTCCTCTTGTCGTCCCTTCTGGAAGTGGACGTTTGCAGCCCAGAGGGCCGGACCCCTCTGAGCCTGGCCTGCTCTAGGGGTCATCAGGAGTGTGTCTCGCTGCTGTTGCACCATGGCTCCTCGCCCATGACCCGTGACTACACTCACAAAAAGACAGCCATACATGCTGCAGGTATACACACAGGCGGTTACACACACAGATGCATACAACCAGAGAAATCTGTTTGGAGGGGGCACCTTCACGTCACATCAATAATGTTTATTTATTTTCTCTAGCTATGAATGGCCACCCAGAGTGCCTGCGCCTGCTCATGACCAACAACGACCAACACATTAATGTGGACGCACAAGACACCAACGGACAGTGAGTGTGTGTGTGTATAGCGTGCATACAAAATGGTTTAGGCTGGAGGCTTTCACTGAAATTATTATGCAACTATTTTGTTTGAGGAGATTACTTTAACTAATTTCACTTGCAAAATAAATCAAACGTGTTATGTCATATTTCCACTCTGTTTGCAGGACTCCGCTGATGTTGGCAGTGCTGAATGGACACACAGAGTGTGTGTTTTCTCTGCTCAGTCAAGGAGCCAGTGTAGAGAATCAAGACCGCTGGGGGAGGACGGCACTACACAGAGGGGTGAGACATTCACACAAACCCAATAACTTAATACTATATTTTATTATAATGTATTAACTTGTGATTTATAATTTAACTAATGATTTCCACTTGGTAAATTTTCACACAGGCAGTGACAGGCCAGGAGGAGTGTGTGGAGGCCCTCCTCCAGCGGGGGGCCAGTGTGTGTGTCAGAGACATCCGGGGCCGCTCCCCTCTTCACCTGGCATCTGCATGTGGCCGTGTGGGTGTCCTGGGTGCCCTACTGCAGGCCACCAACACCTCACACACTCACAGACACCTCACTGACAACCAGGGCTATACACCACTGCACTGGGCATGCTACAACGGTACGAGGACACAACATGACAAACATGTCTGTTCTGTATAAACTTCATATTTACATCCGTTCCTCCCTTTGCACTTGTGTCTTCTCTCTGTTTAGGATATGATGCTTGTGTGGAGGTGTTGTTAGACCAGGAGGTGTTCAAGAAGATTAAGGGCAACTCGTTCAGTCCACTGCACTGTGCTGTGTAAGACAATGTGTCTGTTTGTTCCAATAATTGTTTTTCTGTAGATCGGCACTGGTCTGAGGGTATGTGACGGTGTGTGTTGTGTGTTACAGTATGAACGATAACGAGGGAGTGGCTGAGATGTTATTAGACTCGCTGGGCACAGCTATTGTCAACACCACTGACTCCAAGGGCAGGTGACACATGTTTTTGGTAAAGTTTGTTTTGGGTGAGCACAAGCTCTGCTGGTATATCGTTAACTGTGTTTGTGTCAACGCAGGACCCCCCTTCACGCTGCAGCTTTTTCCGACCACGTAGAGTGTGTTTCCCTTCTGCTGAGCCACGGAGCTCAGGCAAACGTCGTCGACACGCACATGCGCAGGACGCCGCTGATGATGGCAGCTCTCAACGGACAGACCAACACTGTGGGTCAGTACAACCACTGCCACATAGATACACTATGATTTCTAAAACTTTGACATGTAACAGTCTCTGTTAATGTGTTGCAGAGGTGTTGGTGAACAGTGCTAAAGCAGACTTGACACAACAGGATACAAACAGGAACACAGCATTACATCTGGCTTGCAGCAAGGTAACAACCATTCACAGACAGGAAATGCTTTTTTTATTCACTGGCCATGGTGAAATATGGATAGTAACATGTCACCAGGCACATATAAGGATGACTAAAGAGAAGACAAGTAGTTACAGATACAGTGTTATCTGTCAGCTGGTGAAAAGGTTAATTACACATCCAAATAATAGTGATTTTTTTGTTTGTTTTGTTATTGTGAATTTAATAAAGGCTTTCCAAAATTTGTGTATTTGTCCTACATGTAGGAAGAAATAAGCAGGTAGTCTGAGTTCACATTTGAAAAATATACAAAAGAGGTAATAAATTATATAAACACGTCAAAGTGAAGCTTTTCTGTCTTATCACAAGAGGTTTTAATTTGAAAGGCTTAGCAATGGTTAGAATGGGACAACTGGACAATCATATTGTGCAATTCATGATTATACTTGTTCAAAAGTTCAGCATCAGGGCCTTTAATAATCCTTGAGCACCTCCATGTTGACAAATAAAATAGTCTGTTTCAGTAGGTTAATTTCGGCACCATCATGTAGTATTAAGGACTTGGCCAATCATGGAAGGACTAATACCAGTCAGTGTGCTGCTGATAGCGGTTGACTCATTGGCAGGATATAGTTTATATCCTTTCAATAATTCCATCCTGGATTTCTTGTATTAAGAGTCTTTTGTGGACTGACAGATTCTGTGTGTCCATTAAGCTGAGGTTTGAGTATATTACTGTTGTTATTTTATGCCTGTTCAAATCCATGACTATGGTTAAGGTTACGCTCTATGTACAGTTCTCATTTATTTCATTCAGTGTACTCTGCTACAGCTAAAAGGCTTTAATGCAGTAACTTTGCTTTCATATTTGAAGAAGTGCTCTGTTTGCTTAATGTTACTGTTTTTTCAATATTATTCAGTTAAATTTAGTTCTATAGTAGCTTCATGTAGGTGGAATAGTGGTAATATGTGTGTGGTAGTTAATAAAGCACAGTTCTTACCGGACTATCTAAATTCAGGCAAGCAACTACACCTAGGGATTCTTCATCAAATAGGAGGTCTTAAGCTTGGGCTCACACAACCATCGCCTTCTCCATCACAATACTTATTGTCATTTTTCTCTGTTCTTCATTCCTCTCTGTTCTTCTCAGGGTAATGAGACGAGTGCCTTGTTGATTCTGGAGAAAATCAGTGACAGGAACATCATCAACTGCACCAATGCTGCTCTCCAGACGTACGTAGTATTTCTAGGGTGCAGGCAGACACTCTGCTGTACAGCAGGGTAATCTACTAATTTCAGACTGGACATATGTTTTGACAGTGTGTCTCCCTCTACCTTTCTGCAGGCCCTTGCACATAGCAGCCAGGAGGGGATTGACTGTGGTGGTCCAGGAGTTGCTGGGGAAAGGAGCCAGTGTGTTAGCAGTGGACGAGAACGGTGAGCTTTCATTTTAATGCTGTAGCACGCTCCTCACTATTCATGTGTATTTCTAAAGTGAAATGTAATTTTTTTATTTTTTATTTTTATACTCTCTCGCACCTCTCTTAACCCTAGGTTACACTCCAGCTCTGGCCTGCACTCCCAGCCGTGACGTGGCCGACTGCCTGGCGCTCATCCTCAACTCCATGATGCCCACCTCCCCTATGGTCACCATAGCAGCTTTGCCTGCCCTTTCTCTTACTCAGACTGTCATCAACCACCATCCCACCTCCAACCACATCTCCAAAGGCGTGGCCTTTGACACCCCACCTGCCCTGAGGCCTGACCATGCCTCATACTGCAGGGCAGAGCGTCTGCTGTCCTCTGTCACTGGCGACGATGAACTGAATGACTCAGATTCAGAGACATACTGAGAACATACCTGCAGTTAGACAGAGCCCCATAATACTGGCAGGCTAGCCAGCCACTCAGGAGCCTTAAAAGGTCGCTGACCAGGAACAAAAAGAGAGAAGAGAGTGGAAAAAATACAGACAGTGTTCAGGTTTTTTTTAGGTAAGCCTCTTCAAAAATAACCATTGTTGGAAACTAGATGTTTGTTCCCTTGGGGTGGAAAATAATGTACTAAAATATAGAATAAGGTGAATACACACTACATTTGTCTCAAGACACTACCACTGTATGGTCAGTAACATGGCCAGTGTCTTTTTAAATTTAGCCCATATTCTGATACTTTCTGGAGTGTTTTTAAGCCTTTTCACAGGTTTTCCTACTGGACAAAAGGCCAGAGGACTGCTTTTTTTGTTAGCATGATTGTCTTAAGAAACAACAGAGGGACAATCTTACGGGACCAGGAGATTGATTACTGTTTGTGGTATTTATGAATTTTTAGTTGGAGTTCTTCAAGCTATCATGGCTGTCACTAACGCACATTGGTAATGCTGCGTTGTTTTTGAACCACTTTTCAATTCCTAGGAGAGGAAATCATTATTGAATCCTATGAATTTATTCCAAGTGGAGACTGAATCCTTGGGAAGTGATTCTGGCAGCAAGTGAATGGATGTAAGACGCAGAAACTGTATGATTGTATCAGGAGTCAGTTGATTGATGACCAGAATGAGCGGCCCAAGGAACTTTTAACTTGCAATGCTGTAACTACTCAATGTCTGTACTGTAATGGAGACAGGGGAAAGTGGCTGTGTGAGTGTGTGTGTGTGTGTGTGTGTGAGAGGGAGAGAGAGAAATAATATTGCCTTCTTAGGAACAAGCTACTTTCGGGCAGAGGATGCACGCAACTTGGTGCAATGTTTGTATAGATTAAGTAATGAAAGAATGAATAAAGAGATTTGTTTTTGATTTACTGTAGTGTGTATATGACAAAAGACACATGCGCAACAGCTAAATTTTCAGTCTTACACAGAAGAGTTGTTTTGTTACATCAGTTCTTAAATGTATTTGATTTTTTTTCTCCTGAGAGAGAGACACACACACGTACGTCTATTCTGAAGTAGCTCATTCATTGTCCAGGTGATACATTCGTCCGTACAGACAGGCAGTGACCAGCCCACGAGACATGTTTGAGTGTTTCATGGTCACTCTGCCATCTAAAGCCATTTCCAGATGCTCTGGCTGCTCCAAGACCATTCTGCTAGCCAAAACTGATGGGTACACATATCTGGTCTCAAAGTTCCCCTCCAACAGGAAGTCCATTTTAGACTCGGCCTCTTCCACTTCCTGTCCACAGGAACTGACGTCCAACCCCGCACAGCGGACTATTGCACACACCTGCAACAGAGACATGATAAATGTGACAACAGTTTCATTAAGCAGTTTTAAATATCTAAAATTCTGCTGGTTTACACCTGCAGGGCGTAGCGTCCATTCACAGTGTGTGTTCCAGCGAATGCTCCCAATGCGTAGAGCTCTTTACCACTGCCTTGTGGTGACCGCTGGTACTGCAGGTGACAGCAAAAGGTGCCATTACACACATTCACTTCATCCTCTGTCTTCTTTAAGAGGACAAATGTAAAAGCGTCGTACATCATGGTTGAGATGAAGGTGGTGGTGGAGGGAGGGACTGAAGAAGCACTTTCAGGATGAAGAGAATCAAAACAGCTTTCCTGGTGACAGAATCCAGAGCCTGTAGCTGCAGATGATGTTGACTCAGCCCTAACAATCCCCTCCTCCGTGGCCACACTTTGCCCCATCCACAGTGGGTCTAAGACTGGCACCCTGGCCACCAGCAGCCTGCCCTCCTCTGGATCTCCTCTCTGGGCGTGGTGGTATGTGGCAGAAAAGGGGGTGTATATGCCACTTCCTGTCATGATCAGTCGGTCTTTACGAATGTTGGCTGCTAGCAGGGTGACATTGGCACCCAAGCTGAATGCCCACTGGAACTGGATTGTGTCCAGTAGGGGGAGCTGGTTCATCCAGGCTGTGGGAAAGATGAGCTGTCGCACACCCTAAATGTAGTCCAGAGAGAGGCAGATGTTTGGAAAATAGAAGACCAAACAAGAATGTAGAGTTGGGTACAGAATTTAAATGGCTGTATTTCTACCTTCTCCACCAGGGTGACTGTGGGAACCTGGAACAGGATGTCAAAGCAGGTGATGAGGCCAAACCTCCCAGCAAAAGGTGTGTCAAACGTTATGATCTCAGGTTGCGGCGGAGTGTCAAAGGCCTCCTCAAAGTAGAGGTTGTGTTTATGGTAGCGTGCCACCAGCAGGCCATCTGACCTGTGTAAAGGAAAGTACTGTGAACACAGTTCACAGAGACAAGTAGGGAATTATGTTTTGGTGCACTTGGACTTCATCTCAACTACTTCTATTTTAAGGTCTACACTTCACCCAAAAACCACGTTGGTGTTGAACTGCCAGCGTCCGTCAGAGGGACAGGAGGAGGAGGGGTCGGTCTGCAGGGGGCAGGGCTGCAGATCAGCCATGTTGGCCACCAGGTAGAGGTTGTTACGCCGGGCAATACAGCTCAACCGCTGGAGGACCTGTGAAACACAACCATGTCAGTATGCCCGTTCAATAACAACATTGAATCTGTAAATATGATTGTCCACCTCAGTGTTGTTATGTCTGCCCGGCTCCGTGCAGGGGTTCCAGCTCTCCTGCTGGGGGTCAGGAATGGTTTCTAGATAACCAGAGATGGATGAACGGCTGAAGTTGAAACCCTGCAGGCCATCTTCTGGAAACACCAGGATCTGGGCACCCTGACCAATAGAACATGAAGGCAGAGAGACTTAATTACTGTAGTCGTTACCTCTGTGACATTAAATGTACTTCCTAATATGGGTGTAAGGAGAAAGCCAACTTCTCCTGATGACTGAGTTTACTTGGGAACAACACTGACTCCTTTGCAGTAATATCTGCCTGCCATCATGACAATCATGCCATCACAAGGAATTACCTTTTTTATTTAATTATCCTGACTGCTTTTTAGTTATCCACTGATCAAACAGAAACTGATTATTAAATTTACTGTTGTCTGATTATGATACAAGATCAGGTAACTGTTAAATATTTTGCAATGGCAGTGACCGACTTTATTTAAGGGGTCCAAGGACCAACACAATGACAAGTCTGAGATTAAAATGAACAATACTGGGATATTGTTTGACTGTTTCAACAATACATGACAAGAAAAGTCATGACTTACAGGACAAAGCACAATACAACTGTTAATTACGAAGTAAGCAATAAGCAACACTGATTCTTTGACTGAGAAACCAAACGCCTCCCCTGTCCTGACCATACCTGATCAGCGGCCCGTGCAGCCTGCTCCTCGTAGATATCCAGGTTTTTCTGCATATGCTGCAGGGCAACGGAACGGGACAGGGGGACACGAGGCTCCGGGTTCAGGATTACGTTGTGCTCGTACACAGCAGCAACATACGTGGGGTCCACGACGGGCTCTGTTTGAACAACGGCCGACCTTAAGAAAGAAATTATAAAAACGAAAACGAACAAAAACATTGTTTCTTCCCTGAGAGACATGAATGGTGTAACCGTGACAGACTAGTTAGACCAGAGAACCTGTGAGGTCCGAAGTCCTAACTGTTACTGGAGGCAGAGATAAACAGAGCTGACTTGAGTAACGTTAGAGGATAAGAAAACTCCCCTTGCGAAAAAGTGTTGTGTTGACGGTATAAATATGGATCCACATGGTCGTAGTTTGTACAGTAGCTCCGTTTTACATTTTCAAATACTTATCCACTGGACTGCCCTAGACAGATGACAGAAAACGGCCTTTTCACAGCAATAGCGGCAACCTGGCAACTAGACATAAACAACCCCTTTATTTTGAAAATATAAAACAGGAAACGTAGGGTACTTAACCCGGAAGCACTAGAAATCTGAACTTTGTACAACCAGCACAAGCCCTGAGATTAAGAGCTTAGACTGTTTAAAAGGAGTAACTTTGTACTTCATGTGGACTAATTGTTTAAACATATAAAGACGCTGTTTAGAAACGGGCTCTTGCTTATTAGGGGTCCAAGCCCACTCGGGCTATTCTTCCGTACATTTTCGCCTAATTCCGATACTGCAGCCTAGACGGTAACTGCTAGGGACGCGAAAGTCACAGGGTAGGTTCAGGCCCGTGAGACGACGCCATGCGAAAAAAATCACTCACTTCTACCTCTAGGGGGTGCTATAAGCAAGGTCAACGCGTTTGGGCTTGGAACTCCCGCCTAAACTTTTTTTTTTTCTGCTAAATCGCGAAAACTTAAAAACCTATTTTAATTTACTCCTCCGAAGCCACAAGTCCGATCGACACTCCTGATGACTGACTTTACTTGGGAACACTGACTCCTTTGCGGTTATACCTGCCTGCCTTCATAACTATCCTGCCAAAGTGTAAAAAAAATTACCTTTTTATTTAATATTATCCTGACTGTGCTTTTTAGTTACTCACTGCACCTGACCGAATTAGCTACCTTATATTAAGTATATGATGTTGAACGATAGAACTGTTATTTATGAAGTGAGCAATAAGCGACAGACTTTGATTTATAAACCAAACATTTAAAACTCTGACATGACTATATACCTGATGAGTGGCCTGGGCAGCCTGCTCCTCATAGATATCTAGGTTTTTCTGCATCTGTTCCAGAGCTTCAAGGTGGAACTGGGGGACATGAGGGTCTGGGATCAGGTTGTGCTCAAACACAGCAGCAACATCTGAGGAGTCCACACTGTGCACTGTTTGAACAACGACAATCATTACAGAAAAACTGACAAACAAAAAAATAGTTTCTTCGTGGAGAAACATGAGTAGTGAAACCCAGATGGACCAGTTACATGATAGCACCTGAGGTCAGACGTCCTGACAGAGATAAACAGAGCTGACTCTTTTCTGTTTTTTAGAGGTGTTAAGAAGCTCCCCTTGCAAAATAGTGGTGTTTCCTATTTCTGCTGTGACAATGTCTGTGAGAGAGCCCTCGCGCACTTGACGATTTGACAGTGGGAGAGGCCTAAGCTCGATGTCCACACTCACAGACACACAGACTTTGAGAAGCGTTCCAGCTAAGTCTGAGTCTGTCAGCATGAGCGCATCAAGATTGGGCCGAGAATACTATGTTGGAAAACACAAAGACACAGTAAAGTAAAAACTAACACAAGGGGAAGGGTAACACTAAATAAAACAGGAAATAAAAACACACAAACCCAAAACCATGACAGTATTCAGGCTGCCCAAAAAAGTACCTTAAGACGCCACTTGATCCAGAATGCTGCGGCATGTGTACTGACAAAGAAAAAGACATATTTCTCCTGTGTTAGCTCTCTAATATAAATAAATAATAGATTTAAATCATTCTGCTCACATACAAATCCCTTAATGTTCAGGCACCAGCATATCTTAAAGAGCTCGTAGTACCTCGTTACCCGACTAGAACACTGCACTCCTAGAATGCAGGGTTCTCCAAAAGTATAATATAATTTTCACTGATATTTGTATCATTAGCATTATTGCTATTATTTTATATCTCTGTGTTGGGCTACTGTGTGTTCTCCTTCCAGCCTACTTAACGTTACTGGAGTTCCACAACTACTGAAGCCATTGTCTATGAAGATTCTCAGTCATCCAGGTCATAGTTATCCAACGAAGGTTAAAATCAAGGGCAACTGGACTTGGTTGAAGATACTGGAAGCTTCCTGGCTGTCCTTTCATACTCCCGTACCAATCTGAGGGTGTTCATCCCAAAATGATTAGCAAGATGTCTATGAAGATTCTCAGTCATCCAGGTCATCCAGGGGGCACTTACAGCCTGTGGATACCCTAAATGGACCTTTGTGAAGACAGCCACAAGATCCAAGAAGAACAAAACTACAGGGGAGGAGGAAAAGAAGGTCAAACGCAACAACATTGTGATTCCATACATGTCTGGAGTATCAGAGAAACTCAGGAGGATTTTCAACAAACATAACATCCCTGTGTTTTTTAAACCCAAGAACACACTAAGACAGATGCTGGTACACCCCAAAGACCGCACACCCAAACACAAGAAAAGCAATCTAGTGTATGTGGTCCAATGCAGTGAGGAATGCACAGACCTGTATATTGGGGAGACTAAACAACCACTACACAAACGCATGGCTCAACACAGAAGGGCCAACTCCTCAGGTCAAGACTCTGCTGTCTACTTACATCTGAAGGACAGAGGACACTCGTTTGAGGACCACCAGGTGCACATTTTAGACAGAGAAGATGGATGGTTTGAAAGAGGTGTCAAGGAAGCCATCTACACCAGGGTTGAGAAGCCGTCATTGAACAGGGGAGGGGGTCTACGCCACCACTTATCCCCCACTTACAATGCTGTCCTTTCATCACTTCCCAGGAAACTCAACAAACGTAACCCATTGGCCTCAGGTGAAGATACCAACGATGGTCGTTCAGTCTTGGCCACAGGTAGTCTTAACGACTGTAACAACTGTCGTCACAGCAACAAGGAACACTAACGAACCAGCGGTATCGATGACCCGGGCCAACGACCCCACTGAGGTTAAATAGCTGAGTTTCCCTGCCAGTCAGTCAGAACTGAAGAAGTCCTTTGGATGAGGGACGAAACGTCTTCCAGTATCTTCAACCAAGTCCAGTTGCCCTTGATTTTAACCTTCGTTGGATACTGAAGCCATTCAAACTTTGTCCTGTCCCAATGGACTTGTGTGTAGGTGAGGTAAAGTGGTAAAGCAGGAAAACCACTGTGAGGCAAAACAGGTGTGGACATCTAATACTTCCAAACATACAGCACATATTTTTGCCCCATCTGTGTTTGTATAATTTTACAAGGCTACAATATATCATTATAATGATATTTGTAGGGGGAGAACCCTCAGATGGGGTTGTTCCTCACCCCACTGACCCCCACGTTTAAAATGGCTCAAACACGGACTACAAAGTATCGTACAGATGTCCTTGCAACAATATCACACTAAGCACTGCATTCAAGTGAGAAGTTGTTTGGGGGTATGTGTGTGTGAGCGAGAGACAAAAATTCATATGTATTGCCTTTTGAGGAACAAGCTACTTTCGGGCAGAGGAAGAAGCTTGGTACAGTGTTTGTAAAGATTAATAAATGAATGAATAAAGATATTTGTTTTTGTTTTATTGAACTGTGTAAATGACACATGTGCAACAGCTCAATTTTCATTATCAGTCTTGGTCAGAACAGTCGATTTGTTACATTAATTAAAAATAAAATGATGTTTGATGTTTTTCTACTGACACACACGTCTATTTCAAAGCAGTTCATTTATTGTCCAGGTGATACATTCGTCCATACAGACAGGCAGTGACCAGCCCACCAGCCATGTTTGAGTGGTTCATGGTCACTCTGCCATCTAAAGCTTTTTCCAGATGTCTAGGCTGCTCCAAGACATATTTGCTTGCTAAAACTGATGGGTACACGTATCTGGTCCCAAAGTTCCCCTCCAACAGGAAGTCCATTTTAGACTCAGCCTCTTCCACTTCCTGTCCACAGGAACTGACGTCCAACCCCGCACAGCGGACTATTGCACACACCTGCAACAGAGACATGATAAATGTGACAACAGTTTCATTAAGCTTCCACTTCCTGTCCACAGGAACTGAGGTTCAACCCTGGACAACGAACTAGTGCACACACCTGCAACAGAGGTATGATAAAAGTAACAACAGTCTTATTTACGCCATTTTGAATATACAAAATGATTCTCATTCATACCTGCAGAGCGTAACTTCCATTCACCAAGTGTGTTCCAGCAAATACTCCTAATGCATAGAGCTCTTTACGACTGCCTTGTGGTAACTGCTTGTACTGCAGGTGACAGCAAAAAGTGCCGTGACACACGTTCACTTCACCCTCTGTCTTCTTTAAGAGGACAAATGTAAAAGGGTCACCCATCATATCTGTGATAAAAGTGGCAGAGGAGGGAGGGACTGAAGAAGCAGTTTCAGCATGAGGAGAATCAAAACAGCTTTCTTGCTCAGAGTCTGTAGCTGTAGATGGTGTCGACTCAGTCCTAACTACCCCCTCCCCTGCAGCCACGCTCTGCCCCACCCACAGTGGGTCTAAGACTGGCACCCTGGCCACCAGCAGCCTGCCCTCCTCTGGGTCTCCTCTCTGGGCGTGGTGGTAGGTGGCAGAAAAAGGGGTGTAGATACCACTTCCTGTCATGTTGTGTTGGTCGTTACGGAGGTTGGCTGCTAACAGGGTGACATTGGCACCGAAGCTGAACGCCCGCTGGAATTGTACCGAGTCCAGTAGGGGGAGCTTGTTCATCCAGGCAGTGGATAAGATGAGCTGTCGCACACCCTAAATGTAGTCCAGAGAGAGAAGGATGTTAGGAAGAGAGAAGACCAAATGCAGGAATGTAGAGTTAGGTACAGAATTTAATTGGCTGTCTACCCTCTCCACCAGGGTTATTGTGGGCTCATGAAACAGGATGTCAAAGCAGATCATGAGGCCAAACCTCCCAGCAAAAGGAGTCTCAAACGTTATGATCTCAGGTTGCGACGGAGTGTCAAAAGAATCCTCAAAGTAGAGGTTGTGTTTATGGTAGCGTGCCACCAGGAGGCCATCTGACCTGTATGAAAGAAAGTACTATGAAAGGTTCACATGGACAAAGGTATGAGAGGCCGTTTAGGGTAAACATTTAAAGACAGGCAGTCACACACACTGACGATGTGCATGCACACACTGAAAAAACTGAAATACATGCACACATGCACAAGGAGAAAGGGGACGTGCACATTGAAATAGGATACATGCACACTGACAATAAGCTCACTAAACTGAAAACGTGCACATACACACTGAGAAGTTCCACCACCTTCAAAAGCTGTGGGATACAGGCAACATGTTTGTTTGTAGTTGAGCATGTGCATGTAAAAGTATTTCAGTGCACCCAGAAGTTGTTTCACTGTAACAGGAAGTCGTTCAGAGCTGCAACCTGAACCTGCATAGCTCCACGGGGTTGCCCTGTCAAACATGAAGACGCAGTTATTTCTATTAATTGTAGTTGGCCTTTTAGTTGTGACCTGCATTTGTCACTGCTAATATTAACATCATCATCATATTAGCATCACAATATCCACACAGAAAATAAAACAGCAAAAGTAGCATTGGTACAGAAAATGAAAAAATGGTTCTGATAATTACAAGAGAACTTAATAATAGAACTAGTAATAATTGTGGCAGCAGATGTTGTTCAGGAACTGAAGGGCAGCAGGTGACTCGCAGCCAATAACACATGCAGAAATTGATGAGAGGAGAGGGAGAAGAAAGCACACGACTACAGAACAACAACTCTTGAAGAGGCGCTAATGGTCGCTCAAGGTACGATTTGACAGCAGATCAGATTAACCCTTGTTTGGATTTAGAGGAAGAGGAGTTTGCAATCATGGTGGAGGAGTTGCAGCAAGAGGATTCGGGCAACAATTATTGACCATGTCATCAATTATGGCTTGTCCTTTAGAGAGGTTAGATGATGGCGTTCTTTGCCACATACGACTGGTTCCACCCGACGAGAGAGGGGTGTTGAGGCCTGGCATGACTGTGCATGTGACAATTTGGAACAATGTTGCCTTCCACCTCTCCTGCCTTGTGAATTAACAGTTTGCTGCACAGCCCCGCATGATGATACAATTCGTCCCTGCATAGGTTCTATTTCAACTCTATTTTGTTTTTGGAATATTTCAAACAGTTACTTTTGGTTGCTTTTATGTTTACTGTATTCTGTTTTTATTTACAGCATTCAGCATTTGATGCAGTATAATAAAACATTTTGTTTGAGTATTTCTGATTTTGGGTGAAATTCTTTAATGGTTCTTTGAGGACGCAAGAATGCAGTGCAAAAGCTGTACCATAATGAATGTCTGAAATCTGCTAGTCTAGGTATGTACTTTAGGTCTTACGACAGTTATGTCAACGACAGTTCATGGGCACAGAAAGACCTGCACACGAGAATACAGTAAAATGAATGAAGAAAACTTTCTTTGAAAATGTCTCTTTTTAAATTTTTAGTTATTTTTTTTATTTTACAGGGCATCTCAAAAAGTGTAAGCACAGAATAAAAGTGCAGGTGCATTGCCAAGCAGGGTTTGTTAACTCTCGTAAAATCATCTTTGGAGAAAATAATATAAATATAACTATAAATATAATATCATGCTGTGATATTTTTGCTTTACGTTTTTGGCACATACTATAACTATGTAGAGTATGAATAAATTGATAGTTGTATGTTGATAAATTTGCTAGATGAGTTTCAAATAATTTCAAGAAATATGGTGTTGCGCTGAACAAAGACTCAGGGCCTGTGATTCTTATGATACATAATTTCTGTGGAGGCGATGTGTTGCAAGTAGGGTAGCCTACTTAATTTTAGTGAATGTAAAAATACTGTATAGAAATGAATAACACATAATACCCTCATTAGAGTTTAGGAGGTGGTGTAACGTTTTTTGTAGTGCATTTTTAGTATTTTGTCATTTGTTATGACATGTATTTTGTCAGCAAGTCAGATAATGAGATTCTCTGTGTACAAGAAGGAAACAAAGTGATATTTCATATTGCCTAAACAGCCTTTCATACTAGGAATTTATGTTTTGATGCACTTGCTGGACTTCAGCTTTACTACTTCTGTTTCATGATGTACACTTCACCTGAAAACCACGTTGGTGTTGAACTGCCAGCGTCCATCAGATGGACAGGAGGAGGAGGAAGAGTCGGTCTTGAGGGGGCAGGGCTGCAGGTCAGCAACATTGGCCACCAGGTAGAGGTTGTTATGACGTGCCATACAGCTCAAGCGCCGGAGAATCTGTGAAACACAACGATGTCAGTATGCCCGTTCAATAACAACATTGAATCTAAAAGTATGATTGTGCACCTCAGTGTTGTTGTGTTTGTCCGGCTCCGTGCAGGGGTTCCAGCTCTCCTGCTGGGGGTCAGGAATGGTTTCTAGGTAGCCAGAGATGGATGAACGGTTGAAGTTGTAACCTTGAAGACCGTCTTCTGGAAACACCAGGATCTGGGCACCCTGACCAAGAGGAGATGAAGACAGAGTATAGAGACTAAAATTCTGACATTAAATGTACTTTCGTATGTGAGAATCCAGAGAAATACAACCACTTCTGATGACTGAGTTTACTTGACTTCTTTGCAGTAATATCTGCCTGCCATCACGACAATCCTGCCATCACAAGTTTAAGGAATGACCTTTTTATTTAATTATCCTGACTGCTTTTTAGTTATTAAACTGCACCTGTCAGAATGAGCTACCTTATTTAAAGTTTTTAAGTTTTGAATTTGAAAGGATTGAAACACTATATAAACAGAACGGTTATTTATGAAGTGAGCAATCTGCAGCATGGTTTCTTTGATTAAAAAAAACTAAATAACTTAGGCATACTGACTCCTTTGCAGAAACGCTTCCTGCATTCATAAATATCCTGCCATCACAAGATTTTATTCAATATTATCCTGCTTTTTAGTTATTCACTTCACTTGACAGAATGAGCTACCTTATTTTAAGTTTATAAGTTTGAAGGATATGGACACTAGATCAACAGAACTGCTATTTATGAAGTGATCAATGAGCAACACGGTTTCTTTGATTAAACAAACATACATTTAAAACTCTCCCCTGTTCTGACCATACCTGCTGGGCAGCTCGGGCAGCCTGCTCCTCATAGATATCCAGGTTTTTCTGCATGTGCTGCAGGGCAGCAAGTCGGGAACGGGTGACATTAGGCTCCGGGTTCAGGATTAAGTTGTGCTCGTAGACAGCAGCAACATACGAGGAGTCCACAATGGGCTTTGTTTGAACAACGGCCAACATTATAGAAAAACTGAAGACAACAAACAAAAACATTGTTTCTTTGTGGAGAGACATGAATAGTGAAACCCAGATGGATTAGTTATATGATAGCACCTGCTAGGTCAGAAGTCCTACGTGAGGTAAAGGTAAACAGAGCTTTCTATCTTTTAGAGGTGATAAGAAGCTCCTGTTGCGAAATAGTGGTGTTTTTTTGTGGTGAACTGTGGATCAACAGGGTCGTAGTACAGCAACTCCATGTTTTAATTTGTCTTGTTCAAAAACTTGTACTGGACTGTTACAATACAACCTTGATTCTCAAAAATATATTCTCTCTACAATAGTCCATACTCCATTATGTACTGGGAATGATCCCCCTGCTGTCAGGGTACATGGATTCTTCTTTAAGACAAAATGGGTTGCTCAGCCACACCCTATGGTATACTTATAAAACACCTTTGCAGCGTTAAATCATAGACAGTTTGGTTGGAACACGTCCTAGAGGCTTAAAAGCTGGAGTCTCTCTTTACTCAGAAAATCAATGTTACAATGAAACGCTGTAGTTTTCATTTTAACATTGGAGGGGGACACAAATTAGACTGGAGGTATGGGGGTTAATATTTTTAGTGTCATTTCCTGCATTCTTGTACATTTTTCTGTACCAATTCCTGCGTTTTATGCATCTATTTAGGGTGGCAGGTGACAATTCAAAATATGAAAATACAATGGAATATAATGCAGTAAGTCTATCAGGCAGTCTGTATTGCTTTCAAATCTATATTCTACTCTAGATCTACCATTCCCATTTATTGTCATCCAGCAGAGTCAACACACATGTAGGCATGATTTAGGCCCCATCCACAACAGAGTTTAAAAATGAATACAATCTCCATCTACACCAGCGTTTCAGAGTTGACCTCTGTCTACATTAAAACAACTGAAAAAGCACATCTGGTGGACGTTCACGTACACTGGGCATGTGCGTGCCGGTGTAAACATGAAGCAGATGGTCTATTCCGTAGTTACAGAAGATTTGGCGAAAGAATAAAGTGAAGCAGAGGAGGAATCAGACCAGATTTTTTTTTTTGCATGGACCAAGAACAAGCTGGGACTGTTACTGAATGTAACACGGGCGGCAGAAAACAGACTGGGAGTCGTCGCAAAGTAAATGGCGACCTGCACACTAACTTACAAGTGTAGGCTGTAAATGTTCTTTGCACAAGATATTTTAATAAAAATACTAAATCCAAATTCTTGTCAGTAGCATTGTGTTTCTGCTTTGCATGACTTATGAGACCCAGTCAGAGAGCCAAACTTGAGCATCTACGTCATCGTTTCTGAAGCACTCCGTTTTTGCCTGTCCCCACTAAAAGGCTACCCCGGAGTTTTAAAATGAAAAGGGGCTCCGCAGCGTTATCAGACTTCTCTGTTTTAGGTCTTCGTTTTCGCCATTTGCGCAATCGTGTGGATGGGGTTTTAGTCTTCCCTGCTCTTTTGTGTCTTGTCAGGTTTAGTGAAGAGGCAGAGTAAAAGCAGGACACCATGCATATACATTTTGGTGTTTATTAATGATTAAACAGAAAGGAGAACTGGCTTACGCAGGAATTAGGCAGCCATAGTCAAAACACTGGAGGAAAATCCATGCAGAAGGCAAACAAATCCAGTGTTAAAAAAAATCCAGAAAGTCAGGCAACAGGTAATTGCAGAGGAACACTGGGACACTTGACAAACTCATGAAGATTAATGGAAAGACACTTACTCATATACAACGAGGGAGGTGATAACCAGACACAGGTGACGCTAATCAGGGAGGAGCAAATAATCAAACAAGCAGAAGAACCCAGACATGAAGTTGACTAAACAGAAATGAGAGGGAAAGAAAATAACTCAGTAAAACAGGAAACACAGAAAAACATAGACGCACAGTGGGGGCCTTTCTCACTTCCCAAATTTGTGCCTCCTGGAGCCTGAGACCCGGAAATTGATCTCAGCGCACCATCTTGAAGGAATTCCTAAAATGAACATTGAGGAGCGAGGATCGAGGAGGCGAGGAGGCACAAATTTGGGAAATGAGAAAGGCCCTGGGAAGACACAAAGACAGGAAATTTTGTAAATACAAACACAGAAGGAAGCATTTAACCTTGCCTGAATAAAATATAATAAATCAAATATAATATTGAGAAAAACTTAATATTATGAGAATAAAGTCATAATTGTTTAACAATTAACAAAATTGTTTAATACCTGCCCTGTACTCTGCTGTGCATTAGCCTATGTTATTGCTCTGCTGATATGATAGTATCCCCTTCAGACCATCTGACACACAAAAACATGTTTGGGGCTGTGCTGCATGAGACAAATGTGCTGCTCTTCATTGGAGGTGAAAAACCGGGCCAACTTAGAACACTTCCGATCGGGCATAAATTTTACCACAAAACCACACAAATGTTAACTTCAGCCCCTTCGATTTCAATATCCATGTGAATAAGAAGATTGAAGCTAAAGCCATTGCATTCCTCAATACTTTTGGACAGCCTTGAGTTAAAACAGCTTGTAACGGAGTCCAACCATAACCTTGGCAACACTCTAGCCATCTCCAGAGTGAAAGACATCATTTATGGGTAAATTATATTAATGTGTCTGATCATCATTGTGTATTTCTATTCTAATACCTTAACAATTCACTCGAAACCGCAATTTAAATCACCTCACCAGGACATTAGGACAGAGCACTAGCAGATTCCATTGATTTAAATATTTTCAATGATTCTATTAACTGAACTGTTGAGGCCTTCAATAGTGAACTAGGTGACATGCTTAGCAAAGTAGGTCCTTTAAGGTCTAAAAAAAAGGTCCTATAGCAAATTGTCACCTTGGATAACTAAAATGTCCGTGACCTAAGAGGGTCATGTAGGAAAGCTTAGAGAATGTGGAGGAAAACTAAGTTACAGGTTCATTGTGACAATCTAGATAAAATAACTACATATAAAACAGTTGTTCAAAGTAAGAGAAGGATTTACTTCTCAAAGCAAATTGCTAAAAACAGTGAAACCCTAGGTTCCTGTCCTCAACCACTGATACGCTTCTGTGTCAAACACCTTATTCAGGCATCTGCTCTGAAATGTGAAGAATTTGCAAGCTTCATTATAAATAAAGTCACCTCTAAAAGGGCAACCATTGCAAACACAAGTATTTATTTTGATAATGAATCTATTCCCCAGGCCCCCAAAGTTTCAAACACTTCAAAATGCCTGATGAAGGTCTACCACGGAAACATTGCCATCAATGTAATTCTGTTCTGAAGAATGCTATATTCCTATTTATGAAATCAAAATACAACAGCGGGAAAAATAGACACATAAAGGTTAAATGCTAAATTTGTGCAACTGAAATAAACATGTCCATACTTTTCTTTTTAATGTCAAAATTACTATGGTGGATGCATTAATTAATAATGTACATTAAGATGTGTGCTATACAAGGAGAGATTCAGAATCACAATTTATGTCTTAAGGACACTGTTTAAAGGTGACTTAACCTCACTGTAAAAACATTTATTGTGTGTGTACAGTAATGTGAAAAAATGCTGTAAAGCAAGAATACTTTTAAATATAGGCTCGTTAATAGATTAGAATAGATTATATTTATCAATTAACAAACTACAAAGTTAATGGACCGAAGAAAAATCTAAATCAAATCAACAGTTGGTGCGATCACCCTTTAATACAGCATAAATTCTTTTAGGTTCACTTGAGTTGGCCCAAACATGTTGGATAACTACTTGCAGTTCTTCTGTGGAAGGACAGGCAGCGTCAGTTTGACACATTCTGCCTGTCGGCCATGTTTATGTTTAGTCCTCTGTGAGCTTTCGTTATATTTGATCAGTTCAGTATCTGTTATTTAGTCTGTTGTGCTTTGGGGTTCAGTCCTGTCTGCTGTCCTGTGTCCAGTAACCTAGTTTGTATCTGTGTATAGTGTTTTCCTGTTTCCCAGTTAGTTCCGTCTCTGTTCCCTACTTCATTCTGTAAGTCAGTTGTTTCTTGTTTTGAGGTTTGGTTTCTGCTCTTGTGTTCTCTGTGTAGCCTTGTTTATTATGTTATTCATCCGCATCTTTAAGGTTACTTAGTATCTGTCTTGTCTCTCAGGTTTAGCTCTGCATCTCAGCCCTGTGTCCTAGTTCTGTGTCTCAGTTCATGTCTTAGTGTTTACTTCTGGTCTGTGTACTTATGTGTTTTGGATTAACTGTCTCTCTGCCAGTTTTCCTGCTGTCTCTCTGCCTGCCTCGTTAACCTGATCCCGGTCACCTGTGTTGCTCCCTCCCAGCTCGTTAACCCAAGTGTGTATATATACTTGTTTGTTTCCTCAGTCTGTGTCTGGTTATGTTGTGTGAATTCACTCTGTTGTGTCATGTGTGAAGCATCCTGTCTGTTTCTCTGCTGTCTTGGATTATGGATTAATCTACTACCTATAAACCTTGTATATTGCTGTTGTTTGGATTAAAATCCCTGAATTGCATCTCTGCTCTGGTGTCTTGTGTTTGGGCTCACACACCTCCTCTGCGCTCACCCACGAATCCTGAGTTCTTCTCTCTGTTCATGCAATTCAAGACAGACTCGATAATGTTGAGATCATGGCTCTGTCGGGTCACTTCCAGGACTCCTTGTTCTTCTTTAAACTGAAGATAGTTTTTAATAATCTTCTGATTGCAAAGAAAGTAAGCATGATGTGTCTTTCATCTGCTACAGTAAGTTTCTTTGGCCAACCACTTCATCTACGGTCATTGCCTGTTTCTTTATGGTTCTTCAAAAGAGCTTGGACAGCACATCTGGAAACCCAGAAATGTCTGCCTGTGAGAGACCTAGCTGATGCACTATAACTACTTTGAGTCTTGTTGCGGTGCTCAGTCTTGCCGTGATGTATGACTTTTAACAGTAAACTTAGTAAACTGACTTAGTCAAAAGTGTCAATAGTGATTGTATATATTTCCAGTTGTTAGTCATAGAAACAAATGCAGGTTCACAAAGGATTTCCTAAATAATTCTTTATACTTTGTGGGACTGTAATGAACCAACAAACTTTTCAGCATAAACCCTACTGCTGACCACTGGGAAGATATCCTAACTAATTTTCCTGTCTTAAAAATAGTGTTTATCTTGGAAAACACTAGGAACATTAAAAACATACATTTCCCCAAACTGAGTGTTGTAGCATAATCAACAGGAAACCATTTATTTGTGATGTTATTTTAGAAAACATACACTGTAAAAGACACATATGCAACAACCTATTCTGAAGTAGCTCATTCATTATCCAGGTGATACATTCGTCCGTACAGACAGGCAGTGACCAGCCCACCAGACATGTTAGAGTGTTTCATGGTCACTCTGCCATCTAAAGCCATTTCCAGATGCTCTGGCTGCTCCAGCACAAACTTGCTAGCCAAAACTGATGGGTACACATATCTGGTCTCAAAGTTCCCCTCCAACAGGAAGTCCATTTTAGACTCGGCCTCTTCCACTTCCTGTCCACAGGAACTGACGTCCAACCCCGCACAGCGGACTATTGCACACACCTGCAACAGAGACATGATAAATGTGACAACAGTTTCATTAAGCTGTTCTGAACATGCAAAATGATTCTTGTTGATACCTGCAGGGCATAGCGTCCGTCCACAATGTGTGTTCCAGCAAATGCTCCCAATGCGTAGAGCTCTTTACCACTGCCTTGTAGTGACCGCTGGTACTGCAGGTGACAGCAAAAGGTGCCATTGCATACATTGACTTCATCTGCTGTCTTGTTTAGGAGGACAAATGTAAAAGGGTCGTACATCATGGATGAGATGAAGGTGGCGGTAGAGGGAGGGACTGATGAAGCAGTTTCAGGACGAGGATATGCAAAACAGCTTTCATGCTGAGAGAATCCAGAACCTGTAGGTACAGATGATGTTGACTCAGTCCTAACAACCCCCTCCTCTGTGGCCACACTCTGTCCAACCCACAGTGGGTCTAAAACTGGCACCCTGGCTACCAGCAGCCTGCCCTCCTCTGGGTCTCCTCTCTGGGCATGGTAGTAGGTGGCAGAAAAAGGAGTGTAGATACCACTTCCTCTCATGTTGTGTTGGTCTTTACGAAGGTTGGCTGCTAGCAGGGTGACATTGGCCCCCAAGCTGAACGCCCGCTGGAATTGTACCGAGTCCAGTAGAGGGAGCAAGTTCATCCAGGCAGTGGGAAAGATCAGCTGTCGCACACCCTAAAAGTAGTCCAAAGAGAGGCAGATTTTAGGAAAAAAGGGAACCAAACACAGGAATGTTGAGTTGGGTACAGAATTTTAATGGCTGTTTATACCCTCTCCACCAGAGCAATTGTGGGCTCGTGGAACAGGATGTCAAAGCAGATCATGAGGCCAAACCTCCCAGCAAAAGGTGTATCAAACGTTATGATCTCGGGTTGCGGCGGAGTGTCAAAGGCCTCCTCAAAGAAGAGGTTTTGTTTGTGGTAGCGTGCCACCAGCAGGCCATCTGACCTGTATGAACACAGTTCATATAGACAAATAGGAAATTGTGTTTTGGTGCACTTGCTGGACTTCAGCTTAACTAACAAAGTCCTACACTTCACCTGAAAACCACGTTGGTGTTGAACTGCCAGCGTCCATCAGAGGGACAGGAGGAGGAGGGGTCGGTCTGCAGGGGGCAGGGCTGCAGGTCAGCAACATTGGCCACCAGGTAGAGGTTGTTACGACGGGCCATACAGCTCAACTGCTGGAGAACCTGTGAAACACAACCAAATGCAAATGTGATTTATTTTCACACACTGGTGTTGCATGAATGAAGACTCTTGGCCTCCTAGTAGTGTCACCACATCAGAATGCCCATTCAATTACATCCAAACTATAAGTATGATTGTGCACCTCAGTATTGTTGTGTTTGTCCGGCTCCGTGCAGGGGTTCCAGCTCTCCTGCTGGGGGTCAGGAATGGTTTCCAGGTAGCCAAAGATGGATGAACGGGTGAAGTTGTAACCCTGAAGACCAACTTCTGGAAACACCAGGATCTGGGCACCCTGACCAAGAGAAGGTGAAAACCAGAGACAAACTTCATTACCCTGCTGTAGTCATGAACTCTGTGACATTAAATGTACAGGTGCATCTCAGAAAATCTGAATACCGTGAAAAGGTTTTTGTTTCTTCTGTAATTTGAGTCAAAAAGTGAAACTTTCATACATTCTAGATTCATTACATACAAAGTGAAATATTTCAGGCCATTTGTTTAATCTTGATGATTATGGCTTACAGCTCCAGGAAATCAAAAATCCATACCTCCCATTAGAATATTAGAATCAAAAATTAAATGTCCACGTGAGAAAAGCCATTAATCTCTTAGTCTGGTTCAGTACACACAACCACAATCATGGAGAGGATTTCTGACTTGACAGTTGTCCAAAAGACACTCACTGACACCCTCCACAAGCAGGGTAAGCACAGAAGGTCATTGTTGAAAGGGCTGGCTGTTCACAGAGTGCTGGATCAAAGCATATTCATAGAAAGTTGACAGGAAGGTTAAAGTGTGGTAGGAAAAGGTGCACAAGCAACAGTCATTTCCACAGCATTGAGAGGATTGCAAGCAAACACACAAGGAGTGGACTGAGGCCAGAGTCAGTGCATCAAGAGCCACCAGACACAGACGGGTCCAGGAAATAAGCTCCAAGTGTCGCATTGCTAGTGTCAAGCCACTCCTGAACCAGAGACAACGTCAGAAGTGTCTCACCTGGGCTACGGAGAAAAAGAACTGGACCGTTGCTCAGTGGTCCAAAGTCCTCTTTTCAGATGAAAGTAAATTCTGCATTTCATTTGGAAATCCAGGTCCCAGAGTCTTCTAGCTTTCAGAAGGTCTAGATTTCTGTATTATACATTCTTTATTCTACAATTTTACAATTTGAAATATCGATTTTTGATTTCTGTGAGCTGTAAGCCATAATCATCAAGATTAAAACAACAAAAGGCTTGAAATATTTCACTTTATATGTAATGAATCTAGAATGTATGAAAGTTTCACTTTTTGACTTAAATATATATTTTGAGATGCACTTGTACTTCCTTATGTGGCAGTACAGAGAAATACAACCACTCCTGTTAACTGAAATAACTTAGGCATACTGACTCCTTTGCAGAAACGCTTCCTGCATTCATAAATATCCTGCCATCACAAGTTTTTATTCAATATTATCCTGCTTTTTAGTTATTCACTTCACTTGACAGAATGAGCTACCTTATTTTAAGTTTATAAGTTTGAAGGATATGGACACTAGATCAACAGAACTGCTATTTATGAAGTGATCAATGAGCAACACGGTTTCTTTGATTAAACAAACATACATTTAAAACTCTCCCCTGTTCTGACCATACCTGCTGGGCAGCTCGGGCAGCCTGCTCCTCATAGATATCCAGGTTTTTCTGCATATGTTGCAGGGCAGCAGGTCGGGACAGGGGGACACGAGGCTCCGGGTTCAGGATTAAGTTATGCTCGTAGACAGCAGCAACATACGTGGAGTCCACGCTGGGCCCTGTTCGAACAACGGGCAACATTATAGAAAAACTGACAACAATGAACGAAAACATTGTTTCTTTGTGGAGAGACATGAATAGTTTAACCCAGACGGACCAGTTACATAACAGCACCTGTGAGGTCAGAAGTCCTACTTTTGTATGTTTAGAGGTGATAAGAAGCTCCCCTTGCGAAATATTGGTGTGTCAACAGAGTCCTAATGTAGCAGCTCCATGTCTTGATTTGTCTTATTAAAATAATTGTATTGGACTGCTCTTGACAGATCACATAAGATGCCTGGCTACATTATAACCTTAGTTCTCAAAGAGACTATCTCTTTGCCATATTACATATTACATATGTACGGGGATTAATCCCCCTGCTGTCAGGGTACTGGATATTTCTTTAAGACAAAACTGCTTGCTTGGACACGCCCTACGGTTTACTTATAAACCACCTACGCAGCATGAAATCAATGATAGTTTTATTTAAACGCATGTCCTAGAGGCCTAAAAGATGGAGAGAATCTCTTCAGTTCCCTCTTCTCAGACAGCCAAGTTCACAAATAAAGGGTGTAGGTTTTATTTCAATATTGGAGGGGGGACACATCGGGTTGGGTCTGGGATCCATCCCCATAACATTTTCAGGGTTAAACATTTCATCTTCTGCATTCTTGTAAATTATTCTGATCCAATTTCTGCCTTTTCTGCATCCATTTAGGGTGGGGATGTCTTTATGTAAAGGGGAACAACATTTAGGCGGCAATTCAAAATATGAAAATACAGTCAAATATTGTGCAGTAAGGCTCTTGGGAATACTTAGCTTTCAAATATGTATTCTCCTGTTGATCAACTTTTCCAATTTAAGGTCTTCCCCCTAAGTCAACACACATGTAGGCATGACTTAGTCTTTCCTCCTCTTGTCATGTTTAGTCAAACAGGAAGCAGGTGAAGCAGGGATTTGGCCTCAAAAGCAGGACACCATTCAGCTCTCATCATTACACAGTTTTGATATATGTTAGATAACTGATGTGGTGAAACAAAGTTTTAAGAATGTAATGAAGTTCTAAGGAAGCGCAGAATATCTAGCAGTATCTCCTCCATTGTCGTGTTGATTCAGTATAGTTAATGCTGTAGGTGACACACAAGAACCCGTTTGGGCCTGT
This sequence comes from Micropterus salmoides, assembly GCF_014851395.1. Taxonomy (NCBI): domain Eukaryota; kingdom Metazoa; phylum Chordata; class Actinopteri; order Centrarchiformes; family Centrarchidae; genus Micropterus; species Micropterus salmoides. The sequence continues at coordinate 21,054,063 of NW_024040817.1, read as the reverse complement.
ACTGGATGAGACTGAAACCAAGTGAAAACACTTCTTATCAGGCACAAATCTCACCACAAATGTTAACACCTTTGACAAAGTGTAGCTTTCAGTAACCTATTCTATTCTTTTTCTCCCCCTAATAGTGGCCCAAAATCTTGTTGTAGTTGGTATATTTGTGTACCAAATACATTGTGAATGTCAAGAGTTACATTTAAATGTTTGATCAATAGTATTTCTAGGGACAATTCGGTCCATCTTACATAATAATACTTGCCAAAACAATTAAAAAATCTGAGAAATAATTGTAAATACAGAATGAGATGGTTTAGTTCAATGGCAGCTTACTCTACCAAGAAAGTAGAATTTGTATCCAGGGACATAAAATGGAGGGTTTACAAATGCTATAAGATTTTAAAACAGTTTTACTGTTTACATCCTTGCAGGTCGACGCTCTTTGCACATGCAAACCATCTGAAGATGTTGTGGCTGTTGTAAGACATGCTGAACAGGCACCGCAAACATCAGAGTTTGAGGCCAGATGAATTTCTCATAGGCAAGGCAAGTTTCTTATTAAAATGGTTATTTTACGAGAGTGATTCTCAAATTAATCCAACTGTTGATGCATAATCCTTAAACAAGATAGAAGGTGAACAGTCAAGAGTTAAGCTGCATAAAGTGATATTCTTGTCAGTCGAAAAAGGTCTAGTGTGACTTTAGATAAGTCTTGAGGCTTGCATAAATGATCCATTCTCAAACATGTTGACAGAAAATTATTTAAAATGTGTTAACTTTAGCCTCTATATTAGCAGACATTTTCCAACAGCAATTAGATTTTTTAAATGAACATTTCTGACTATATTTTAAGGTCTTCAACTGCCCATATTTGTGGCAACCTGTCAACTCTAATAATGATTCAGAAGGCTTTTAATTGTATGTTGTGTGATGTGAGCTGGTGGCAACTGAGTTTGAGTTTTGTTTAATTTACTGTGTCACAACTCATCAAAAAGTTGTTTCAGAGTCCCAATTCATGTCATAAGACTCTGATTTTAGTCACTTAACTGCATTGTAGAAACATGTGTGTTTGTGTGTGGTTTCTTGAAGATTAAATGAGTGAGTTTTGATGGTGGTTCTCTTGATGTATGTGATACTGCAGTTTAATTCAAGACACATGTACCAGTTTCACCAAAATATACTTTATACCAGTGTATGGTGGATTCTCACCACTTAGAGAACTGGAAAATTCATGTCAAAAGTGAGTGACTGATAACTAAAAATATATACAGAGAAACAAATGGAGGTTCAAATCATTTCCTAAAAAATTATTTTTACTTTTTGGGACTGTAACGAACCAATAAACTATTCAGCATAAACATCACTTTTTGACTACTGACCAGTGGGTTCCTAACTAATTTTCCTAAAAATGGTATATCTTGAAAAACATTAAGACCATTCAAAAGAGGCAAAGGCATAACATATGTCGTGTAGTATAGCCAAAAGGAAACCCTTGGTGGTTGAACTTAAATATGATGGAACTACACTAAATAATTGTGAAGTTATTGAAAATTTTAATTCCCTAAAGTTATGCAGAAGCACATTTCTCCAAAATAAGTGTTGTAGTAGAACCAACAGTGATTTTTGGTGATGCTACACTGTATAAGAGTGAAGTTATTGACTATTTCTGTAGTATGTCTTTTCGGTGTCACACATTTTATCCTTTCCTTGTATACAGCCGTCTGTACACAGATACCAATTTTATTTTTCCAGCTCGGAGGATGACTCATTTTGGTGAAAAATAACTTGTAGCTCGTATCTTACTACAATAGGAAAGAGGCGCTATTTGAAATGGCTCAAACATGGACTGCTAGATGTTGTGCAGACGTCCTTGTAACAATATGACACCAAGCACTGCGATCAAGTGAGCTGTTAAAGCGGGTAAATGTGTGCATGAGTGGGAGAGGAAAATGTTTATGTATTTACTTTTAAGGAACAAGCTACTATCAGACAGATGATGCATGCTACTTGGTGCAATGTTTGTAAAGAATTAGTAATGAATGAATAAAGATATTTGTTTGTAATATATTGCAGTGTGTATGTGACAGAAAACACAGCATCAGTCTAGGTCAGAACAATTGTTTTGTTTCATCAGTTTTTTTAAATATATCTGATATTGTTCTGACACATCTATTCTAAAACAATTCATTCATTATCCAGGTGATACATTCGTCCGTACAGACAGGCAGTGACCAGCCCACCAGACATGTTAGAGTGTTTCATGGTCACTCTGCCATCTGCAGCTCTTTCCAGATGCTCTGGCTGCTCCAGCACAAACTTGCTAGCCAAAACTGATGGGTACACATATCTGGTCCCAAAGTTCCCCTCCAACAGGAAGTCCATTTTAGACTCAGCCTCTTCCACTTCCTGTCCACAGGAACTGACGTCCAACCCCGCACAGCGGACTATTGCACACACCTGCAACAGAGACATGATAAATGTGACAACAGTTTCATTAAGCAGTTTAGAATATCCAAAATTCTTGTTTATACCTGCAGGGCAAAGCGTCCAAGCGTAGTGTGTGTTCCAGCAAATGCTCCCAATGCGTAGAGCTCTTTACCACTGCCTTGTGGTGACCACCGGTACTGCAGGTGACAGCAAAAGGTGCCATTGCACACGTTTACCTCACCCTCTGTCTTGTTTAGGAGGACAAATGTAAAATGGTCGTAAACCATGGTTGAGAAGAAGGTGGGGGAGAAGGGAGGGTCTGATGAAGCAGTTTCTGGATGATGAGAATCAAAACTGCTTTCCTGCTGACAGAATCCAGAGCCTGTAGCTGCAGATGATGTTGACTCAGCCCTAACAACCCCCTCCTCCGTGGCCACACTTTGCCCCATCCACAGTGGGTCTAAAACTGGCACCCTGGCCACCAGCAGCCTGCCCTCCTCTGGGTCTCCTCTCTGGGCGTGGTAGTAGGTGGCAGAAAAAGGAGTGTAGATACCACTTCCTGTGGAGCCATGTGTCAGTTTGTCTTTACGAATGTTGGCTGCTAGCAGGGTGACATTGGCACCCAAGCTGAACGCCCGCTGGAATTGGATCGAGCCCAGTAGGGGGAGGTGGTTAAACCAGGCAGTGGGATAGACGAGCTGTCGCACACCCTAAATGTAGTCCAAAGAGAGGCAGATGTTTGGAAGACAGAAAACCAAAGAGTTGGGTACAGAATTTAAATGTCTGTTTTCCTACCTTCTCCACCAGAGTAATTGTAGGATCGTGGAACAGGATGTCAAAGCAGATCATGATGCCAAACCTCCCAGCAAAAGGTGTCTCAAACGTTATGATCTCGGGTTGCGGCGGAGTGTCAAAGGCCTCCTCAAAGAAGAGGTTTTGTTTGTGGTAGCGCACCACCAGCAGGCCATCTGACCTGTATGAAAGAAGGTAATGTGTAGAGTTCACATAGACAAGTAGGTAATTATGTTTTGGTGCACTTGCTGGACTTCAGCTCAACTACTTATATTTTAAGGTCTACACTTCACCTGAAAACCACGTTGGTGTTGAACTGCCAGCGTCCGTCAGAGGGACAGGAGGAGGAGGGGTCGGTCTGCAGGGGACAGGGCTGCAGATCAGCCATGTTGGCCACCAGGTAGAGGTTGTTACGCCGGGCAATACAGCTCAACTGCTGGAGGACCTGTGAAACACAACCATGTCAGTATGCCCGTTCAATAACAACATTGAATCTGTAAATATGATTGTGCACCTCAGTGTTGTTGTGTCTGCCCGGCTCCGTGCAGGGGTTCCAGCTCTCCTGCTGGGGGTCAGGAATGGTTTCTAGGTAGCCAGAGATGGATGAACGGCTGAAGTCGAAACCCTGAATACCATCTTCTGGAAACACCAGGATCTGGGCACCCTGACCAAGAGTAGATGAAAGCTGAGTATAGTGACTCAAACTCTGTTGTGGACATGAAGCCAACCAAACTTGCTTTGAAATGAAGGGTGCTGCATATGAATTGCCTTCTACAATAGGCATTATTCCTAAAGCATATAAACATTACTTTACAACATAGAGAATGATTGTGGCAGTAACAGGGGTGCAGCCCCTGGGGCCAGTCTACATAGCCTACCTTATATGGTAACCCAACAAAACTATTTTTTCCATTTACTCTCACCTATTTTCTCAAAAATTATTGTTTCCTGAATAAATAACAAATACAACTGGTTGCTTATTAAACCAAGATCAGCGGAGACATTTATTTCACCATCAACCAGCAACCAATGCCAATTAGAGAAAATAAACTAAATGAATAAGCTGATTTCCAACGACATGATTCTGGTAATATGTCAGAATAAATCCCCTGATCACCGGACTTAGATGTTTATAAAGTGTGTAGCCCACATTTGTTCTGCATTAACACTGTCAGTACGCCATTAATGGAGACTTAAGTATTTCTGTCTGCTTGTGAAAGGGCATTGCGATGCTTGGTAGGCCTCCATATGTACGTACTGGATTTGAGTTACATTAGTAGAACAACCAAAACCTTAAATTTAAAAAGGTGTTTGCTTGAGATTCTAAGTTTTTGCATCTGCCCAGCTCATTTATATCTGGCACAAGCGTGCCGGTTAACGCTCTTCTGCGTAACCGAGCGCGCACAGCTTGGATGACCATTTCTGTTACTGTAGTAAAATGCAGTAAACAGAGTAGTTGTGAAGAAGGTAGGCTATAGATGGCAAATAATGCGAAGTTCAAAGTAGATTACTTGCCCCAAAAATACTCAAGTAGGCCTAAATGTAGCTACAATTTAAAAAAGGAACGTGAAAGGCTATTGTTCCTAAAAAACCTTTTGCGTTACTTGTTACTACCCACCCCTGATTATCCGCTGCACCTGACAGAACCAAACATTTACAACTCTCTCCTGGCCGGACCATACCTGCTGAGCGGCCCGGGCAGCCTGCTCCTCGTAGATATCCAGGCTTTTCTGCATGTGTTGCAGGGCAGCGAGGCGGGACAAGGGCCCAAGAGGCCCCGGGATTAGATTGTGCTCGTACACAGCAGCAACATACGTGGAGTCCACAACCGGCCGTGTGTGAACAACGGCCAGTGTTATAGAAAAACTGACGACAACGAACAAAAGCATTGTTTCTTACCTGAGAGTGTGTTGTAGGGGAGTGTTAGTTAGGCTATTTACGAGAGAAAACCGTGGGAGGCACGTCAAACCTTTAAAGCTCTGGGGAGGGACTTATGTTTTATGCAATAGGGGAGTGACCTTATTACATTATAAATAGCCTACGTTTTTCCTTTTTAAAAATAATTATTTTAAACTTCCTATCTCCCACCTCTACATAAACCTCATTGGACCTTACGCCCCACTAACCCCACAGTGCTGCTGGACGATCCTCTCCATCACAGAATTCTCAGAATACCCCATTTACACCTGGTAGGATGATTTCAGCTATATTGGGACAGTTTTTGTGATTCTATGTTGTGATCTGGTTCTTGTCAAACATTTTAAAAATTAACCCAAATAATAGGCCTACATTTCTGTTATCTAAATCCTTAGTTATGTTTGTGTCCCCTCTTGTAAACTCTGCAAAGGTAAAATAATAAGTTATTGGTTTCTTTGTAAACAATATTGTGTCTGTTTGTTCCGGTGTGTTGCCAGAGGTGGGTTGCCGAGTCAAGTCTTAGCACTCAAGTCCCAAGTCCAGACCGATCGTGACTGGCAAGTCCGACTCAAGTCGCAAGTCAATGACCAAAAAGTCCAAGTCTTAAACTTTGAGTTTCGAGTCCTAAACAAGTCATAATGCGCTCTTCACCAAATTTAAAAACCATTTCCAAGTTAAATATAATAAATATATATAATAATATATAAAATAAAATAAAAATGTAGCCTATTGAATGAAGCATTAGCCTGTACAGAAAGACAGAAGAGGTGCAGTTTCACACAACAAATGTTCTATAATTTCATGAATTAAATTAAATGTTCATGTAGGGCTGCTAATTATTTTGGTCAATATTGAATTCACAATTATTTAACAGGATTACTCATTGCCTTAGGAAACATTAAACTATTGAACTTCTAAAATGTAATAACCTATTTTCTTTTTAAAAACTATTAGCCTATAGCCTATATGCATTACTCCAAAATCTAATGCAGCCCATGAAATAAGAAACAATAATCCAACATTATTAACTTAAGCAGCATCTAGTGTGCAAGAGGACGACAGCAGCACAGTTTCACCCAAGTTGACAGCTTTGGGTGACGGATGGGTCACTGAGGGGGCTCTGTGTGTGTGTGTGTGTGTGTGTGTGTGTGTGTGTGTGTGTGTGTGTGTACACGGAGGGGAGCAGAGCAGGTGACAGGTGAACTACTCGAGTTGACGAAGTCACGTTACAGAACGCTGAAATCAAACCATGGTGTTTTTTCGGGAGATGCAGTGACAGAAACCAGTGGTGAGAAAACTATAAGTCTCTATGACGTTAGAAGACGCAGACACAGTGGATATTTACAAGCACCGATCAGGTAAAACAACACTGAACACACCTTTTAGACAGGGACGAGCGGCTCAGCTGTAGCCTAACGGAAAGAGGTGCGCTGGATTTATAAAACAAAACGAGTGTCGTTGTGAAACAGCCCCCGACGCTATTATCATTTTATCTTAATTAACTTGTTTTTATAATTGGTGGAAGCAGCTTCACACAACAGCTGCAGCAGTTTCTCTACACTGTTTCGACCTGACCTTTCTTTTCTCCGTGAGCCAGAGGGTCCAATCACGAACGGCGTACAGGGCCAGGGATAGGAGCCACACGCTCCAGTCTAATTGAGCACCGCGTTATGTTGATGCGCTGCGAAAGTTTATATCATAATTTATATTTGGGCATGGGTGTCAAGACAGCTCAAGCTCAATATTGCTTTCCTTTTTCATGTAGTTCTGTTCTGTATATTTTGGCTCCATAGCACAGAGTAGATGCGTAGATCTATCTACCGTATCTATCTATCTATCTATCAGCTACATCTGGGGTCTCTAAACTGAATGATTTTTGGGCTGCAGTTAAATTAGTCAAATTAAATGCACTCAGCAAAACACTCAAAGTAAAACTGATTGACTGCACTTGCCATTTTTACTTCGACTTTGTTTTTGCCTGAATGTTTAGTGTTGAATTTTAAAATGGCATTAACTGTGTTTGCCCCATGAACCATGTACAAAGAGGCAGCTCCAAACCTGCTGTATTAAAACATACAGGCCTACTCTTAATGTAGCAGAAAGATTAAAGATTCTAGAAATGATTCTAGTTTAAATTTATGATCTATACAAGATAACAATTCGGCAAAGTATGACAAACCATGAATACCCATGTAAAGTGCAAAACAACCTCAATACAACACGAATCACTACTGTACACAATAAATGTAATTGGCAACACTGCGTGCAAATTTTGAAGTCTATTGGTTTCAAGCGTGAGCTTGATCATTAATTTACCAGTGGCAACAGATAATTAACTTACAAGCAACATTATCTGTTGTGGTATCCTCTGTACTTTAACCAGGAGTTGGAGTAGAGTCATCTCCAGCTGCTGTGTGAATGAATTATAATTTAGTCATGAAACATGCATAACATGCAAAGTAGCTAAACCAAGATAAATATACAGTACATGAAGACAAGACAGTGTACTATGATTTAGTGGAAAATTGTAAATTTAAGTGTAAATTAATGTAAATCCAGGGATAAAGACCTTATTTACTTATACAGCTTTAGCTTAGTATGTATTTGTTGAATTTGCTAATCTAACTATATGTAATTTGTTTGTCTTGTTGTTCACATGGACACACAATGTTGTGATGCATTGTGTACGTGTGTCATTAGTTGCCAGTTTTTGAATCAAACAAACGTGATGATCCTCACTTGCTGCTACAGACTACTTTCAGATGTGGTCAGGCATGTAAATCATGACGGATTTACACCTTCCATTTACATGCGGTTTTCCTTAATATGTCAGGATATAGATTGCATTTTAATTCCAGCTGTAAATGTAAATATGTAGTGTCTTAAAATAACATCAGAGACTATGCACAGGATATTGATCACCTCCAACTGATGAAGTGAAAGCGATCTGCATAGTCAGAGGATACATTTGTCTTTCATTGGCCAGAGTGCACATACAAAAGGGGAAGCATATAAGGCCTATTCTAAATAATAGGCCTTATATTTATAAAGTCATTAAACTTAATCATTAGTAAGTGTGAATATAAAAAAATATGGTTATTTAAGGCATAGGGTGGGTCATGCATTGTCCCCCAGTCCCTTAGGGAGGCTCAAGGAGAAGTATTTGTTGCTCCAGGAGCAAGATAATTACAAAAAGTCACACCCCAGTCACCTGAAATATAAGGAACAGTTACACGACAGCACCTGAGAAGTCAGAAATGCTACTAGAGGCAACGGTAAACAGAGCTGACTTTCGTTTGTTTAGAGGTGATAAAAAGCTTCCCTTCTAAACAGTGGTCGTAGCACAGCAGCTTCATGTCTTTATTTGTTAGGACTAATTAGCTAGGCTGAGCTGTAAACCGTCGGGGCCTTAAGCTAATAATGGTGACTAACAAGTTATAGCAGTTATAACCCGTGGCTATTTTGGCTTGAGCAGAACTAAACATGGAAAAGAGACGACCAAACACATTAATGTAGAGTCAGGTACAGAATTTAAATGACTGTTTTGCCAAACCTCCCAGCAAAAGGCATGTCAAATGTTATGATCTCTGGTTGGGGCGGACTGTCAAAGGACTCCTCAAAGAAGAGGTTTTGTTTGTGGTAGCGTGCCACCAGCAGGATGTCTGACCTGTATGAAAGAAAGTACAGTGAACAGTTCACACAAACTAGGGAATTGTGTTTGGGTGCACTTGCTGGACTACTTCTATTTTAAAGGCCTACACTTCACCTGGACATTGGTGTTGAATTGTCAGCGTCCATCAGAGGGAGAGGATGGGAAGGGGTTGGTCTTCAGGGGGCAGGGATGCAGGTCAGCCATGTTGGGTAGATGTTATTGCAACAGGCCATTCAGCTCAACCGCTGCAGAACACAACCAGGTCAGTAGGCTTTACCAACATCAAATGTAAAAGTATGATTGTGCACCTCCGTGTTGTTGTGTGTGCCCGGCTCCGTGCAGAGGTTCCAGCTCCCCCGCTGGGCGTCAGGAATGGTTTCTAGGTAGCCAGAGATGGATGAACAGCTGAAGTCTTAACCTTGAAGACCAACTTCTGGAAAGACCAGGATCTGGACACCCTGAGAGAAGGTGAAGGCAGAGTATAGAGATGGGACAGGAGACGAGCTTCTGTAGTCATGAACGTGACATTAAATGTACTTCCTTACATGTGCATACAGAGAAATACTACAACCACTCCTGATGACTGACTTTACTTGGGAACAGTGACTGCTTTGCAGTAATTTCTTAAACACAGGTTTATGGAATTACCTTTTTATTTAATATTATCCAGATTGTACTTTTTTTTAGTTATTCCACTGATCAAACCGAAATTATCCCTTTTATATAACCCTAACCCTACTGTTTTGTTCAAACAAACGGCTGACGTTAAGGTAAAACAAAGAAAAACACTGTTTCTTCCCCGAGGGGTACATTAATGGTGTAATTAAGAAGGACCACATGATAGCACTTGAGGCAGAGGTAAACAGAGATGACACTTTTCTTTTTGTTGAGCTCCCTTGCAAAACCCTGGCGAAACAGTGGTGTATGCATGTGGATCAACAGGGTGTTAGTGCAGCAGCTCCTTGTCTTTATTTGTCTTTTCAAATAGAGTACAGTCAGTCATAGGCCACAGTATAGCAGCAGCAGTAAACATGGCTTTACTGAGTAAAAGGCCCATAAAATTGATTTAATAGTTAAGTACAGACGCGTGTTATGATGTGAGATTTATCCCTCTTGTTATCTTAAAATTTACTAATATCCTTTATCCTGGGGTCAATTAAACCCCAGCAATTTTAAACATCCAGAAGATGATTATAATTAAAATTGTTACCAAAGTTTATTAATCTTGTACTTTCTGTTTTTTTTGTTGATGACCTAAATAGAGATTTAAATAATATATATAATCCCCTTCCCATCCTCCCTTAGGCCTATACATCCAGAGTACCTATTACACAAGTATGGAAAAGGCAGAGGAAGATCTTTTTGTTGTTTTAATGGTCATTATTTTTATAACCTACAGATTAATAACATTTGGAAAGGATAGGATAGTAACACGTGTTATATTATGAGCATTGTGTCAGGGTTTGTTCCACTGTCAGTGCCATGTATGCAAATATGTCAGATAGTAAAAGGAACAATCATCAAAATGAGTTGACAAAATATGAACGGCATATTCATTTTCCTACAACCCACCATAATAAATTTCCATTTTTGGAAGGCAACATGTCTGCTGGTGGTTGAGAAACAACAGGATGGTCAGCAGTAAGGGTCTCATTCTTCCCAGAGGAGGATGCTTCATAATCCGGGTCCTCAAAGAACTGAGACATAACCTCACTGACAGAATACCTTTGCTTAGAGGTGATCTTTAGTTGAGAGAGAGCACACAGAGCACCAAAAGAAATGGTTAAGAAGGCTGCTGCAAATGTTTGCTCCTCCCCTGTGTTGTGTGAGCTATCACTGTCCTCTCGGAAACCATATTTCCCCTCCCCAATGGCACAGGAAATGTCTAATTTCTAATGTAAACTAGAAGGTAGGTTTATTTGTCACATTACAACAGCTTTAAACGTGAAATTGATTTTTTAACTCCCTTCTGCTACGTAGCAGTAATACAAAAGCAATTATAAAATGGTAAACAGAAATAATATTATAATATATTCAGTGTAACAGTCCTGAGGATGAATTTGGGGTTGGGTTTTTTTTTTTTGGTGGTTCTCACACTCTTACAGGTATAGGTATAGGGCCTTAAAGAGTGAAGTTTTTTAAAGATAAAATTGCATGTTATAGTGACCTCAATATCATCAAAAACAACAAAAACAAATGTGTGTTAAATGTTATATTCGTAAACGGGTCAAGTTGACCCCAAAGAACTCAGATGCATACAAAATGTGTACAGGACGTTGAAAACATATTATCATGTTACTTTTATGTTTACCAGATTGTCCCCATTAAATTAGGAAAAGTCATTAAAGAAAAAAAAGATGTCGGTCATAAATATATTTAGAGACGTTAAACATTGAAAGGAGTCAGATTGACAGTCAAATTGAATTATATTTAAATGTTGGAAAATGCCTGTAATCTGCATCCTTGATAACATTTGGCTGTTGTGCCATTGATGATGATTGATTATTGATCAGTTGTTAATGCAAGTGATTGTATGATCAGATGTCGTCATCCATTCATTCATACTGTTTAGGCTATGTTGCTGTGCGGCAGGTTTGCATTTGCGTGGAGTCGTTGTGTGTCCGTCCCACAGGACTGTACACCTGTCTGTACACCATAGACTGTATATATAAAAAGGTGTACACCAGGGTGCTTTTTGGGGGCAGGGGGGTGGGGGAAACAAAATACTTAGTTATCTAGACTTATCCAGTCTGCTAATTCTGAGATAATGAAGTCGTTATTTCAGAAAAACAAAGCAGGGTTTTTTTCTCTCAAGTAAATGCAGTAAGCCCTTTAAAGGGCTCTGTATAAGATACCACAAAGAGGCTTTTTATTTTACAGGAGGTAGAAGCAACCTGGCAACTAGACGTAAACAAAACTTTTAATTTGAAAATATGTGACAGGAAACATAAGGCACATAACCCGGAACCATTTTATAAATGTGACCTTTTTGTTTTTTAATTTTAAGTCCAGCATGAGCTAGACCTGTGATAAAACTTAGAGATAACTTTGTACTTCTTGCGGACGAATAGTTGTAACCATAAAAGGATAACCTCTAAAAAGGGACTCTTGGTTGTCTGACGTCTGAATACGTTTTTAACCAGGACGTGTATTAGCATTAGCATTAGCACGTGTACCCTGTATTGCAATGTCAACAGCACCAGAAGCACCTACAGGAGGAGCAGATGCCCCAGTGTCAAAACCCAGCCAGATGTTTAAGAACTGCTGGAGCTGTCGGCTCATCTCTGGTGGGGGTTTGATCCTGTCTGGAGCTTATGTGTTCAGTGCAGCCCGGAGAGTGATGCGACAAGGTGGACCTACTTCTATGGGGACTGTTGCACAGATTACATTTGCCGCTAGTAAGTCATGCAATACTCTGGCTTTTTAGGCGTTACATCACTTGTTTTCGTCTTTTAAAATAATAAATGCACACCTGGGTTTATCTTTCAGGTTTGGCTGCATGGGGAATTGTTGTCATCGCTGACCCGGTTGGAAAAGCGCAGAGGAAGACGTGAAGGCTGTTTTTGAAATTCGTGTCAGCATGAAGAGACGTTTAAAATGGACTGCAAGGTGTTCTGCAGATATTCATAGACAATATGACACAAAGCCGAAGGAGCTGCTCTTGAATCTGTAGAAAAGTTATTTTGTGTTTGCGCTGTAGAGTAACACAGGCATCCATTGCTATTATGTGGATGGACCAAGCGTAATGCAAAATTGAAAGCAATATTGGTTTAATTAAAAAATAAAGATCATGAAATTAAAAGGCTTTAAAAGTTACGCATAAAAACATTTGTCATTTTAATGCAAAACCACTTCATTAATATATATATATATATATATATTAGGGAGTATTTGACAATAGAAGAATTATTTGAGTGAAATTTAATTGAATGCATTCTGAGCATAACTGCATTAAATAAAGGATAGCCTAGTAGTGTCAGTTAAGACATTTGCCCACAGCCATCCTGACTAAGAGAATTAAGTAGTCCTCCTGACCACCACATAAGCTTTACAAATATAATAATACAACATTTTCAGTGTTATTTTCCACAGTTTTACAGTTTTTTACAGTTTTATGCAGTGTGGCATTTATTAAATAGCATGGTGTGGGCCCCCAATTCATTAGAATACTTGAGGATCTATCCACAGAAATGCAATATAAGATCCATAACTGTGTTTTCAGTGGTGTATAAAGACCTTACATAATGAACCGTTTTGTTTTTATTACCTTAGAATGAGCCATTTACATCTACAAAACCGCAGCACCCCCTCCGGCAAATAAGTTTTGCATTGGAGCAATTTATTCGAATATAAGAGGTAATATTAGCCTTTATTCACATGGTGTTTAGTTAGTAAAGCGCAGGACTTGCACTTCAACGGTTGTGTGTTTGATCTTGCTGTGGGACAATTTTTTTTTTCCCTCTTCAACAAATGGATTATGCAGCGTTTCTCATGCTCACATTACAGGAAGTGCTGCAGTGTGTGTATTTCAGTGTTTGATCCACATCCATCAACATTTTTTCATTTCACCAGTATGTCCAGGCATAGTACATTTAGGGGAATCCCATTTTCTGATGGCTCTTCCAGATGTGTCAAGCAGCCTACAGTATCTTTAACGTCGTACAAGCTCAGTTCAACTACAAATAAAGCACGACAGTAAACAAGATTCTCGCACTTTTATTTTTTAGGCAAAACCAGTAAAGAGGAAGTGAATAGCACCTCTATTAAAGCATTTATTTATATTCTTGCCACCATCAAAGCACCATCATCTGGCAGCGGGCCAGATATTATTGTTGGCAGGCAGTTTTGGTCCATAATCAGAGAGAATTAATGTGTTTCCCTTGTCAATGTTTGTATAAACTTTATTTAATGTGTGGTTTATAATGGACTGGGGTGCAGAAACAGTGACAGTGTTTCACATTCTTGGCTTACATTTTCCATGTTATCGGTCAGTGGCCAAGTCACAATAACATATGGTTTTACTGAATAATTAAGTACATAATTTCTTTATCTATCTAAAGAAACGTCATTTCTTAACTGGCTACTCTCTGTCTCAGAAGACGACACCTTTTGTGGTAGACTGGACAGTTGGTTGGTATTCGCAACCTCGCCCCTAGATGCCACAAAATGTTACACACTGAACCTTTAAACTAATTTCTCAGTTTTTACTCTGGGCTGCAAACTGACTTTGGCTGGCACTGCTTTTACTTCAGACAGAGAGCCGTCATTAGCAGAAAAGGAACTGCTATGAATGTAAGCACTCAAATTAAAGCCAGCTGTCTTCTGACTTCAGTCTTAGTTACAGATTTAATTTTATATCTAATGTGCTGGACCACAGACCCAACACTGTCCACATACTTACAGACTGCACTGTAGACAGCCAGGAGCAAGGCTATTATCTTATGTCAGTTAGGGGTCTGTCTAATTTTTTTTTTTTTTTAAACTGGGAAACTTCAGCTGCATCAGTAGTGTTTTCATTAATAGAGCACCTACGTAGCACCCATTCACAGAACCTACAAATCACAAATGCAGCAAGCAAACCTACTGAAGACAGCATACACACTGTGGGTCAGTTAGTCTGAGTTACCTTTTTATTAGTGTTATACTGATCTGAGCACAATTGCTCACAAGGAAGAGTTTGATAAGCATGATGCAAAAAAACACCCTAAAGTCATTTTCTGTCGTGTAAAACGATCATGACATTCTGATTGATTTTTTTTAGGTTAAAGAAAAATATGAAAATAGAGTTGACAGTACATTTAGGCACACTATTAACACATACTGTACACATATATGGACAATTTTCATTATCATAGATTATCATAAATACTGGGGTTAAAAAAAAAAAAATACAAGCCTTCCTGTATGGAGAGGTGTGCAGAAGGTTGAAGGTGGCACCTCCTCCATGGGGACAAAATATTCACCTCTTAGTATGAGGCTCCAGTTCATGTCCTCCTACTCAGCCAATCAGAGTCCACCAGGGCTGCTCAGGCCAAGTGAATCAAAGCGGACGAGGAAGTTACGTCCAATGACTGCAGCAGAATGTGGCTCCGTCCAGCCAATGAGAGAGGCCCTCCCACAGTAGCTACGGTAAGTGCTCATTAGCAGTGATTCCATTGGTCATACGGCATGGCTCTCCTGTGAGCCTATTGGACAGGTGGACAAGGGGCAACAACGATCTAAACAATAGAACAGGCTTGAATGCATAAAACGCCACTCATGAGTTAAAAAGAAGCAGTTGTTTGAGGCCGCTTCTGACCTAGCTATAGCGCATTGGGCTGCGACAAGGAAAACCCCCTACCACTGCCCAACTGATACCCAAAACACAGAGTCTGTACTGAGTGGGCGAGGGATAAGTGAAAAATATCCCCCACACACCAAAAACAAAACAAAAAACCCCTCAGACTTATAAAACAAGTCTGTTAAAATAAACAACGTACTTTTACAACAACGGAATGTTAAGTTGTTGGGAAAAGACGACATTTCTGGGGAAACCTCTCATGTTTTCAACTATTAAAACAATATGAATTACTCTTTTCAGTTAACAATGATTCAAAATGCACATGCATTAAAGAAAAAAAATATATTGCACACAATTAAAGACATGTTCTCTGAATAAAAGTGATTAGGGATATATCTCCATATCTCTATCTTGATTCCTTGTAACGTTCAGTCTTGTGAAGGAGAGCTACTAGCGTGCGTCTCTTGGTCAGTATATACTGTATATAGTGTTAAGGCTGGTTCACTAACTCGCACTGGCACAGTTTCTGACTGAAGAGGGTTGCGTCTTCATGCTAAACACACAAACACACACACACACACACACACACACTTCTACACGAGCCGAATACAGAATAGACCAGAGTACATTCTTTGATGATGCGCTCTGACAGCCAGTGTCTCCTAGAGCTGAGCCTCCCAGTGTGTCCTCCCAGTCTCACCTTTCAGGTTGTTGAAAGGTCAACTTTGCATTCTCTTTGCTCACACGTCAACGATATGAAGCACAGTAATGTTCAGAGTATCCCAACATCAAACCAGTGCACACACACGTAACAGTATGAGCTTTGGTCGTCACTGGTTTTGACAGTAGCATTAAAGGGGATGGGAACACTTCAGATAGAAAAAAGCCTCAAAATGTCTCAAGAGAAGCATAGAGGCTAGAAAAAATGTGGACAATAAAAATAAAAATCATCCTTTCGGCCCATGTTTGTTCAATCACATTTTAAAAACAGCGCCTTTGTAACCCAGTGCTATTGATGTATTTGGTTGCTATGAAAACAAAATTTGTATGTTAGCAAGTGTGCAGCTTTTGCAGATAAAATGTCTACAGCGTGAGGGTAAGTTTGACTACAGCTGGTCACTGAGATGGTAGACTGTGCCGGCCAAAAGACAGAAGCGGAAGGTAAGGCAAGGTGTGGGTCTACGCTATCTACGCCTGCAGTTTAAAAATCAATACAGCATTTGTGGTCTGCTCTCTGGACCGCAGGAAAGCAGCATCAACTGGCCCAGGATAAAGCTAAACACACCGTGAAAGTCCAAAAAAGGAGGAGGAAACAATACATACTAAAAGAAAAAGACTGCAATGTTCAGTCTTGGTGCAAATTACAGGATTTATGTTTGCGCATGTGTGTGTGTCTCAGAGTGAGAGGAGGGCAGAGTGTGTCTTCATCCTTCAGTTCTGTCATGACAGAAATAATCAGCTGGATAATTGGAGTGTTTTCACTAAAAAGAGTGTGTGAGGAAAGTGGAAGGGCAGAAATCACACACACCCACCCCTCACCGTTCACATTAAGCCCCCCCACTCTCACTCTCAAGTCTGTGTGTGTCTAGTCGGCCCATGTCCCGTTCCATCTGTCCTCTCTTGTCACCTCTTGAGGGATGACGATTTGACTTTCTGGCCATATCTGTGGATGCGTGGCGAGCGGGAGTGCAGCTTGACAAAGAGCTCAGGGAATTTGTACTGGGGGAACATCGTCTCCAAGAAGCCCTCCAGGAAAACGTAGACCAGCCGGCGGTTCATGGGTTGGTACTGAAACATGTCGAAGACGCGGAGAATGCCCTTTCTTGTGGTGTCCGCTCCAATGATGTGCTTCAGCTCATCTGAGGTAGGGAGAGAAAGAGTCAGGAGTGTGTGCAAAATGAAAAAGAGGAGCGTTTTCCATGTGGGTTCATTTTTGCCCCGAGCTCACACCAGTGCAGGACTTGAGCTGACCAGAGGAGCACTTAGATCACTTAAATGCACCTTTGGTGTGGCATTAGTGCAAGAATGAAGCACCGAACTTGGGGAAAATGAACATACCACCTGAACCTTTTACAAAATGAAATGTTCAAAAGGACAGATGAAATGATTATACTGCCTTACAGATGTAACATGACATGTTTTCTGTGTGTCCTCTTCCTATCAGGCTCAGATACACCCCTGTAGATAGATGCCTGTTAACACAGAAGCTGAACTCATCTGTGTGAGGGGACACTCAATACTCAGCCACCTAGGACCATTGAAGAGTTTAGGGTAGTGGCTGTGTGCTGCTCAGTCTTTTGTTTGATTTTTAGCTTTGTTTCAGTATTTGTGGTTTTACTTACTCAACACTATATTACTGTCTGCTTCACTGAGTAACTGTTTTTGGCCCATACTGCCCCCTGATGCCACAGGGTGAAAACACGCTGTGCAACTGAACAACAGTTGCAGTGGGTGCTTCCCCACCATCTGGCACACGGGGGAACAATAAATGCCCATTCAACAATAAAAAATAAACCTGGACAAGCCACACAAAGTAGGGCTTCTTGATTATGACAAAAATCATTGTCATAATCAAGTGATTATTTTGCTCAATACTGAGATCACAATTATTTAATTCCATTACTCACTGACATAGGACATTTATTAACTTTAAAAATGTAATGCTTCATTCATATATACATATCTATATCTTTCTATCTTTTTTTATTAACTTTAACAGCATCTTAGAGCACAGGAGAATGACAGCAACACAGTTTTTCCCCTAGGTTGACTGCTTTGGGGTAGTGATAAGCTAACTGATTAATAACACCTGCACTCACAAGGCCGATATATCATCCTAATTGACATCAGATCTAATCTAAAACCATTACTGGCTGGCTTCAAATATATATATTGTTCTACTGCAGAGAATAATACAGTTGAATGACATCACTTCTGACAAACTGTACTCCACTCTCCCTTAGACACCAATCACGTTCTGAAATCTACAGCATAACCCAATGTATTTTATTAATTCATAAAAACTACATGTTACTGGCCAAGATAACCATACATATTAGAGTGTGCTGTGCATGGAATAATAGAATTATACATGACTTTTCTTTGTTTTGATATCAGCCACCCTGCTCTCAAAATATTGGAATCAGCCAAAATTGGTCAACCACTACTTTGGCGGGCGGATAGGCCGGTAAGGGGGTGGGGGTGTGTGTGTGTGTGTGTGTGTGTGTGTGTGTGTGTGTGTGTGTGTGAGTGTGTGTGTGTGTGTGAGTGTGTGTGTGAGTGAGTGAGTGAGTGAGAGAGAGAGGAGACAGGTGAACTCATGAGTTGACGACTACTCGTTACATTATACAACGCTGTTCAATTCAACTGTGGTGTTACTTAAAACACTTGGAAACCTCCAGCTATTTGACCCCATTTCTAGGAATAGCGCCTAAAATAACATACCCAAATTCATTAATAACTCCTCAACCATTAGGCCTAGATGCATAATTCTCCTTTGATAGGGGCTTTTTCCAAAGCAGCACTTCTCTCCTTCATTTTGACGAGAGAAAGGAAACCTAAGAGCTCAGGTATTGTGCAATACCAAGATGGCGGCCTGGGGCGATTTTTGTACACACAGAAAACAGCTGCTTTTGGACTGAAAACAGCGAAAATGGAAAAAGTAAGTCAGCAGTTATAACTGTATATGTATATTGGTGTGTTTGTTATTATATTCATCATCATCCGGCTAATAACTCTGAATTTTGTGATTGAAACTGAAACTGAATTTTGTGATTTGAGTGATACGAGTTATCAGTGCTGGAGCTGAGCTTTCTTTAGAGTGGTCGGACTGCGGTGTAGGATGAGATGAGAGATATCTGGACGCTTATAACTGCAGCCATGTACAGTGATTACAGAGCGATTTATATTGTATTGTAAGTTCATTTAGATAATTGGTGTTTGATGTGGCTATAAATGGTCGGTTTGGGATACTAGCCGAGCCTCCTAGCTTCACAGAGGTGTGTAGCACGCATAGGGGGACAAAATATTAGGATTGTCCACGGATTTCCTTTTGCATTTTGTGCGAAAATCGCGTGCTGCCCCCGGTACCGGGGGTGTCGGTGCTCAGCTGGCTGAGTAAGAAAAGTATAAATAATATGTAATATATTAAGCTATGAGAAGAGGAAAAGTCAGATAGCCGTTGATTTATGAAGTATAAAATGCCATTGTTAGCTAATAATGATGACTGACAAGTTATAGCAGTTACAACCTCTGGTCATCTTGGCTTGAGCTGAACTAAACATGCCACAGCCTGGCTGAGAGTGAATTTGGGCTTTTAGGGAGGGGCGAGAGCCACTGCTGTAAAGGAAAGTGGTGAGCTGGATTTATAACACAAGACAAAACGAGAGCATCACTGTGAAAGGGAATGCAGCACAATAAATGTTTTCTCTCAGTTTTATTGTTTCATAATTATTGGAAGAGAAATCATAATTGAAAATAAAATTTGATTAATTTCACATCCCTCACAAAAGGAGAGACTTATGCGTCTTAAGTGTTTTCCAACGGTATTTTTCAGTTGTACAGGGCCTCAAGGATGAGGAGTAAGTGGATGCAGCAGTCCCAAACGAGGGCTGGGTACCAACTAGATAATGTGGGTCTGTGTTTTCACCTGGCATGATGCCCAGCAGGCTGGTCTTGGCAGCTACTCGTGTCCTCATGCGGATACTCTTGTCCCTACGAGGGGGCGTCTCAGCCAGAATACCGTTGGGCCAGTAGGAATCCCTACACGGAGACAGAGCCACTGAGGGTTATTCATGACTCTGACAATCAAGAGGCATTTGAAAGAAAAGGGGAAGGGTTACCTGAACTTCTTGACATAGTCTGCAACCTGCTCTGGCGAGGTCAAGTAGTCCACATGATCCACAATTTTCCTACAGAGACAAAGGACAGATGAGTCAGGTTGTGCTCTGTGTGAAGTTATTTACTGCTTTGTTTTGTCACAAGACTTCTGAGTGAGAGATTTTCTAGAGCTCAGAACATGGGTGTACTTCAGTTTAAGTATGCACACTTTTGCAGTTTGTTTGCAGTTCCAGTGGAACTGGTTTTGCAGTAAAGACAGTGACTTCATAGGTCATTACATATTTATATGAAATTCTGTATTTTGGTTAAATGTTCAAATACCCAGCCATCTCTTTTCATGTCACCAAAACAGCTCAACTCTATGGTTTGGTTGTGTTTATAGACAAGTTTCTAGTAGGTGCAGAAACCTATTTAGTAACTTATAACTAGGTTATAAACATCAATTAAATATAATATTAAGTAGTGCCTATTTTTGCCAGTCTGACCTGTTGATGGTGTCTCCATATGTGGCCCTGATGAGCTGCTGCAGCAGGTTCTTGATGTTCCTGCGAAGCCACTGGTTTTTCTCCTTGAGGTCAAACACCTCGTCCATCAGCAGCAGCATTACCCTCAGCGGGATGTTATCATCCACCTAGTCACGCAAATAAAACCGTATTGGCCATTTTACCAGAATAAATTATTTATAAAAGAAATAAAACAAACACCAAGAACACATCATGCCCACTGACTCACATTGTCATCAAGCTGAGCAGAGACTCGACAGTGTTCAGGGTCGATGTCAGTCTTGGGGAGGAGTGGAGGCACCTGGGAAAAAAAAGAAGACGACACTAGATAGTCAGAAGCTGGATGAAGTAACTTGTCAGAAGGAGGATGATTGTGGGCTAATTACAGTTAATTACAGGCTAGTGGGACATGATTTGTGAGGACTGGTGCTTTGAAAGGAGTCCACTCATTATAACCACAGCCCCGCCAGTAGGTTCTACGCTAACACACCATGATAGTATCACACAGAAAAAGACACATTACACTAATTAAAAAGTTAAACTAGAACAAAAACAGTTGCTTTGCTTTCCTTTTTTAGTATGTAACGAACTATGTGATGGTGTTACCTTGAGTATGGATTGTTTAATGTCCTGGCCCAGTCTTTCTGACATGCGGCCCATGTTATCAGAGACCTTGGTCATGCCCTCAGCCAGACTGTCTGGCAGGGCCTTCACTGCGTTGGACACATTTCTCATGGAGCTCTTCAGAGGATTTACAAATGTGTCTATCTGATGGGTGGATAAAACAAAAGCAAAAAATGTATTTTATAACCAGTTACAAATTAGTAATCTGTACAGTGAGTCATTTTATTGTGATTAAGAGTATGCATTCATATGTTTGACCCACTAAAATCCTTACTATATCAATTATATATTTGCAGTTATTTGGTAGCAAATAAATGACACTGAAACACTTATTGACCTTGCGTGCAAACTCTCCCTTGCCCTTGCTGTAAGCCTTGTTCTCTAGGAAGTCATAAACATAAGGAATCAGAGTTGGACAGGCCTTCACCATCTCTGGATTCAGCAGCAACTGGAACGCACATACAAAAGTCATTAACATACACTCCACAAAATGATGCAAGGCAACAAAGGCATTCAAAATGTATTTGACTAGTCAACAATACCATACAAGACTGTTACCTGTAGGTAAGCATTGAGGTCTTTTTTTCTCTTCTCCAAGAAATCTCTGTCCATGTTGTTGAAGGTCTTTTTCCCTGGCAGCTTGAGGATCGACGCCAGGTTCTCAAACTAAACAGAATGAACCATTTATCACACTCAGGAGGAGACAACCGAGTTCATGAGTTTTTGCTCCATGTTTTAACAATAATGTTAACTTTCTTCTGGGATAGAAATGTTGCTGACTTCAGAGCAACTGATTCACAAATACCATAATTTACACACACACACACACACCTGTTCTGTGATCCTCATATGGAAGTCGTGGAAGTCAGAGTAGCGGCGATAGGTCTTCCAGCAGTCCTCACTGCCGTCCTGGGTGCGTCTGAACACAGTGATGGCGTACAGCGCATAGGTTTTACCGTGGTCGTTGCAAACCCCTGCGGCACCCCAGAAGCCGGGGAGACAAGCGTCAGCTACCACGCCCGGTAATACATCCAAAATGGGAATGGAGGGGCGGATGAAAGCAGAAATGAAAGAAGGGGAAAGAAAAGTATGCGCAGGTTCAAAGTGTGTGTGTGTGTGTGTGTGTGTGTGTGTGTGTGTGTGTGTAGGGAGCAAGCAAAAGAGCACAGAGCAGAGGGTGTAGAAATGTGATAAAACAGGAAAATATGACAGAATGACAGGAAAGGGAAGGAGGGAAGAAAAAGGAAGAACAGAAAAACAATGAAGGTGAAGGAATGAAAGAAATAAAGAATACTGGAACAGTATGAAGTGACAGCAGAAATAATGAATGGAGCTAGGAGGTGAAACGTTGAAAGAAAAAACATGCAGGGAGGGCCAAATAGGGGCTAACAGATATCCAATATACTCAAACAATTCACACACTCAACATAACCATTTCCAACACCCAAATTCCACATCAAGTGAAGTGAGTCAAATTACATGTTTTTTTAACCTGACATGCATACACAAGTTGCCAGAATCTAGCATAAACCCATAACCATTATATTCACAACGCTTCATTAAAGAATGACAGATAAAAATATAACATTGAGCAAAAAGCACCATTGTGATATTAAAGAAAACACACAGCCTCACTCTTTATAGACTTGATGGCAATAATGCTCACAAAAGGACTCTGTGTGTGTGTGTGTGTACCTGTGTCGGAGATGAAGGCATGTAGGTGCATAGATTCATCATGGCAGGAGTTGGCCCAGTCATCCAAAGACTGAAAATGACAAGGAGTCATCATTTAAGTACACAGTTTGCCAACAGTAACACAGTGTAGTGCTGCTTACAATGTATATGATGGGCGACAAAAACAATACCAGGCATGTATCTACGTCAGCATTTTTTCTGAGCCCTGCAACAGGAAGTGAAGAAGACTTACTAGGTTTATGCTTCCTGTGGGAGAGCCGTTGAAGGATTCTCCATCGCCATCATCAGATCCCCGGTAGCTGGGCTCTTTCAACATGTCCAGCTCTGCTAGCATGCGGACGTAGAGAGGACTCTGCTTGAAGGAGGGGTAGAAGCGCTCATCACGTAGCATCATGTCATATACCTGGAGTAAAATTAGAAGAAAAGACTTCTGCAAACAGAGATACCAAAATCTATGCAAATAAGTGAAATGAAATGTTGTCATGGTTCATGTAATTCCCTCAAATACAGATAAAACTTTTTTGTACATTTCTCTGGATTTCATCAAATATCTCTGGCGTGGGGTCATCTTTCTGTAGCTTCTCCCCTAGCTTTGTTATAGACGCCTCGTCCACCTGCACCCTGGGAGACGCCTGATGTGGAAGAAAAAAAGAGCAGATTTACATCATTAGATGTTTTCATAAAATATTAACCCACACAGGCTGAAGAAAGCAAAGCTTTAAAGCAAGTGTATTTGTATGTAATTTACAAAATTGTGACAGTTAATAAGTATAATATGATCTTCTGAAGGACCAAAACATTTTTATTTAGTTTTAATGTCCTTCATGGCTGAAATGGCTTTTGGCTTAAAAACACCTGTGTGATTGTAACGCCTCCTACCTTGTCAGAGAGGTACTGTTCGTAGACACCCAGTGCAGCAGCTTTCAGCAGCCCCTTGGTGGCGCTGGGCTGCTTCTTGCCATCTTTCTGCCAGCCCTGCATGGCCTCCAGCTGCTGCTGTGCCGTCACCCTGTAGCCCTCCACAGTGAGCCAGAAGAACAGCTCTGCCTGGGCCCCCGCTGCCTGCATGAAGTCTGGATCAACAGACACACAAGAGTTGGTCCAAATGGTGTCTGTCTTCTATGACACTTTGGTTACACATACATACACATAGTGAGTGGACCAGTGGCTTACAAATTTAGCACTTTGGCTGCTTGCGGTGTCTAGTGATCTTGTAAGTAAAGATCCATCTACTGTTAGACACTTAATTAACTCCTTTAGACAAGATAAAAATAAGTTACAAGGTTATGATACCATGGCCTTGCTCCTTCCAGTTTGTTTTTTGTTTTTTTAACAACTTAACTGATCTAAACATACTGTATGTCTTTTTAAAAATGTGTTTTTAACTTAAACATTCATTCTCCATAAGTGCTACAATGACAGAGCCAGGAACAACGTTTAGGGATGTTACTCATTTTCCACACCAGATCTGACGGAACTTGGTTTGCACACACACGCACAAACACTCTTTGGTAATCTGATCTGTAAAGTGGAGTGACCTTTTATAAGCTCTGACGAGGTCATGTGGGACTGAAAAGGAGTTTGAGAGATGGAATAACTTATGGATTATAAAGATGATTAACAGAAATGTTATAGGAGTAAGGCTGTGAGGGGACTACAGTGATGTTTGGCATCCGTGGTATGTGATGATGCATTTCCAGAATTACCCATGAAGAACTGCAGGGCTATGTTGTGGACGAGGATGTGTTCCAGTGGGATAACACACAGCTTGCCAAAATTGGCTGCCAGCTTCAAGGCATCCACCTCCTACACGGCAAAGGAAAAAACATAGGCAAAGTCTGGTACACAGAGCAGAAACGATAAAACTGAATTCTTAATCTGGCTGACACCAAAAGATAAAACTCAACTAACAAACTGACTTTGAGCAACTGCAGTTGGTACTTGCAGAAAATGTTTTACCATCAAACTAACAAATAGTATTGTATGTTTTTACTGGATGGTCCAGTGGCAGCACTACAAGGCTGTGCTGTTACTCACTTTGCCAGACTGTAGTCTCTGGATCCTGGTCTCACACACCTTCTTCACAAACAGAAGACTGTTAATCTGGTTCTTGATCACATTGATGTCTAAAGGACAGAGAGACAAACACATAAAAGGGAGGAGAGGAAAGTGGTGCATTTAGTTAGCCAAACATTACGTATGTGCTTGTGCTCAAATGACAAATTATCAAGGAGTAGAGTCAATGAGGAAAAAGTGAGTGCCCACCGTCTCCAGCGGTGTCCAGGGAGCGGAGGTACTGCAGCTCCTCCAGCACCTTGTCCTTGACAGCCTCCAGCTCTGGAGGCTTGTCTGTCAGCTTCAGGATGTTCATGAAGGCTTCATAGTTACAGCTGGTGTCCCGTATCTATGCAAAATCATATACATTTATACATTAACATACATACATCCATCCCAGGTCCCAAAAGCTCTTTCTGTCCCAATTTTATGTTCCTGGAAAACTTTATATTATATACACAAGTAGCAGCTTATAAGTAGGGGGTATGGGTGAGTGTGAGTGTCAGCTCTCACCATCCAGATGACAAACTGGTTGATGTAGTCTGGGTCACTCAGCTGGTTGATCAGAGGAAGTAGCACACCACGCGCCAGCACCTCCTAAAAAAACCCACGCCACTGCATTTCAAGGCACACTCAACAATTTACACTACAAACATGCCATCACATGGTCTGGTACAGCAGTGCAGCCTATTCCGGTTGTTGGGAAGTAATATTAGCAGCATTTGGCTGGTGGCTTAACAATGACAAATTAACAGGTTATATATGACATACAGTGGGGAGAACAAGTATTTGATACACTGCGGAT
Organism: Micropterus salmoides; assembly: GCF_014851395.1. Taxonomy (NCBI): domain Eukaryota; kingdom Metazoa; phylum Chordata; class Actinopteri; order Centrarchiformes; family Centrarchidae; genus Micropterus; species Micropterus salmoides. The sequence goes on along the minus strand of NW_024040817.1, from coordinate 21,028,480 downwards.
TTTGCAGGTTTTCCTACTGACAAAGCATGAAGAGGTCTGTAATTTTTATCATAGGTACACTTCAACTGTGAGAGACGGAATCTAAAACAAAAATCCAAAAAAATCACATTGTATGATTTTTAAATAATTAATTTGCATTTTATTGCATGACATAAGTACTTGATACATCAGAAAAGCAGAACTTAATATTTGGTACAGAAACCTTTGTTTGCAATTACAGAGATCATACATTTCCTGTAGTTCTTGACCAGGGATTTTGGTCCATTCCTCCTCCTACCTTCTCCAGATCCTTCAGGTTTCGAGGTTGTCGCTGGGCAATACGGACTTTCAGCTCCCTCCAAAGTTTTTCTATTGGGTTCAGGTCTGGAGACTGGCTAGGCCACTCCAGGATCTTGAGATGCTTCTTACAGAGACACTCCTTAATTGCCCTGGCTGTGTGTTTCGGGTCGTTGTCATGCTGGAAGACCCAGCCACGACCCATCTTCAATGCTCTTACTGAGGGAAGGAGGTTGTTGGCCAAGATCTCGCAATACATGGCCCCATCCATCCTCCCCTCAATACGGTGCAGTCGTCCTGTCCCCTTTGCAGAAAAGCATCCCCAAAGAATGATGTTTCCACCTCCATGCTTCACAGTTGGGATGGTGTTCTTGGGGTTGTACTCATCCTTATTCTTCCTCCAAACACAGCAAGTGGAGTTTAGACCATAAATCTCTATTTTTGTCTCATCAGACCACATGACCTTCTCCCATTCCTCCTCTGGATCATCCAGATGGTCAATGGCAAACTTCAGACGGGCCTGGACATGCGCTGGCTTAAGCAGGGGGACCTTGCGTGCGCTGCAGGATTTTAATCCATGACGGTGTAGTGTGTTACTAATGGTTTTCTTTGAGACTGTGGTCCCAGCTCTCTTGAGGTCGTTGACCAGGTCCTGCCGTGTAGTTCTGGGCTGATCCCTCACCTTCCTCATGATCACATATGTCCCACGAGGTGAGATCTTGCATGGAGCCCCAGACCGAGGGAGACTGACCGTCATCTTGAACGTCTTCCATTTTCTAATAATTGCGCCAACAGTTGTTGCCTTCTCACCAAGCTGCTTGCCTACTGTCCTGCAGCCCATCCGAGCCTTGTGCAGTTCTACAATTTTATCCATGATGTCCTTACACAGCTCTATGGTCTTGGCCATTGTGGAGAGGTTGGATTCTGTTTGAGTGTGTGGATAGGTGTCTTTTATACAGGTGACGAGTTCAAACAGGTGCAGTTAATACAGGTAATGAGTGGAGAACAGGAGGGCTTCTTAAAGAAGAACTAACAGGTCTGTGAGAGCCGGAATTCTTACTGGCTGGTAGGTGATCAAATACTTATGTCATACAATAAAATGCAAATTAATTATTTAAAAATCATACAATGTGATTGTCTGGATTTTTGTTTTAGATTCTGTCTCACAGTTGAAGTGTACCTATGATAAAAATTACAGACCTCTACATGCTTTGTCAGTAGGAAAACCTGCAAAATCCGCAGTGTATCAAATACTTGTTCTCCCCACTGTATTGTGTGACCGAATGTGATTTTACACCATACATTCGCATCTCAGGCCGATGATGTCGTGTGTTGTGATAGTTTGACAGACAGTGAGTGAGAGCGAGCTTTTGTGTTTGTTTATCTTAGATGCACTCACCCTTAAGAAGTATCTCATGTTCTTGTTGTGGAAATCTCCAGGAGGTAGTAACAGATACAGGAGCAACTCACACAAGTCGCGAAGAAAACCTGAGACACACACACACACACACAGCGTATGTTTAGTTTTTAATAGCCACAGCCCTAAACGGCAAGACATTTGTGGGTGAGTTCTTCATGACAGTGTGAAGTGTAAGTGTAGCCACATTGCAGAAGTGTGTTTACCTTCTTCATCCTTGTGTGAAGTGCACACCACGTCTCGACAAATCTTCCTTTCCATTTCCACCTCGGCCTCAAAGAAGGACTCCACCAGCTCCTCCGTTATGTCCCCTGTTCAGACATCACTCTTCTTTATTGTCATCACCACCACCCCAAAATCTCATCATCTAACTTTATCAAACACTTTACGGAATAATTTTTTTGCGGCACAATTGTAATCAAATCTTATTGTGTAGTCCATCATAGGATCACCAAACTCTGATTAAAGCTCAGAACTACATAATCACAATCATCGTTAAAGACAGGCTGAATCAACTCAGGAGACATGACAAACATACTAATGACTACTGCTAGTGAGAGCGCAGGTGTGCATGAAATGTGTTTGCTTACTTTGCTTGTCTTCTCTGTCAGTGAGGCGATCCTGGGCTTTTCTAAAGACACGTAAATGGGTGGCAAAGTCGTCCACCAGGCGAGTAGTAAAGTAAGGCTGCCAGTCCACCTCTTTGGACCTTGGCGCACACACACACACACACACACACACACACACACTAAGGTAAAAAAAATTGAAAAATCAAAGTAAACAAAAATACACACGTATGTGCGACTATGTGTCTTGTACTTTGTAGAGAACTGGACGAGGGCGTTCTGCAGCGTCTGTCTGATCTCCAATAAGAAGGACTCATCCTCGCTCAGAGTGTAGTACCAGTACTGGATATAGTCTCTCAGAGCAAACTGGATCACCTACAGGGACAGAGAAATATGGAGGAGTAGGAGGGGAGAGGAGGAAAGGAGAAAATAGAAACAATATTCTGTTACTGGACTGAGGAGGAGACGGAAAGTAAACAGATGGCTGTGCAAGAGTAAATACAATTCAATCTGTACTAGACGCTGACAATCAACAAACATCTAGCCTGGCATCACCAAATTTCCAAAGGTGCCAAAATGCCTCTCAACCAATCAGAGCAATGAAACGCATGTGACGCAGAGCTGAGAGAAACATGCAAGTTAGTGCGGCGCTTGGTCTTTTTTCAGGCAGGAAAACAAATTGCTGTCTGCTCACAGACCTTCTCAAATTACAGCTAAATAGTGCACTAAAATGTGTAAAAACATTTGAGGCAGGAAATGGCAATTCAGTAACAGAATCTTGATTCATATTTGATCAGCACTGCCCAGTCTGATCTGAGCCTTGAGACCCTGGTGCATTGCGCTGCATGGACCTACAACCAATCAGATCAGCGAAGCGTGCGACATGTGACTTTTTAAAATCTGGATCGGTGACTCTCCTCTGTCAGTCGTTGTATCAAACCTGCCCCATATTAGATAAACGTTTGTGACTGGCCCGACCGGATCCACTATGTGTAGAACTTTGGGGTGGTGATGGGGCAGTGGATAAAACACATGCCTTTGGTGTGAGAGATCTGGGTTCAATTCCCAACTGTGACACCCACCAAAGTGTTCCTGAGCAACACACTTAACCCCTAGTTGATCCAGAGGCGTGTGACCTCTGATACATAGCAATTGTAAGTCGCTTTGGATAAAAGTGTCAGCTAAATGAGTAATTGTAATGTAATGTAACTCTGTCTCAATGGCCAGACGTATCTGCCTGAGCAAATGAAACATGAGCTCGGCAGATTCATCTGGCTCCCAGGCTAACAAACATCCAGAGAACAAATTACTGGGCTTTGAGTCCTATGAAACCTGGGTAAATCAATCACTTAATTGTTCTCCATTGCATACAGTAGGGATGATGAAATCAAGCCAACACATGAATCAATGGAACTGTTAGTAAATGCTGTATGAGAAAGAGAATGTGCCAGAAAAATAGTTTTTCAGAGAGCATCATGCAGGTTTACATGATGTCATGTTCAGCGGTGCACGACCTCAAGGGTCACATGCTGCTGAAATGATTAGTGTGCATTCCCAGGGAAGAAGGGAGAACAGAAGCACCACAGTAGAGCAAATTCAGTGTCATCTGACCATCACAAACTGCTGTGTCTGTACTTAACTCTGCCGGCCACGCTGCTTTAATGAGGACAACATGCTGAAAGCTTGTACCCGTTTATTACATGTCAGTTTTCCTTGTACTTATGCTCAGTGTAACAAGTGTTTTAGTTACCTTAGAATAAGCACTTTATATCTACAGGGTGCTCTTCCACAGAGTTTGCCAAGTTGCACTGTCACGTTTCTACAGTAGCTCATAATGGACAAACTAAATACTGGCTCTGGAGAGGGCCTGGAATGGGAGGATGAGGTTTCAGGGTTTGTTGCAATCTGCAACGTCACCACTAGATGCCACTAAATCCTACACACTGGTCCTTTGCGTCACATGATGAAAAGAGCAACAGTGCAACACTTCCAGTGTAACAGCACAGAAACTTTCAGTTCTACTTTCTGTAAAGACAGAGTTTGTCAGCCAAGACACACTGTTTTCGGGACAGTGTCACATAAGATTTTAGAGGGCAACATAAGTGCTTTATCTTATTACATGCATTAAGTACAAATGGAAATGCTTTTCTTCTGGGCCTTGTAGTGGTAAAAAAAACAGGTCAGTGTGTGGTCCTCTACTTATTCATAAGTCAAATCAATAAAATAGATTTTTTGATGTCTACAGAGAAAGTACTGATACTTACAGAGATAATTTACCATCATGAGCACAAAAATAATAAATTATCCAATGTCAAACACTATGTAATAAGTGACCCTAATGTACCTCTCAACCTCATATAGAAGCAGAACTGAAATGAATTCAGTATTACGTCAAGACGAGTTTCTGGTTAATTATATTTTCATTTGCTGGGGGGGGGGTTCTCTACTAGACAAAAGCCTGCATTTATCAGCCTACATACATCCTGCACGAGACTAATCCAATGACACAAAACACAAGGAACCAACTTCCTGTGAACATGAGTCGCTGACGCGTTAGGGGGTCATGCAGTGTTTGACAGTGATGACTACTTTAAGGCTCGAGGCCACGAAGTTGCTGACCTGACCCAGCTGATGGGTCAGACAGTGACATAAGTGGGCCAGTGTCCAAAAAGTCTAGAGTGTTAGTATTTGTCATCCAGTCATAATCCTGTTATCTTTTCTCCTTATCTGTTGTCCCATTTCCATCTGTGCAACGCTTCTAGACTTTAGACTTTATTGTCCCAAAGGGGAAGTTCCTTTCCACAACACTGTACAACTCAGACAACAACAGTAATAACAAAGACAGAAAACAGTACACACTCAGGCCTGTTAAGTGAGGCTTATTATTAAGGCGGCTATGTCTGTGGGGATAAGGCTTTTCCCAAAGTGAGACCTTCTGAACCTTAGTGTTCTGTAACTGTGCCCCGAGGTTGCAATGTGTGTAAGCCTTATTGTTTAGCTCTGTGAGGTCAGGTTAGATCACAAATCACTCAGCTGTGCCACCTCATAGCTGAGTGAAGAGTGCAGTGGACTCTTCAAAGCAAAAAGGAAAGACTTTCTTGCACAGTAAGTGCTATACAGTTCATTACATTTGTACCATTACATAGTAACTACAGTTTGCAATACAGTTCAACACCACAACAAAATGCAGGCTGCAAAAGTCCAGAAAGTTACTCTTAAACAAAAACTGCACATAACAACCTTCATGAAGGTAGAATATATTGCAGGACTGTATTAGACTGCAACAGTTTTAGCTAGGTGTATGTAATAAACAACTGCAAATGAAAAATAACTTTTCGCTGATGTGGTGATACAAAGAGCAAGCACTGGTCATATGTAATATTGTCATGTTATAAAACTTTACAATTCTGTGTTTCCCCAGCTTTGTCAAAAGTGCTGGCACATTGCTGGTGTGGCTTTGACACAGGTGCTAAATGCACAGGAAGTCACGCAGACAGACACACACACACACACCTGTTGTAGTGGTTCATCTATAAAGCTGGAGCCAGTCAGTCTCCTGTCAATCTTTATAGGCTTCATCTCCAGCTTCATCTCATCCAATGTCTGAAGGAGACAAAAAGACAAGAGACGTAGTGAAATGTAAGCAATCACATCAATGAAATAATTTGCATGGTAACTGGCAAGCAGACTTCATCAACAAAGAGACTTGATTAACAACTAATTCATTTGTTTGTTTAGGCGAGGTCAAAATGTGCAAATGTTAGGCATGCTCTTACCTTCAGTATACCAATTTGTGTGGGTGGCAAGTAAGAATGCTCGCACTTTTCCAGGTGTTTCTCTGAATTGATCTTTCCATAGAGCAGAGTGACCGCGAAGCCCCTGGAAAACAGAAGTGAGAGTGAGAGAACAGCGTATCGTGGTTATTGTGAAAGACCAAGCTTTTGTAAAGACATGATGTGTGGTTTCCTGCTCACCCTCCAATGAAGCAGAAGATATAAAAGGCCAGGTAGAATATGGCAAAGGGTCCAAAGGTGACAAGGAACAGCACGACTCCAAGACCCCCCCATCCCCAGATGGACAGACTGGCCTAAAACACACACAGACGCAAAACACAAGTTAAATACTCCCTGCACTTCAGCTTATACTTTAACCAGTCTGAAGGTCATTAGAGCTGGTGAGAAGAAAGACTACCACCCTAATGCTTGATCAAGATATTTACTTTCTATCACAGACAGACTGAATGAGAGATCATTTAATAAGCACACTAGTACTAGATGCCAAATATATCTTCTTTATTATTTTTAATTAAGGCACTGAACGGTACGGTTTGTCGTTCTGGTGTTACTGCATAAACTGCACTTTACTGTATGCAGTAAACAGTCCTATATTTTCATTCAAACAGTTTGGGCTCGACAGCTCACTCCATTGTGAAAGAAAAAAAGAGAACAATAAATCAGCAGCAATTCAATACAGACTAAATGAGATGATTAGACTGATATTAGAATTTTACTGCACAATGTCATCCACAGAGCAGAAAAAACACTGTTCTACACTTTAGATGTCAGCAGAGGAAAAGATTATTTAAACAAAAAAAGACAGCCACTGTGGTGTGATGCGTTGTTAGAGTGTATCGGGCTTAGACTGCGTGTGCACACTCGTGTGTCATATCCTATGGTTTTTCCTGTTATTGTCAGTGAAGGAAGCCAAGCTCTCATTTCCAGCGTCCCAATGTGTTCCACGTAAGTTACTCTCGTTAGCTCTATTTATGTTTTCAGTCCCATACAATGCCAATGCTGTAGATGCAATTATTGCAATTATAAAAACACCAGAAAGCATGTGCGTGATTTATACCCACTCACTATGCGAGTGTGGGAAAGCAAGGCCGGGCTGGCAGGGATTACACTCACTTAGGTCAGCTCAACGCACTGGACGTGACCTCCATCATGACTGCTGATGCTTTCACATTACATATGATAAGATAAACTAATGAATCCCCATGAATACTCTTATGCCATCTGCACCCACAACAGCAAGTGTTTTGCTCAGTGGTACACACTAAAGTATGACTGGGTTCTTGTCACTCAAAGATAAGTAACTAGAAATTGTAGTAGCCTACTGACAAGCCAAACTAGTTTTGAGGTAGTTTAGCAACTTTGTCATCATTGTATAGTACAGAGTCCACTGAAGTTGACTTTTCAACACAAGATTGTTTGTTTATATACGTTACTATCGGCCGATATACCGTATTGAAGGATGACCCTGCCATAGCTCTCCACAAACCTAAAAGCTCCTGCAGGTGCAAGAATTAATGAAACCAGGCCATGCAATCCTTAGAAAAAGTAATGTGACAATGCAGTTATCTACACAAAGCTGGTTAAACGCTAAAACTCTCACACTGTATATACCTCAGACTCTGACCAGGGAGCCATCAGATAAAGTCACTGACCGAGATCATCACTACTGATCTTCTGCTGCCCTACTTTCACACTAGTTTGCACGAGTTCCTTAGATAAGCAGGTCCACTGCTGGAGCCAGATAGGGACAGACAGAGCGTCTTCAGGACACTGAGACATTGTTCTCTTCGCCACAACCTGCTATGGACAATCGGATGACACACATTAGACTGGCTGTCAACTGTATTGCAATCGGGAAACATGGGCCTGTGTGCTATGCCTAGCATGACAAGTGGCTGAATGATTTTGAAAAAAGAAAAAAAAAAAAAAACTTAGTTGTGATTATTTTGACTAATACTGCAATTGCAGTATGATTAGTGTTACTAGGTGAATAGTCATTTTTACATCATTATTCTCATTTTCATTGAAAAACATTAAAATGAATTATGGTGCGATTTTTGCCAGGATCTGTAACAAACAAAGATGTTTTCTCAAGTCACTAGAATATGTTGTGCAGGCCAGGACATCTCTGCAGCACGACAATATTTAATTAAAAATGTTTTTTGACACACCTTTAACAAATATTGTGCCTCTTCCGTTTTGAAAATTTCAGTAGGCCACATTACGGTGTCAATACATTTTCGATTAAATTGAAAGCAAGCTACTGTTGAGGAATATGGTCAGTATAACAAAAATGTGTGAACCAGGCCAAGTGCAGCCTGTGGCTCTGATATGCCAATCCACAATTTTACCTATTACCTATAGAAAATGCCTCTAATAATTCAGGAGAAAGGGCCACTGATCACGGGCTGCTGCATAGGACAGTGTTTAAGAATAATACAACATGTTTTGTTCAACTTCTATTTTAAGCATTCCATGAAAATCATGAGGCATGCATGTGCGCGCCATTGTACACATGCATGCCTCATGATTAGGATGTCCTGAAGTTTTCTTTTGTTTTAACACCAAATCTGGGGCCATTTACATGTCTGCTCATACCAAGTATCAGTTCCAAAAAGATTAGTGGTTGGCCCACCAACTGCTCGGAGTATGGCAGTAGGCAGGCTGAACATAGTACAGCATGACACAGGTATCTTGAATATATGAAAATCTGCATATGCGGGTACATCATGTTGTGATAATAGACAAAGTAAATGCATTCCCAGCATCTCATCATTAAATACTTTAATGCAAAGGAAAAACTACATTCTGAACTGTGTATTTTTGTTTAGCCTATTTAACACATGCAGTTGTCTGACATTGGTGGCTGCCGGCTTTGCTTGCTGACAGTCCCTGTCAGTGTGGTGCTCTGTAGTGCATCCAGAGCATAAGGGTTACAATAAATGAACACACAATCTTAATCAGATCAGGCTTCATACAGCTGATACTAGACAATTTAAAAATAAAATCCCTTGATTGGCTCCAGTTCAGACCTTGCAGATCAGCTTGTGACATCCCGTCACCACACCAGCTGAGGACCAGCTGATTACACAGCACACTGGAAGAATGAAAACCTGACTTCAATGTAAACCAAACGACTAACAGACAGGCTCAGTCCTGTCAGAGCGAAGCCCAAGACACGACAGCTGAACTGGTTTTAAACATATGGGTCATTACATTAATGAAGCAACAGCATAGTTGAGCACGCCTTGGAATATATGACTCACAGAACACATTTCATTTATGAACCCGGTGAAAGGGACAAACCAGGTTAGGGCAGGAAACATTACAACATGTTTACACCTGCTGCACTTACTCTAAAACCCTCATTTACAATGAGTGAAAGCATCTGAAACCAGCTTATCATTTATTTTAATTTCAGTTTTAAATTAAATAGTTTTCATAAAAGGAAGCAAAAAACAAACAAACAGTATACACTAAGTGTCCTAGATAAGATCTCCCAGCTAAATGTAGCTGTGTTAGCAAGGTTCAACCAAACAGTTTATGGACTTTTAAGTGATACAAACAATTTAAGTAGTACAAATTAAGTACAATTTAATTATATCATTGAAGTGGGGGTAGGACAAGAAAAGTTATTCTAACTTCTTCCTACCCCCTTTGAACATGACTGTTATTTGGATCATCTGCTGATGATCTTTTTTGTTGATTGTTTTTATTTTGCTCTTTCGTTGTTGTCTTTTAACATGTTCAATAACGAGTTTAAAAAAAATAAGTCTCTAAATCATGTACCCATATTAAGAAACCAGGATACTTTTCTATATGTATAAATCAGCTTATTGTAAAAGTGCACGTGAACAAACCGACGTCTGGGCTGCAGAATGTGTCTAAACTGGCTAAACTACCTCCTCTTTTTCGAGTCTGGCTGTGAAAAGTCACAAATAGCAGGGTTAGAATAAAGCTGGTCACAGAAGAGGACTATTATCACAGATGAGCTAGAAGTGGTAGAACTACTATCTTGTGCTACTAAGTCACAGAGCAGTTTCTATGCTACTAACTTTGACTTAGTATCCCAAATGAACTGCAGTGTCCTGAACTTTGACACTTTCAGGGCAACCATAACACCTTTTTCATCCACAATATTGCTGCCATTTACATGAAAAACCAAATCAAACTCTCGGTAATGACTTTAATGCAAACATCAATGAACAGCTTGACCTGCAGTAACACATTTACTCTGTTTACATTTCACCCACACAGTAATCACAGAAAAGGCGATTGTTCCATGGTTGTCAATGTTCACAAGCTTTCAGCAGCTCACTGCAGTTATCGTTGCCACATTTATTAGCTCCAGGCCTGAAGCAGCAACTACTCATTGAACCCATCTAGTGAACAACAAACCTTGGTACGCAGGATCCATGAGCACACGCACTGCTAGAGACATCAGTCAGAGCTGGACAAATTATTTAGAAAAACATCTTAATTACATCAAGACTGATGTAGTGGTTGTGGGCTGGGTTTGTGCCAGAACAAACTACAAGCAGTGTTTTTTTCCAAGAGTTTCTGTAAATATGAGGGCTGGTGTAGTTTTAGCACTGATACCCTGGTTAGGTAGATAAATTCACTTTAATAAAAATAAAAAAATTAAACAAAACAGCCATAACAGATTTTGTTTGAATAGAATAATCAAGGAAAGTCAGTTTGGACATACACCATGTTTTTGGTGTGAAGGCAACTGTCCAACATAAAATAAATACTGTCCAAGTTCATCTTACTACATGCAATGCCTCCCTGAGAAAGTCTTTAAATGTAGATCAAATTAGTAACGTAAATCCGGTGTGATGGCAATGGTACCATCGAGCAGCAGTGATTGTGGAGGCCATCGGCAGGGCCATGTCATGAGGCTGCGGAGGTTTGGCTCCGTAGGAGAAATGATAACCGACACTCTTGAGTCATTACAGCTTACACAGGGTTTTAAACATGAACCATCTGTTCCAGTGATTAACACCCAAGCCCATTGGGAACGCACACATCTAGACGTCAAGGCAATTCCTTACGCAAGCCGTACACTCGACTGACAGACACAAACACGAGCGTAACAATATTTAGAGTCTCTGAACAAGATGTCAGCACATGCAAATGTCGGTGTGTCTGTTGTTCAAAAAGCATACATAAATGCACTTAATACGACTGATTACCCTACCCCAGTGATATAATGGGTGAGGATAAAGTAGAGAAATATTCACTGTTTACTTCACTACAACACTAAATTATTATCAGAAATGTGTGTGACTTTGCTATTTCTTAACTTTATGATAACCAAAATCAGAAGTCTAGTCTTATATTAAGATATCCATACATATTTTGGCTGTATCTCTTTCTTGCTTTCTCTCTAAAACATAAACTTACAATAACTAGTAGCAACATGAACTGTGCATAATCTGAATGTTTTTTGAGGACCGCTACACTACTGGACGTCCTTGACTCCAGGCACATTCTGACATACAAACACAGCCTCTTATCAGTGACTTGAAGATTATCATTTCCCAGATTTTCCGGCGCAACTTGAAAACAAATCCACATACACAAGACGCTGTGCGTACTGTGGGGAGAACTGCTCATGGGAGGATATTGCTATTTTTGCAACTCCAAGTTCACAAGCGCTTAGCTGCAGCACCGATCAGTATGGCCATTGGGATAGAGGTTAACTCAGCCCATTAAAGCTCTCCTGTGGGAGATCCATGGTTAATGCCTGAGAGGGAGTGAAAGTGAGTGGGGCCTAATCCGCCAGGACCACCATGATAGAAACCACTATACCATACTACCACATTAGTCTAAGGATAAAATCTCTAGAATAAGAGAAGAGTATAAAGGTGAAAACTAAGAATTTAGGATTATAAGGAAATGCAAACAAATCTTTCACATGTTTAAAAAGCATTATTAAATAGAGTTGTTGTTGTGTCTAGTCTGTCACCTCTCCAGTAGCATTCCAGAAAGTTGTACAATCTGCGCAAAGGAGCACTGATGCTTTTCTGGCACCAGTGCTCATTTGCATTTGTGACCCTGCTGTAGCACATACATCCCACAAAAACGGTCTGTGGCCAAGGCGAGGTACCAGTTAGCCATCTACTCTCTAGATGTATGGCCAAGCACTATTTTCTTCCCCCATTTTTCTGTCCAACTTGGTACTACCAGCTGCCTTGAGCTGTAGCTTGACACCCTTGGGAGGGTGAAGTCAGCCACATGCCTCCTCTGATCATACAGAGTCCCTCTGCTACTTCTGTTCACCTTCTAGTGAGAAGCTTCACCAGGAGGGCTTGTTTAGTGGTTTATGTTATTCCCCACACACAATCAAGCCAGAGGTGCACCTACTGGGAAATGATCCCCAGCCTCTGCAATAGTAGTGACAGTGTCACATGTGTTGCCTCACATTTGTTTTTGTGTTTTTGTTAAGCAGCTGTAGCAGTTAAAGGCAAATAACACATAAAAAAAAAGTGAAATCCAATCACAAATAGTGACACAAGTCTAATTCTGACGCCAAATGCGAAGTGCAGGCTTTGTCTCAGCATGATGTAGACATAAGTCTGAACAGGGCTTATATCTTGAGAGGAGTCGGCTTGTTTGGCGGGGCAACCACTTCTACTGACTGAAGGAAGGAGGGAGAGGTGAACTAGAAGACAAGCAGACCTGATGTGACAGCGTGCTGGCCTTAATGTCGACCAAGCTTTGATTAAGACACCTTAATGAGATTTAGCCAGAGGTGAAAAGCACTGCGATAACTTTATGTGCCTGTGGACGAACACACTATGCACTCACAACCTCTCCACCAACACACTAACTCGGTGTGCAGGGGTGTTTTCATCAAACTATGTGGGAGTTCATCACAGTCAACAGCCAAAGCTGATTATACTATCAAATGTGCAACAGGACTACAAAACACAACATGCATTACAACATACTGTGCAAATATCTGACTATATGTTATTTCTGGGACAAAACCCAGGAGGTGAAGAGGTCAATCAAATGGACTAAAGGTTTATTATTAGCGGAGAGGCAACAACCTCTTATGTAAGATCCATGATGACAATGGCGATGACTCAAAGGGCCCCGTGTGTATTAAAGGTGCAAGTGAGTTGCTACATCTACTGTAGTATCTCTGACCGCACCTTACATCTTAAATCTACAATAAAAAAATGACACTACAAAGCTGGTGAAAAGCCGAAACTTATCTCAAGAAGGCCCAACAAAAGCCCATCAATGAATTCAGACTAAAGGTTACAAGGCAGGAACATTTACACCATAAAGTGCTACAGACATGCATATTTGCAATAGTGCAGTGGCGGATAAAGCCTCCTTGCCAGAGGATAAACCTGTACTTATACTGCTGGAGAGGTGCCTGGATGTGGTTAGGTCACTTGCCGCTCAGGTGAGGCAGGCAGTGCAGTTTGGTTGTTTGTCAGCAGGTGTCATGGTCACTAATCTATCTATTTGAAGCCTGGAAATCAGCCTGTGTTGAGAAACGGCATCACGTGAGAACCATAGCAAATCTTCAATGTCATCACAAGTCACACTAAAAAGCAGCTTGTCAGGCTGAGTGATCACAAAGCCATGGCGTAATCTCTGTAACCACTGACCAGCAGCAATGGACTCAAGACACCTTATTAATATTTTAAGGAAAGCCTGTGTTAGGCCAGTTGTTTGTCTGACAGGAGAAGGGAGCTATTCGGACAGACAGTCAGGCTACCGAATGCCACTGCAAACACCTCCATCGGACAGCTGTGTATAGATGTCCCAGACTTTCCCTGAAGGAAAAGTGAATTGAGAAGGAAATACAGCCGCATTCTTATCATCCCGGCAATCAGCTGTTACCGCTTAATATGCTTGTAACCAACTTACATGTTAACTAATAGAGAAAACAGTGCGGGAAGCAGCAGTCCACAACAGTGCTTTTAACCAACCTTGCTGATACCAATTTGGTGACTTTCTTTCGCCTTTATGTGTTAGACCCTCTAGCCGTTCAATCAGCTAACGCCCAGCTCACCTGTGTTTGTTGTGATGCAGAAATTCGCTGTTGAGGGACGGTACTCATAATCTAAACGCATACTCCTGACAATGCCTGTGTCGAGCTAATTTCAGCACGGTGATGAGAGTGCGGATATCCTAAACCCATCGTATTAACCTAGCGTTAACTGTGTAATCCCGGGCTGACCGCCGCTTATAGCAGACAGACAGCCTATCTGGGAGCACAGCGGCTGTGTGCCTTCCTCTCCTTGTCAATCTGTGTGTTTACCTGCGGGGATAACGCTGAGGCGCTAGCTGCTAGTACAAGCTAACTAGCCATATCTATCACTGGACAACAAAACTACTGTAACCGTACACGCGTCTATGTCATCGGCGCTAACTCACCTCTGCAAACATCGTCTAAAATGCTGTGCGTGCGGTGGCTCCGGCTAACCCCACCACATTGTAACATGCGAAGAGGAGGTTATTTTCTCGGTTAAAAACGGTCGTATTTCCAATCTCCGTACTCTCTTCGGAGCGTCGCCATGTTTGTAAGGTTTACGTCTCGGGTGCCCCGTTTCGGGACGTCGCCCTGCGATTGGCTGGAAGGCGATGACGCAGAAACACACCGTGACTGATTGACGGACACAAATGCAGCGACAATCACGACTGACTTACTTACAAGAATAATTTAACAATTCATGATGTAACTGTGCAGTGGACATATAAAAGTGTTTTTTTTATCTTACTTGGAACAATGATTGGCTGATAAGTTATAATATATTAAATATAATAATTAAAGCCACTTTATTTTCGATGATATCTCTATTTCAGATTTACTACAGTAAAAAAAAAAAAAAAATCATAAACTACACCTATATAGGTTTTATCACTAAATATAACCTCTAGCTCAATTTAACACAATGTTGATAAAAAAAAAAAAGCTATATACATCTGTTATCTATGAGAGGATTGCACAAGACCTGCGCAGTCTGATCACATGATTGACAAGTGGCTACCTGCAAACCTGGTGATAATGCATAATTAATTGCCCCAGTGGCACATTCATTAACCTGAGCTATACCTTACACTACCTGGCAAAGAGAACGCAGGGAGGAGACATGGTGGCAGTGACTTACTGTGCATTCAGACCAAGCGCGAGATCTGTGTGATCGATGTGTTGTTCTAAGTTGTGATAGCTGTCTTCAGGTGGACAAAGCCCTAGCTCTGCATGGATGAGGCAAAATTAAGTCTCTGGCGCCTCTATGTCCAGCAGAACAGTGATGATTACCAGGTGAACACAAAAGGGACCTCCCGTGGCCTCACGTTTCTTGAGTCTCTATTTCCCACTGTCTTTCTTTCTCAGTCAGTCTACACTTACAGAAACACACAAGCAAGTTACAACACCCACGCTTTATGAGTGGCAAGCCTGTTAGGAGCAAAACATGTGTTTTGCATCCAGTTCTGCAAACACATCAAGGCTAAGTTGAAGTGGTTTCCCATACACTGTAAACCTGAATAAGTTCAGAATACTCAGACTTTTTAAGTAGTGGTAATATTTTTGAGTAAACCTTAACTTAAATATAATACATTTTTAAAAGCCTTTAATTTCTGCACACAAAATTCCACTGATTCTCTCTCTCTTACACTCTGAGGGAAATACTAAAATTGTGTAGTGCTAGACTCAAATACTAATGGAACCTCGCTCAACAAAATTACTACTAGTAAACTTAAAATTTACAAAATACCCATTTTCACATCAGATAATAGTCCTCAAAAATACAACTCCATTATTACAATTCAAGTTCTCTTTATTAGTATGATCTTCTCACATCGTCTGTCATTTCTACATTTAACAGACACAAAATAAGGCACATCTTGCATAAAGTTAAATAGACAAAGTAAGTGACTGCTTGATCAGATAATTAACGAGCAACAATTTTGATAATCAGTTTGTTTTCACTCTTTTTTGCAATAATGTTGAACATTCTCTATTTCTAGATTCTTAATGAGATCTTTTGGTGTTAAGTGATAATAACTTGAATCTCTTGAGTTAAATAAAATTTTCTTTTACTACTTACTTTACTGTGTTTTGTGTAAAAAGCAACTATGCGTAATTTTATTCCATCAGCAGCACTTTTACTTAAAAAATATAAAGGGAGCTTAAAATGTGGAGTTTCATGGAATCATAAGCAAATAAAGATGGCTAATAAAGATTGTTTAAAATAAGAAGTCTCACACTATGCAAATATTTAAGTCAGTAGACGTGGTAATGGAACAATCAGGGTTTCTGCAGGTTTCAGGGGGGAAAGAATTCTGTGTCTTTTCGGTGACTTTATAAAACATAAGTACTGCTGATGGATAAACTCCGGGGAGCAGACAGGGAGACATAGAGAAGCAGGGAAAGCCGGTGTGTTTGCAGTGAGAGACAAGAGGTAAAGGTGTGTGTGTGCGTGTGTGTGTGAGTGCAGGGAGAAGTTGAGGCAGGCGCGAGGCAGGCGCAATGCAGGTACATTTACAAATAATAATAATAGAAATAATGTCCATGGGGATTAAAACATGCTTTCACGGGGCCTTATATTGTAAAAAGATTAAGATGGTATGTTTGTGTGGGGGATTGGGGGTCCTCCCCCAAGAAAATTATGTTTTCCAACAAAGAAATATGCAATTCCACACAATTTTGTAACATTGTTATTACCACATCTGTGAATATGTAGGAAATTCTACAGCTGATTTGGAATAAACGACACCCCAAAAGCTAAACTTGCTAAATAAGTCTACTGGGGTTGAATTCTAACCAGTAGATCTGGGAAAATTCATTTGGTTAGTCTTGATGCTCTCCAGTGATTTTATATTCATTGCGCAGCACCAAGCTATTTTCAGCCTCACCACCTTATAATGGCAGGAAAACACATGACCTCAGAATCATTACAGATGGGATTATTCATGTTTGCCTTGTCTTAATTTGCCACTTTATACATTTGTAGAAATTAAGGTTGCACTTCCCCATAGCTGAAGAATAAATCCGTTTTATATCTGTGGTATATTCCGAAAGAGACTTGCAGCAATAACACCAAAGCTGCCTGTTAGTCTATGTATTCAAAATATAGTGAATTATATTTGTACCGATTTGGACTAGCAACAGAAAGAACTACACCACCACGGGAGGAAAACATTCTTGAGCGCTGCGGGGGCATTTCAATGAGGCAGCGTTACATGGATGTTGGAAAATAAATACCCATTTAAAATTATTTAAGACCTAGAACAGAAACTTCAGCGAATATAAGACTTTAAGACCCTGCCGAAAAAAAGTGCAGGACGTCTATCTGACAGGTGCTGTTATCAGAGCAGCTCCTTTAATCTGGGAGGTCTTAGAGTGTTTGATTGTCCGAGTGACAGAAAGTGACAGTGAATCTCAGAGAAGAAAATATTCTGGCAGTAAAAGTACGGTGTCTGTGTGTCAGGCAATAAATGCTTCAGCTTCTCCAGACCAACAAAAGTCTGGAGAAGCCAAAGGGTGAAAGAAGTGAAGCAGGTTAACAAACATCTCCCCTTCAGACTGGAAGCTGACCAGGAAGCTAACAGAATGTCTTTGATTTCAATTTATAGAAAATAATGAGCAGCTGTATTTTATTCCAGCCTACCTGTCCAGCTTGGAGAAAAGAGGTGTTCAGCTCCGTCCTGAACACAGACTGAACATCCATGGGGTACCATATTTCACACATAGCGACTTGTCAATCACAAGGTAGCCCCGCCCTAAAGCCTCCCCTGCTTTCTGGTTTATTTTCCTCTAAATGGGACCATAATTTAATACTATAAATTATAGTTATAATGTTGTGTTGAAGAACACTTGAAACTAGCGACTGAGACCATAAACTCATTAGGAAAGTGTTTACTGAGGTAATAAATCAGCTGAGAAGTAGCCACATTTTCTCATTGACTTCTATATGATCCAGTGGAGTCGCCCCCTGCTGGCTGTTAGAGAGTATGCAGGTTTGAGGCGTAACTTTTCAAACCTGGAGGTTCCTGCTTGGTGAAGACACAAAGCTGCTTCCTGGTTTCACAAATCAGACACATTAAATATCAGATTTCTGTGTGGTTTTGAAACGGACCAATCAAACAACGAGACGCAGATTCCGGTTGTCCTCGCATAGAGGAGCAGGTGGAGGTGGGGCTACGTACTGAGGCACTGCTCTCCTCCTCATTGTTGGTGGGCGGAAGTGAGGCGTGGAGGGTGGACTTGGGAGACTTGGTCTGGGAATCCTCATACTCCTCAGCCAACGCGAACAGGTCACTGAACCTGTAGGAGGAGGAAGTGATCAGAGGTCACAAACCCCTGGAGCAAATAGGTGTGAAGTGTCCTGCTCAGGCACACATTGGTGGACGTGTCACAATGGGAAATTAAACCACTGTTCCATCACCACCCCCAGAGAAGAGACAAATCCATCCACAGCCACCTTTCACTTTGAGCTGAAGTGGACTGCACCAGGAGAATCAGTGTCAGTGACCACAATGAGGAGTGTCAGCAATGTCTGGTTCATCTTTGCACTGCAAAACGCAAACAATCCAATTATGAGGATAATTATAAAAGAAAGCTTGCACTGCATGCTCATCGGTCCCCCCCACACACTTAAAAGCATATTTTTTATTTTTTCCAAGCCTGTCTGGATACAATAATCAAAATGTTAAGAGTTAATGGTGGCTGTTATGATTCCTTCTGTCTATACTGACTCTACAATGCTTTCTTAATCTGACTCAACTGTAAGAGACAGTGTTGTAGTCAAGACCGCCCAAAGCGAGACCAAGTCCAGACCAAGACCAGTTCACCACATTACATGACACACAATAAAATGTGAAACGAGATCAGAGGTACGTCTCAAATTGATCTGAAAGATCCACATTCTCATTAAAACACCCACATACAAACACTAAGAACTGAAATCAACGTAAGCATCGCAATCGCCGGGAGGGGTGACAGTTGTTAACGGTAAAAACACATTTTAATTAGGGTTACTGGTTGCATTTGAAGCAGTACGTTTTACATCCAATCAAAGTTAGGATGTTAAAAAATAAATCGGACAATGCAAAAGCAATTTATTGATATTCCCAAAGTTATGGTCTTGAAATAAAATCCTCAATGTCCAAGACAAGACCGAGTAAAAATGCGGTCGAGTCCGAGACGAGACCAAGACCATTAAAAAGTGGTCTTAAGACCAAGACCAGTCTCGAGTAAATGACCTATGACCAATGACCTAACAACAATATATCCATTTAATATTTTAACTAGACTGCTTAAGCCTTAGCTTCAACTAAACTTAGCATCCTAAAATCCTGTGTCCTCATAGGGGGGATTTAGGTTTTGAGATCCATGCACCATATACTTCATTCGGCTCAATTTAGACCTATTTAGGGCTGTACATAGATTATTTTTCAATTAGTCAATTAATCTAACGATTATTTTTTCAATTAGTCAATTAATCTAACGATTATTTTTTCAATTAGTCAATTAATCTAACGACTAATTTTGTTTATTCTAAAGAAAGAAAAGTTGCCTATTACTCGACTAACATACCAGTTTATCCAAAATAAATATCAAAAACATGTCTAATCAATAAATCTATATTTTATTCAATCATCCTGATGAAGCACATTAGAATAATGACAATAGCAGCAAATCTTAAAATGAATAAAATTTTCACGCTACTGATGTGTTGTGATAATAACAATGACATTAATTAGGATGGATGGATGGATTCATTTCAATATTGAGTAATGCAGTATGATAATAAAATGTATTTCTGCATCAGTGAACACCTGAAAGGACTCAGACTGTACAGACTGTCACAGATTGTCTGTAATTAGATTCAGCTGTTTTCTCGCTCATACGTGGCCGTTAAATAAACAGAAAATATGAAACAGCCGATCGTTACATGACTCACGGTGTAACGTTACGTTACCATGACAGCAGCGGAGCAGAAATTATTTTTAACATGAAGGCAATGAAGAAATACTACGTGTCCTCGTGCTGATAATGTGCCATGCTTGTGTGGCGACAGAAAGTAAACACGATTTGCAGTGCTACCATCTAGACAAGTGCTGCGGGATACTTTTGTTTCACATGTTCGTGCTGCTTCACGTATTCGTGGACAGCAGTTGTGCTGCAGTGAAGCAGCAGTTTACACTTCACAGAGCTCACGGAGCAGCACGTTGTTGAGTGTCTGTCTGAAATACTCCAAACTTTAGACGGTCAAAGGCGGAGCTTGTCCGGGATAATCCCACATTGGATGCAGCGACGCGTCGTGTATTTATGTAATCAATTACGTCGTTTCTTCTTTGTTACACATTGGGTACCCATACTCATTTCTTTCTTAAAGTACTGTTCAAAGACAGCGCTACTAATATAAATACACACAGAATCAAAGCCCAGGTCTTGAGACGTTTGGGAAACATTTTTTCATGAAAGGAGAAGAGTGGATTTGTCCCTAATTTCTAACAATTTGGCCATGCCTATGAAGGAGATGCTAATAGCCAACAATAACCTTTTCACTGTATACATCATATTTTAGCATTGTTTTGAGATAGTCTACAAAAAAACACACAAACCTATTGTTGTGGTGGCAGCCCGGCTTATGGTGAGTGTCCTGGTTATTTCTCCTTTTTTTTGTCTGTGATTCTGTTTTCCCTGGTTTTCTCTATACTCTGCCTGCCTCCCTGTGTCTCCTCCCCTGTGTGTGTGTGTGTGCGCGCGTGCTCTCGCTCTCTCTCTCTCTTTCTCTCTCTCTCTCTCTGCTCCTGAGCCCAGCCAACGACCTGCACCTCATCAGCCACCTCCTCTGCCTGCCACACCTGCCAGCAATCAGCCTCATCTCCAACAGTACTTCTACCCCGGTTCTCCACTCCATCACTGCTTGATCATCGTTGCTCCTAACCTGGTGCTACTGATCACTCAAGCCCTCTTATAACCTGCATGACCGCTGTTTCCCTGTTCTTGAGTTTCCCTGAGTTGCTAACCCTGTTTATCTGTCTGTCTCTCCCCAGGTTCACTCACCCTCGTCCTCTGTCAGCTGGGCTCGCTCACCTGCCCTCTCCCCTCGGACTTCCCCCACAGCGTCCTCCCAGCTCTCGTGCCTCCCTAGTCAGCCTGCCACCACACTCCTCCACCAACCCCCAGATCAGTTCTCCCGTGCCTCCTCTCTTCCTCAGCCCCCCTCGGCTCTCTGGTCTGTCTCCTCGGTTTCCCGTGCCTGCGTTTCCCCAGCGTCCACCTCTCCCTCAACTCCAGTCCCTTAACCCCTTTTTTCCCTAATAAAGCCATTTAATCTTGAGCACTGCGTTTGGGTCCACTCTGTCCATTTCACAACACCTATTCTTTCATTTCTTTAAACCTCTCAGTTGCTGGAAGAGGTATTCCAGTTAGTTTTCTGTAGTACATTTTAAAACATTATACTTACATTTCATACTACTTGTTTGTTGACATTTCTGTGAGTACACCGAGTACTTGCATTGCAGGTTTTGAAGATGTCAGTCATCCACTAGCAGGTTCACTGGGAGGTCACAGAAGGTTGGCTTGCATCTCGTGGTGTTCCTAGATTGACAATCAAAATAATTATACAAATATTTTTATAGCACACCAAGCCATAAAGTGACAGTTCTACCAATGTAATTCTAAAATAATAATATTGATAGCAATAACAAATCCATCCAGCTGCAATTACTAAAAGAAAAGTCAAATTTAAACAAACACAGTGACTCAAACCATGGGTGAGAAATAGAAGCCAACTATAACCTTAAACATGACAATAGAAGAGATTTGGAAGCCAGTGCAGTAGGGCTGGACCCAAATATTCGACTATTCCTTCACTGGGTTGGTATTCAGTTTTCAATTTTGGGATGTGGAGATTTGCACAAGCACCTACAGTTCTGTCCCGCACAATGCTGCGCACACACACCAGCTTGCACCGCAAGTGTTTTCAGTTTCTTTCTTGCTGTATCATGCAATGACAGACACATACTGGCTGCTGTCTGTTCGCTTTCGACTTTCATTGTCAGCCGTATGTTTTACTGCCCAAAAACACAGCTCGCGTTGTGAACTTTTTCAGCCACGAGTCTGTGGTAACCACTGCAGGTGAGCTGCTTGTGGAGAAGGCCTATAGTACATCTCTTTGTTTGTGTCTCTGCACCTGTCCGTAGACGACCGATCATGGATGGAGTTGGTCTCTTGGACGGATAGAAAAATAAAATGCTCAGCACATAAAATCTCAGCAAAATTGAGGATTTTCTGTCTTGGGTTATGTGTTCAGGGCAGCCCAAGAATTTAAAAATAAGCTTGTAAATGGCTTTTAAAGTGATCATGTACCGGAAAGCTTACAAAAATAAATACAACAAGAAAAGAAAATGCAGATTTCTTTAACCTAACTTAGGTTTTGCTGCATCAAAATTAAAGATTATGTGGCTAAGAATTGAGTTAGCCAATCAAATATATTTTAAACTAGACTAATTGTATAATATTTCATCATTTAGCTTCTATCTGAAGCAACATTCCCACACCAACACACACCCTTGTGTTTTTTCTCAACAGTGTCATTTTTGGTCTGAAAAGGGTTGAGACAGAATTTCAGTCAGGTACTAAATAGTTTAAGAACCATTAAGGAGTCATTCAACCATCTCATCATAAGTTTATAACAGCCTTTAACAGAGCCTACAGTGAAAAATGTTTACACTTAATGCTGTAATAGATTTTAGACTAGACTTTTGATCACTGCCAATCATTTGTGAAAGAAATCTATGAGAATTTTAAATTGCTAAATATACATATTCATTATAAAACCTCAGTCACAGCTGGACTAATGCACATTTCTAAAACAGTACAATATAAGATTTCCCATTCAACAAGAACATCATCAAATGCTGATTTTCTTAAAAAATTCAATATTTTATCACCAATATCAGAGCTGCTTTCGCAAGTCAGGTGATTATGGGCATGATGAAATTCCTTCAGCAGCACTCTCTAGAGTCCTTAATGGACACACAATATATGAACACCAACTTTTGATTAGTTTACAAAATAAAGGCCATGTAAACACTTCTCACAAACATGTGATATGGGCAGAGTTTATGTTTTGATAAATGTATTTAGTCTTTAAGACTTAGTTACCAGTTTATTTGGTACATCTAGCTAAATTTAATGCAGTCTAATTCAACATTTCTGCAATAAATCCTCCCTTCATAAAAATGATATTGTTCAGTTTTTGTTGCAACTGTATGATCATTCTGGATCACATGGACCGGTGTTTCTGATATTTTGTCTATCCCATTTATATCAGTGAGGCCATGATAAATAAAAGGGACTCCGCTGTGTATAACACAATACAGTTCACCAGACCACAAACTACATCTACCAAAATGAACAAATAATAATATTAAATTTAAATAAAAACTGAACATTCCTCACCAACTTTCATTACCACAGTGGAAAAATATTCTTTTACAAATACATATTACAGCCACTTCAGATGAGGCAACTTGTGTCTACAATTGAAGGGCTGAGGGGTTTATTAGGTTCACCGCTGATAAAATGAAATCAACACTATTTCAGGATACATCTTATCATAATGTCTTTGAAGCTCGAGGAAACTCCGCCCTCAGGTTCACTTGAAAGGAAAATTAAAACAGATTACAACAGTAATAAGTTAAATATAAACATATTAAATACTTATTATACAAACTAGGGCTGAACAATTTTAGAAAATAATCTAATTGTGATTATCTTTTACCAATATTGCGATTTAAAATGTGATAAATTAAATAAAGCTCTTTACCTTCTGTATTATTCAAAACGGATAGGCAGTAAATCAGTGTATAGTATGACCAACACAATATTAGATAGATTAAACATACACTGTTCTTTCTTGTGGGTCAGGCCTGTGTTATGATGAAATTAGGTGATGACTGAGACAGGCAGCAGAGACGCAGCACGTCTGTCAACACAGTCGCTCGTGTGCCTGAATTTTAACATTTAAAATAGTAATTCTTTAATAAATCAACAATGAACTATAACTGAATTGATTGTGATGTTGTTTCATAGCCACCTTTTCATAAAAACTAATTATTATGATAGTGTTAAAACAATGATAGGATCTTCACACATAATGCTATTATTTAACTTAATAAAATGTCATACATCAAATGATGCAACTCCACATGCCAGGTTTTCTTTGATATGTATGAAGCCTTATTCATCCGTCACAGTTTGGAGGACAAGCCCAATCTAGTCTTCAACTGTGACGAAACTGGCTTTGGGAGACAAACCTAGGACCAGGGAGAAGGTGCTCTGCCAGACTGGCAGGAAGCACGTCTACCACCACCAGCAGACCACCAGGGAGCACATTACAGTGCACTGATGCGTGAATGCAGCCAGGGAAAGCATTCCACCCTTCATCATCTACCCTGGCTGCCTCCCAAGTAAAGCCTATAGGCTGGATGGGCCTCCCAACGCCCTCTCTGGGAATCCAGGAGAAGGTGTACATGGACTCTGAGCTATTCCTCCGGCATTTTGTGCAGTATGCTCCGGAGGACAGACCTCTCATTCTAATCATGGACCAACACGAGACATGTCTCAAAAAATGGTATAATGTACTGCTGGGAAAAATAAATTCTCTGCCTACCTGCCCACACCACACACATCCTACCTCCTGGATATTGCTGTCTTTAATCCCCTCAAGACTGCTTTCTCCACCATGGCTTCCAGGATGGGTCTAGTGCGAGGGGATCTTGTGGTCGGGAAGAAGCAGTTTTCTTCTCTGCTGAGGAATGCCTACCCCACTGCTGTCAATGCCCAAAATATTAAGGCTGGGTTCCGCAAGGCAGGCATCTATCCTCTGTCCAGGGGGGCTGTGGACACAACCCAGGTAATTTTAATATTAATACAATGATAATTCATACTCTAAGTTACTTGCATTTCTTTGTGGTATGCTAATGAGTTTTAAATATGCTTTACTTGTGGTGGTGAGAGTGGTGAGAGTGCTCCCATCTGCTGACCGAAGGGATGCCACGCCATCCATCACTCCCTCAGCCACGCCATCCAGTGCAACTGCTACTCACACACACACAACCAGCGATCCACCTACTGACACACAGACATCAGCCACTCCCTCCACCACTCCAACACCTTGTCCCACTTGTAAAATGGTCAGTCCACAAAATTACCTGGTGGCAGCAGGTGTCATTCCGGAAAGTCTGGCCAACGTACTCATGAGCCCAGCCTTGGACAGGAAGGAGAAGGTAAGGCGTCGCCTTCTGCTGCCAGCCCGTGTCATCACCAGTGACCAGTACGTTAACCTGCTAGAGGAGAAAGAAGCAGAGGAGAAAGAGAAGGAAGAAGAGAAGAGAAAGCGCCAGGAAGATATGGCAAAGAAGGAGGAAAACAGACAAGCACAGGAGACCAAAAGGCAGAAGAAACAGGCACCATCTCCAACCGAGGAAGATGGGGAACACTGCGCTGTCTGCAGTAGAGTGGTCCCACCTGGCTCAGGAGATGGGGCCATTGACGAATGGGTGCAGTGTGACCTTTGCCAACTGTGGTTCCACTTCGAGTGCGCTGGGGTGGAGGAAGTGACACTTTGCCATAAATGTTGTCTGTCCACATAATCACACACACACAATGTAAATAGTTTTTAAATAGTGCAAAAATGAACACATCCTACTGGTTATATACTGACTATTTCTAGTTGTAATTTTTAATTAGTTTAGTGTAAATGGTGCACACACTCGCACAAACACGTAGTATCCTAATCATTTAATTTTTAAGTTCATGGTTTGCACATTAGTTAGTTTCAATTATTAAATTTTTTAAATAAATGCTAATTGTTTCCCCTCCTTCTTGTTCTTCAGAAAGATGTGGTAACGTTGTTGACTAACGTTTCACATGGTTCATGCTTAACTCACGAGCTATAATTAATGTCACGACACAAGCCTAACACAGGCCTAACTCGCATGGTCGTCTAGCTTATTAAGCAGTAAAGTTAGCCTAATTAACCCACGTTTTAACAAAAATAAATGTACTCACCTTTCTTATAGATTTCAATAGTATACTCTTCCGTTAAAAGAAATAAACTCAAAAATTATCCGTTTAAAGTAAATTTTCGCAGTTGTAATCAAGGTATGAGATCTGTACGGATTACCGCTGGCAGCCTGCCAGAGAATGCGCACACAGACGTGCTTGTCTGGCTCTCACTAACAGAGGAGTGGGCGTTGACGTGCGGTGAAAGGCGAAAAGTGTACGGAACATGGTTAGTTTAGATTATCTTAAATGTGCCATGTAATTGAGAAGTGAAGTTGCATTACTAGTTAATGTCAAATTAAACCGTGTTGGCAAGAGGTAACGTTAACATTGTCACCGTGGAAGAGTAATTCTGTTGTAATATTTGGAATCTTCCATATATCAGTTAAAATGTCAGAGTCCATGTCTGAGGAGTTGGTTAATGTTGAACAAGCTTACTTTAGCTTGATGTACAAATTAGTGTTCCATGAATAAGTAACTGCCTATTTAGTAGTAAGTAGTGGTACCTTACTGATTTACTTTCACAGCCCTTTCAAAAGTGTGTTTGGCTGTTATGTTAGCTAACTTAGTAAAATTAATCTTGCTTTCATAATGCTTTTAGTTCCTGAAATGTAGGTTGCTTTAAAAGCATCTACCAAATGAGTAAATGTAAAATTGACAGTCTTGTCTCAGTATTGTTAAGTTAAAGAAACATTGCTATAGGTGGTGGTCTTGACAAACTGTTATGTTTCTTTTAGGGATGGGTATAAAATGAGCCCCACGGCTAAATTATTAAAGATTGTAATGTTGGTATTGATAAGCTGCAACGTTACTGGCTCGTTTATCTCTGCTTTTTTGGTGTAAATTAGTTTAATATATTGCTGCAGCATCTTCCTCATACACACCAAGCAAAGTCAGCAGACCTTAGCAATGAAAGGGCGTTGGAGCCAGTAAAGTGAACCAGGTGGAGTGTATTTCACTTATATAATAAATACATTTAGTCATTTAACTGATGCTTTTATCCAAAGCGACTTACAATTGCAATATATGTTAAAGGTGGCACGCCTCTGGAACAACTAGGAGTTAAGTGTCTTGGTCAGGGACACAATGATGGATGTGTCACAGTTGAAATTGAACGCAGGTCTCTCACACCAAAGGCATGTGTCTTATCCACTGCTCCACAACCAAAAATCATTAACTTACTGTATGTAGACATATTTAGTAAGTTTAGCTTTTGGGTGTAGTTTATTCAAAATCTTACTCTACTTGTGATTCACAGATGTGGTAATAACAATGTTCCAAAATTATGTGGAATTGCATATTTCTTTATTGGAAAACTTTTACACTTTACATCCTCCGAAAGGCTGTTTTAATCCCCACGGACATTATTTTTATTATTTCTAATTGTACCTCCTTTGCACCTGCATCGACTTCTCCCTGCACTCACCACACCAGCTTTCCCTCCTCTCTCTCCCTGTCTGCACCCCTGAGTTTTTCCATAAGCAGTAGGTTATCAATTAATCAATCAAAATTTATTTATAGAGCACTTTAACAACAATCACGAAGTTGCACAAAGTGCTGTACAGAGATTTAAAAAAAGCAAACATCAATTTACAGGTTATCACATACATATAATGTATATGCTTAAAACAGTAAAAAATGAGTTACTCCTCAAAAGTCAAAACCCAGATGGAAGAGATGGGTTTTAAGACTAGTTTTAAAATCAGACAGTGAGGAAGCCTGTCTGAATGTAAGAGGAAGGGCATTCCACAATTTCAGAGCTGCCACCGCAAAAGCACGGTCCCCTTTGAGTTTGCAATGGGTTTTAGACACTCTCAGGAGAAGTTTGTCAACTGACCTGAGCGAACGGGTGGGTGTATAAGGATGAAGCACCTCAGATAAATAAGGGCGGGCAAGGCCATTCAAGGATTTAAAAGTCAGTAAAAGAAGTTTAAAATCGATCCTAAATTGAATGGGTAGCCAATGGAGTCAGCGTAGAACTGGGGAGATGTGTTCATATTTACGTGTTCCCGTTAGAAGACGAGCTGCAGTGCTTTGCACCATCTGGAGACGGGCGAGAGACGATCCATTCATCCCAACGAAAAGTGCGTTGCAGTAATCTAGTCTAGTAGTCACAAAGGCGTGTATAACGGTCTCAGAATTATGCTTAGAAAGAATCGGTTTCAGCTTAGCCAGCTGTCTTAATTGAAAGAAACTAGATTTAACCACTAACCCAACGTGTTTATCCAGTTTCATATCGGCATCCATTCTGACTCCTAGGTCAGTGACGGTTGGTGTGACGTACTGAGCTAGGGGGTGCCTAGATCGAGGTGAGGAGGGGAGCGAGTCCCAGGGGTGCCATTAAAAACCATCACCTCTGTTTTGTTTTCATTAAAACTTAAGAATTTGAGAGCCATCCAAGCCTTTATGTCCTCTAGACATGCAAACAATGGTCTGAGAGTGTCATCCTTACTCAAAGGTACATAGATCTGGCTATCATCTGCATAACAATGGAAAGAGATGCCATGTTTCCTAAGTATTGAGCCAAGGAGGAAGGAGATAAAGGGAAAAGAGAAGAGGTTATGTTTTATAAAGTTGCAGGAAAGACACAGAACTTGTAATTTTTCTGGATATTTCCACCTGTGATCCTTTTTCACGGCAGCAGGTGCACCGCATGCCAGCTTGTTAATTACGTAGCCTATCAATGTCATTCCAGTTATTCATTGTTAATATTGTCCAATGCCAGAGTGGGAGTGTGTTCTCTAAATTGAAAGGAGTTTGCTACAAACAGTAACTGTATTAGTTTGAAGGTATTTATAACTGATAGCTGATTGATTGGGTCTGTCTCTGCCAGTCTTCACTAAAACATTTATGGATGAGAGTTGATGACAGTAACAGTACAGTTTATTCCTCTCCTTAATAACAATTTCCCCTGGTGGATAAAAGTTGATATTCCTCTTATATTAATAATACTTACATATTATAGAAATATAATTGTTACTGTAATTAAATATTAAAAATCAACTTAAGTCATTATTAGTGTTGTGAAATGAATTAATGCATAATCGTGAAACCATGATTATTTCTATAATAAAAATGTAATCGTTGCATCCCTAGGATGGACAGTTGAGGACAGACAGACGAGTGAGAATAGAAAGGTGAGGACTGACCAGTGAGGACAGACAGTTGGGCAGGCAGGTGGGGAAAGTCATACAAAGACAGACAGACAGGTGAGGGAGGACAGACAGACAGGCACGCAGGTGAGGATTGATGGACAGGAAGGTATAGACAGGTGAGGACAGACGGACAGAACAGGCAGGAGGGTGAGGACAGAACAGATGGGCAGACTGAGACAGGGGTGAGAACAGACCAGACAGGTGAGGATTGAGACAAGTGAGGACGGACTGGGACACAGGTGAGGACTGTCTTTGGGTACCTGTTGAACAGCGGTTGTGTCTCCGTCCTCAGTCTTTGCAGTTCCAGCAGTAAACTGGCTCAGCTCACCCGGGAACAGATCCTGGAGCTCATGGACAACCTGAAGCTGAGTCTGAGCAACACCATGAACAGCTGTTAGTACACACAGGCTTATTGATCGCTTCAGGAGGTATTGATAACTGATAGCTGATTGGGTCTGTCTCTGCCAGTCTTCACTCAGACTCTCTTTCAGGCTCTGCAGCACGTTCAGGCCAGCTGTGACGAGTTCCACAAGATGACGCGCACACACACACAGACGGGTGACATCATCACTGCGGAGGCTGACGACATCACTTCCTCCTCCTGCAGGAGTATGAAGACTCCCAGACCAAGCCTCCCAAGTCCTGCCGTAAGGCTCCGGCCTCCTCGCCTCGCTCCCGGAAAGAAGCGGCTCTGCCCAACAACAAGGAGGAGAGCGCCTCCAGCGGCGCCGCAGTAGGTAGCCCCACCTCCACCTGCTCCTCTGTGTGAGGACAACCTGAATCAGGACCACACAGAAATTTGATATTGTGTCTGATTTGTGAAACCAGGAAGCAGCTTTGTGTCTTCACCAAGCAGGAACCTCCAGGTTTGAAAAGTGAAGCCTCAAACCTGCGTTCTCTCTAACAGCCAGCAGGGGGCGACTCCACTGGATCGTATAGAAGTCTATGAGAAAATGTGACTACTTCTCAGCTGATTCATTACCTCAGTAAACACTTTCCTAATGAGTTTATGGTCTCAGTTGCTAGTTTCAAATGCATGATGATCATTTAGTAAACAGGGATGTGATTTTTCCGGATTAATCAGGAATTCTGGATTTTCCGACGTGAAAATCTGACCCACGTGAATCATACACACAAAAAAAGGAGGGGGGGGGGGGGGGGGGGGGGGGGGGGGGCGTCTATAGGCTAATGTGTGTAAAGTTTTCTTCTTTTCCAAGTGTTAACAAGGATGTTCGTTTGGGCTGCCAATTCCACACCTGCGCAGTGTGTACCACAGTCGCTCTCGCGTATCAGTGGTAGGTCACGTGTTTGGCAGTAATACTGCAATATTACTTTTCCCAGTAAATAGTAATGTAACCGATTACTATTTCCAAAACAGTCACATTATTACAGTTACTAATCCAAGTAACGCTAAGCTACTACTCTCCATCCCTGAAGGTCCTGAATGCAGGTCCTTATGCTGTTCAAATCAGCTTTTAGCCAAAAAGCTAAAGGAAGACTGGAGAACTGGGAGAGAGGTATTTTTGACAGCTGTAACGTTATTGCCATTGTGTCACAGTCTAAGATGAAGAACATTGTCGTCTGTTGTAAACTTTGTGCTACCAGCAAAAAGTTCGACAGTGAACAATTCTATATTCATACTTAAAACATCAGCTAAAGCAACACAGCAATGCGAAACTCGGGAAAACAACTCCGGCTGCTACTGCCAGTGATGCTTGGACTCATGGGAGAGAGTAGCGTTATATCACCTAGTAGTAAGTAGAGTAGCTAATATTACTTTTTTAAGGAGTATATGCTAAGTAACTAGTAGGTAATAACTATATTCTGAGTAACTTGCCCAACATAGAGTTGACAATAAGGATTGGATAAACATTATTGCTTGTTATAGGCTATGTCTAATGTTTACTTTGACTTTGTTGTCGATTGATATCTCAGTATATTTTCCTGCTTTTTTGCCCTCACATGCCTGAGTAAATTATGGTCCCATTTAGAGGAAAATAGACCAGAAAGCAGGGGAAGCTTTAGGGTGGGGCTACCTTGTGATTGACAAGTCGCTACGTATGACCCAAATATGGTACCCCATGGATGTTCAGTCTGTGTTCAGGACTGAGCTGAACACCTCTTTTCTCTCAGCTGGACAGGTAGGCTGGAATAAAATTCCGCTGCTTGGTACTTTCTATAAATTGAACCAAAGGACGTTCTGTTAGCTTCCTGCTTATGGAAGATTTTATTGGACTTTAATATCTGTAACCCACAGAAAACAATCCACAAATGTGTACTATGATGCGCAAATATTTCACTATCTACAAATATGTATTTTTACATTTGTGATGTGTAAAATCATATCCACAAAAATAGTGACTTGGACACACAACAGTTTTTGCACATTTGCAGATTGCTTTCTGTCAATTTGTGGGTCATGTTACATTTGTAACTTCCTTTTTTACATTTATGTTGTGTAAAATCATATCCACAAAAATACAGTGCAATTTGCAAATATGTACAATTTACTCTGTACACATTTCAATTTCACACACAAGTGTTATTTACGCATTTGTGGATCTATTTTTAAACACAAAACAGTTTTTTCACATTAGCAGATAATTTCCTGTCAATTTGCTGGTCGTGTTACATTTGTGACTTCCTTTTACGCATTTGTGGAATTTTGTCCACTGTACCACAGAGATCTGTAAGTGTGAGAGCAGTTTATTAGCTATACCAGCAGGTGGCGTTAGTGACATTGCCTCATATAAGTTGTAAGTTGTATATCCATTGCAGTAACCAAGGTCATCTGTAGGAGACAGCTTCTGCTGAACCACTGGACTCTAAATCTTCCATACCTGCTTAGCTTCCAGTCTGAAGGGGAGAGTTTTGTTAACCTGCTTCACTTCTCCAGCCGTTTGGGAACAAACTTTTGCTGGTCTGGAGAAACTGAAGCATTTATTTCCTGACACACCGTACCTTTACTGCCAGAATATTTTCCTCCTCTGAGATTCACTTTCTGTCACTCGGACAATCAAACACTGAGACTTCCAGTTTAAAGGAGCTGCTCTGATAACAGCACCTGTCAGGAAGACATCCTGTAGGGTTTCGACGGGGTCTTAAATTTTCTAAATTTAAGGTCTTAAAAAGTCTTATATTCGCTGAAGTTTGTGTTCTAGGTCTTAAATCATTTTAAACGGGTATTTATTTTCCAACGTCCATGTAACGCTGCCTCATTGAAATGCCCCCGCAGCGCTCAAGAAAGTTTTTTTCCTCCCGTGGTGTTGTAGTTTTTTCTGTTGCTAGTCCAAATCAGTACAAATATAATTCACTGCATTTCGACTATATAGACTAACAGGCAGCTTTGGTGTTATTGCCGCAAGTCTCTTTCGGATTGTACCACAGATATAAAATGGATTTATTCTTCAGATACGGGGAAGTGCAACCTTAATTTCTACAAATGTATAAATCAGTAAATTAAGACACAAAAGGCAAACATGAATAATCCCATCTGTAATGATTCTGAGGTCATACGTATTCCTGCCATTATAAGGTGGCAAGGCTCAAAACAGCTTGGTGCTGCGCAATGAATATAAAATCACTGGAGAGCATCAAGACTAACCAAAGCCAGATCTACTGGTTAGAATTCAACCCCAGTAGACTTATTTAGCAAGTTTTATAAAGTCAACAAAAAGACACAGAACTGTGTTCTGTTTCAATTACTCAGCCTATCAATGTCATCGACCATCTCGTTGTTTCATTGTTGACATTGTCCAATGCCAATTTTGTAGACATCACTCTACCGTAATTTGAATACACTGATTTACTCTGCAAGTAATTTTATGACTGCTTTTCCTTTATGCGTTTGTTTTTGTTTGTTTTTTTAAGTTGTGATATAGGTTTTAAATTTCATTCATAATGGTCTTAAATTTGACAAGGTGAAACCTGCAGAAACCTTGATTTTGTACCTGACTTAAAAATTTGAAACAATCTTGATTAACTATCTTTATTTGGTTATGATTCCATAAAACTCCACATTTAAAGCTCTATATTTTTTAAAGTAAAAGTACTGCTGATGGAATAAAATTATGCATAGTCACTTTTTCCACAAAATACAGTAAAGTAAGTAGTAAAAGGAAGTTTCAGTGTCTGGTCTCAAGATTCAAGTTATTATCACTTAACACCAAAAAATCTCATTAAGAATCTAGAAATAGAGAATGTTCAACATTATTGCAAAAAAGAATGAAAACAAACTGATTATCAAAATTGTTGCTGGTTAATTATCTGATAAAGCAGTCAATTACTTACTATTCAGCTTTATGCAAGATGTGCCTTATTTTGTGTCTGTTAAATGACAGAAGATGTATAAGGTTTTGATACTAATAAATGGAACTTGAATTGTAATAATGGAGTTGTATTTGTATTTTTGAGAACTACTATCTGAAAATGGGCATTTTGTAACTTTCAGATTGACTAGAAGTAGTTTTGTTGAGTGAGTTTCCATCAGTATTTGAGTCTAGTGCAATACTTTTTTTTTGTGAGTAGATTAGAGTATAAGTTGTGCACAATTACATTTATTGAGTAAAAAATTAGTGGAATTTAATTTTAATAAGCATCAGTGTAATTTAGTATGCTGAAATTAAATGTTTTTTGAAAAAATATTATATTTAAGTTAAGTTTTCCTCAAATATTATTACCACTACTATAAAGGTTTTAGGTAATCAGTTTCCACAAATATTGAGTATTCTGAACTTATTTGGGTTTACAGCGTAAAGAAAATAAGATTGTTAAATCTGTTTCAGGTGTGCTAATCATTGCACCATGTGCCTATAGCTTTTAAAATAATGAAAGCAATTACAAAAAGGACATTTTTTTTTCATGCTCTGTCTTCAAACCTCCAAAATGCACTTCCTTGAAAAGTCTCCATTAACAGGTGTTGTGGTGATTTTGTAAACTTCCTAGCTCCTCTGCAGTGTTGCTTATTTACAGCTAGAGGTCCCTGTAAATCCATCTCAAAATCCTGTTAGGACAAGAGGAACCTCTCCAAGAAATAACATTTTGCATGCCAATCATTGTTTCACAAACATCCAACAATGCCTTCGAAGAAGAGCACAAAAGCACAGCAGTGATCCAAATACATAAAATACTGAGAGGA
The DNA here is from genome assembly GCF_014851395.1 of Micropterus salmoides. Taxonomy (NCBI): domain Eukaryota; kingdom Metazoa; phylum Chordata; class Actinopteri; order Centrarchiformes; family Centrarchidae; genus Micropterus; species Micropterus salmoides. The sequence continues at coordinate 20,994,079 of NW_024040817.1, read as the reverse complement.
ATTTGAGGTCTAAAACATTTATCCTTATGGCCAAACGTCTGGCAGCACATTGAGAAGATTTGAAGAATAAAGCATTTAGAGACCACTACTGCATATGATAAAAAGCTAATGCAGCAACCATCCACAAGGCGAGACCACATGGAAAATAGACTGTCACATATACAGTAGGTCACATACTGCTTATTTAAAGCTCCACTGGAAACAGGTTATTTAGCCATATTTTGGTATTTTTTGAATATTTGCCAAGAGTGGATTATGGTATGCTGCAGGAATGGTTTGAGAAGTTTATATGGGTGTTTTATTGTTTGTCATTTTTCTGCTGTGGTTCACACTCATTGTAATTAACTGAATCCAAGCTGACCACAACAGCTGTCAATCACTAATGAGAAAAATGCAGCCTTTTTTACAGACACCCTTTAAACTTACAGAGATGGGGTATTTGATGCTCAAAAAATTTTGGATGGAGCATTGCTTTACAGGTCAGGTCTAGACAAGTTCACAGTTTTGCAAGTCTATCTTAAAACAATAGGCAGGTGCCCACATGAACAGTGAAACCGTTTTTGCTGGCCGTAATCATTCCTCCTGGCCATTCAATGACCTTTTGCAATATGTTTCCAATATAAGTGATCCAATATCCTCATTCCCTGCAAAAAAATGTTTTCAGAAGTTAATTTAAAGCTGTCCAGATGAGTGAAATCAAGTGGATACCTGCCACTGTTACAATCTTTAGTACAAAAGTCCTCTTTTTGTTTCCAGCCTTCCACTGTAACTCCACTGGGAAAGAACACAATGAGAGAATTGTATATTAAATAGGCTGTAAGATCTCTGTTTCATTTGAGTAACTCAAAACACTACTGGAGCCTCACAACTTCAGATACACTAGGGACATATTTTTTCACAGTACGAGGACTGTGGATTTTGTCCCCCATCACTTACACTGAAATTGCTTTAGGAAGCAAACTACTGTTTTAAGACAGAAATGGAGAATTGTAAACCCAACCGAAAATGAGTAAAACGAAAAATTCTTGTTTTCAAAATGTACTTTTTAATTAGTGGTGTCTCTTGATTGAGACTATCATGTGTCATGCATATAATATATTTTGTGTTACTGTGCTCTCCACCAGTGTGAGCTATGGCCAGACTGGAGGCCAAAGATCTTGCGTGTGTCTCACCTGCTCCATCGTCCTAAATGAGAAAGACTTTGGCCAAAGTGCATATGTGCTGATCCCTAATCTAGCAGCACATATGGTCATTTTAAGAGAATGGTCGTTACTTTCTTTGGCTGCTTTTGGTGCAAAATTCTGTTACACTGTCAAAGACATTATTAACTTGTTTGCATTTGTTGGATAAATATATCAAGTGAGTCGCTTAACATCTTAAAATGTATTTGTCATTTAAAGGAGTCATTGACTTATTTCCAGAGGTAATACACTCTTTTGCTCAATAAGCCAATGAGTGACCTGAGTCACGGTGTCCATGGTGGTTTGGCCTGGAGGAGGACCTGTGTGTCATAGTTCGGAGGTCAGGTGGTGGAATGTGACGGCCTATGGTAATTAAATGACGAATGAAATGCACGTTATAGTTATACTTTTTTTTATTGAGTTGAAACCTTGCAACTACATAATGTTACATTATTAAAAAAGTGTTAAGCCTGGCGCCTTGCATTTTGGGGGGTTTTGTAGACATGTTAAGCATAAAATTCGATACAAAATATTTATCTTTAGATAAATAATCCTCTCACAGTGTTTAATACTCTACTTTTATATTGTGACATTGTTCCACTTCCAACAAAAGGTGGGTCTGTAGCCATGTTTTGGCAGAAATATGAGTTTTTGGAACATACACATGGACAGTGGACGAGTAGGTTATGCTGCTGGAGTAGTTTGAGAGGAATCCACTGAATTCAGACTGACCACAGCAACTGTTTTCTGTCAAAGAGGAACTACAAACTTTGTACAGCACCCCTGGGTGAGAGCTTGATACACAAAAGATATCACTTTATCTCATGAAAATAGATCTTGTGTTCGAAGGTTTTCACCTGACAGCAGCAGCAGGGAGAAGATGTATTAATTGTCAGTTGTTAATTATGTGGCACAACTTGTGTCCTCTGTTGCATGTCTGTGTGTGTTGCTACTGAGCTTGTGGTGGCAGGGTGACAGAAGGTAGATTAGGGGTGACACTGGCTAAATGTTTGCAGATGAGGGCTCCCAATATCTAATCGCCACGGTAACAAGGGTCACCAGGGTAGGCCAGTGGGCCAAATCGCCTAAAGCACTGTGTATTAATGGAGCAAGATGTTTCCTCCAGAATCAACTGCTTGCGGGTGTGTGTGTGTAGATGAGGTTGAGTGTGTGTGTGTGTGTGTGTGTGTGTGTGTTTGTGTGTGTGTGTATGGCGTCAATTGTCCCTAGACTGCTCGCCTGAGGGGAAAGTGTGTTTGGCCGCTGCTCTTCCAAACTCCACTTAACACAACCTTCTCCCCCCTGACCTCCACATAATCCACATAGTAAGTCTTGGCAGGAGGAGAAGAGTGGACACTTCCTGGTGCACAACAACTCTGTCATTCTAGTGCCGCATGCACATCCTTGTGGTCCAATACTAACCACTGTCCCACATGCACAACATGAGATGGATAGTTTTACTGTCCCTGTGGGGAACATATTTCTCAGTGAATTCTGTATGACATTGCACAAAGACAGGGTAACAAGCCACATGACTCTTCAGTACAGATAGCAGAATTTAAAAATACAACACTGTAGGTCCCAAAGAATGTTGCACGCTAACCACCATGCATTATAAAAGTAAGAGAAAGAAGTAGCAAGAAGATCAACAGGACTAATTCAGAAATATCTTAATAACAATTACATAAGCTGCTACTAAGGTGGGTTATTTTCAGCCTGAGAGTCAATTTGTTAATTATGAAAAAAAGCATTAAAATCATTCCACATGTAACCAAATATAACCAGTCATTGTAGCAGTGTTTGCAATGACAGTTTAGTTCCTTCAATAGCTTTTCATGGACTTTTTACATTATGGTATCCAGCCCATTTGATTTATGTAAACCTCAACAAGACAATAGAAGGGGTGGATAAATGTAAACTTAAAATCCATTATCCATTTTACAGCTAGTGGTTAAAAATGTCTTCCACGTTTTCCTATGCATCTGTTGTGTTTGTCAGTCTAACAGATGATGTATGCATTTGTTGGCACCATTAAACCAAAGTTCAATGTGATGACGAGATGGATCGAATCATATTTGATCTGTCAAAAAGATGATCACGGACTCCGGGCGCACAGGTCGTACTTAACTCACTGTTTATCCACTGTTACAGTGCGTATTGATTGAGTTCAGAAGGGTTGAAATGTAAAAGTATAAAGAGCATGGTGTGATTCACTTCAATAGGGAAAAGATTTAGCTGGTCTCACTTTTATCGCATTGGTCCAAGAAAAAGCAAGCATTTCTTACCTGAAGACTGCCTGTATACACTTCAATCTATCAATTAATCCATACATCAAATATTAGTATATACAACTGTAAAAATAAGAAAATCTATTTTTAATCCTGTTTTGACTTGTGGACTAGCTTGGACAATGTAAAGTCTTTGAGGTCACTGGAAGGAGGTTTTATAGCATTAATCGCCCACATTATGTGTTAAACTGGGTGGTTTTATTGTTTGTTCATTCTGTTCTAATAAAACCAGCAGCAAAACTGTTCCTTTTATTCGCTCCCTCAGTCTTTTCACAGTAGGGTTTATATAGTAAAATAATACAGCCATGTAGAGATAAGGAAGATATGTTTCATTTTTCAAAAGAGTTCAAATCAAACCTGCTTTTCATCCATTTAGGAAATTCCACAAAAGCGTTGTGGGATACTGTGGGCAGGAATACCACAAGTCTGCAGGGAACGCGGCAGGAGAATATTTCCCGGAATTTTGGGGCCTGTACAACCACAGGAGCAGCTCGGTCTCAGTCTAAATGTAGCTCATTTTGAGATAACACAGGTAGCAGAGCTTTTTGTCTCCTTGACTGTTCCTCTCTCGAGGACCTGAAATGAAAACAATAAATGGAGAGAAGAAGACAAGGTGGGAGTAGAGGGGGAGGAGTAAAATATAGGAGAGGAGAAAAAGAGGCATTTTTCAAATGGTGAATAATTTGTCGACCCTGACATGATGGTGCGCAGGACCTCTTCCTGTGGCTCAGGTTTCAGTTTGTGTGCGTGTAAATGTGCTGTGGGGGGAGGGTCCACTTCCTGCACCAACTCCTGATTTTTGGGGCCTTAGATTTGTTGCAAACTTGGTAGAAGATGCAGAGAAAGCAGGGCTTTGTAAAATATAAAAAATAAACAAATCAATATTGGCATTAGAGATTTGCATATAGGAGTAGTGAATGCAAAAATGAGCAGTCATGGATTTTGGAGGTGAAACCTGTCCTCTGTAAACAGTCATTATACAGGTCACTGATGTAACACAGCTTATGAAGCCAAACATTAAATGATAAAGGCTAATTAAAATTTAAATAGCATTGCAAGCAATTTAATTTGTATTATTTCAGTGCATAAACTTCCCCACGTATTTGTATGTGGATTTGTGCATTGGTGTATGCAGGTGCTGTTCATGTGTGTGGCCTCGGGGAAGTGGTGTATGACCAGTTTTAAGTTAAACAACCTTGTTCAGACATTATGTTTCCCCTCCCTTTAATAGCAGAGTTGATATCCTTGTGGTGCCCTTGCTAATAACCCCTGTCAGTCTTAAAGCCACGAGTTACTGTGTGAGGCACTTCCTCTCAGGCAGCCCAACATGTCTACATGTTCGGGGCGCACAGTCTATGGCCCAGTGCTTGTTTTAGATTAGCTTCAATGCTAAATCACTTTGCCTTTATTGATTGATATTGACAGATTCTCTCTCTTATTTTCTTAATGCTCTGGTGTGTTTTTGTGGTTTGTGTCCAGCTTGGGGTTTGGCAGTGTCTGTTCTGAGGTTTCTGTGGCTGCAGGTAGCGGACCTGTTCACTTAAACACTGTACCTTTAATGTACTCCAGATGATCCAGCTATTTATAACTCTCATGCACGCACACACACATACACTCACTCCTCCAGGCGCCTGACGTTTTACTACGCTATCATTTCTGGAGACTAGTTTGGTGGAACCCCCCCCAACACACACACACACACACTTCTTCTCTCTCTCTCTTTTCACAATCTCTGAGTTAATGTGTACTTCCTTGCATTTATATGTGCTTTTGGTGTCAAGAAGACCTTTTGCTTTTTTTTTTTAAAAATAGGCAGTGTTACTTTACACTTTTCCTGTCAGTTGAGTGCCATGACTCCAGTGTGTGCGTGCGTGTCTGTGTGTGTGTGACTTTGAAAGTTGGTTCTAACCCTCACCAAGCAGCCAGGGGAAGAGAATTATGGGGCCTTTAGGCCTGTTTTATGGGACCTGAAAAAAACACGCAAATGGTTGATGTGACACCCAGTGCCAAGCTTATAAAATCACACAACCAGCACCTTCTGAGAGAGAGAAGAAAGAGTGGCACAGACAGAGAAACAACAGCCAGAAAAGAAAATATAATGTTCTAATACTAAAGTTTTTGCAAAGTAAAAGCATGCACAATCGCTGATTCAGAGCACAGCTGGCTAGAGAAATGCTGGCTGGCGATAATCACTGCATCAGCAAGACTTTGTTTTTTTACAGTCCCGGCATCTTTCTCTTTGTCTCCTAGGGGTTTTCCTTCTTTCCTATACACTCACACTCTCCAGCACTGCCCACACATTGGTGAATGGCACTGAGTACACAGTGAGGCATGGTGACTGTTTTTGTATTTGTGTGTGGAGGTAAACAATAAGGGGAGAAAGGGAGTGAATTTGAAGAAGAGGAGGAAATGAGAGAAGGGAAATATTAAACAGAGCAAAGGAGATTATACGACAGATAAAAGGAGAGAAAATGATGTACAGCAGGAAGGGATTTGGGTTGGGAGAGAGGTGGAAAGACAGAGACAGACCACCTTAAAGTAATGAGAGAAGTATAGAGGAGGGAGAAAGAAAGAAGGTGGAGAAAGAAAGAAAAAGACCACCCTACAGTGAACACCATAAGGAAGGCTGCAGATTTCAACGTCTATTTCTCTCCCAGCACAGCTCCCTTTAGACCAACACCGAGTCTGGAGTCACTCTAACTGCCAAGTCATCCCTCACTTTACCCTTGTGTGTGTGTGTGCGCATATTCGCTTGACAGGGGCCCTCAGAGCGCCAGTAAACTGTGCTCTGGTTTTTGCAGAGAAAACAGAAAATCTCGAAAACTTTATATAATCCAGGATGATGCAACACTCTGAGTGTGTGTGTGCATGTGTTTGTGTGTTGGACGACTCTCTGAGCAAAGTCAGGCCAATCCTGTCTACTTTTAGCCATAGCGCAACAAGGAAACATACATTTCCCCATTGAAAGCCACAGCCCCGTCATTGTGAATGGAACTATGTTGAGTCACACAATGCCCTATCTCTGTAGAAATAACACACAGTGTGTTGTGCATGACCCCGGGCATGCTGATGTCCATAGATCTATGAATGATAAGAGACCAGTGTGGTTTTATAAGGTAAACAACCCCTTCAATCTCCATCAATAGACCCCCTAAAGTTCCCCATTTTCATCCAGAATTAGACAATCAAACAGCTCAAATCCAATAAAGGAACATTGTATAGGGTGAGGTAAATTAAGTTAGGAGAAAGAGCCTATGTGTGTGAAAATGCCGTGCTGGTCTTTGATAAAGCGCATATGTTTACATTCTTAAAGCGGGGGTCACAGTGATATTGTCTGGTATGTGGAGAGTTATATGAGGTTTGCGCTTAACTCAATCTGCAAGATAAACAGCCCCAGGGCAGGAGCACTGAGAGGATTCGTATAAGTTTGTTCCCTTCTTCCTGCCCCTTTTTCTAGAGTTCTCTTTCTCTTTCCCTCGCTTTTTTGTTTCAAACTCACTCCCCCTTCAATCAGACATTTTTTCTTCCTTCCCTGTTCTTCACAATCCACACTCTCACGTCTGTGCGTGCTCCTCCGCCCATCCATCTGAGGGGTATTAGCGAACTGAGTGGTCACTTTGTGGAGGTGAATGAGGTGGCTCGTGGTCCAGCTGGGGGTCGCTGTAATCTGGGGACAGGGTCAGTTTGAGAGGTCACAGGTCAGGAGTGATGGGTGCAGTTGGCACCGTCCTCAGGGAATGTGTATGTGTGTGTGAGCGCTCATTATGCTACTGGGCCAGTTTTTGCCCTGACTTCCTTTCTGTCACTTCTCTGCCACTCTTTTCATTCTTGCTTGCTATAATATGGCCCCTGACTGTGTAGAACAATGCTATCTCTTTCAACGCTCCCCTCTTGTGCTTCCCTTATTACTTCTAACAAATATTTAATATTTGAAAGAAGTACAATGTTTGTAACATAGGAGGTACTACAACTAAAGCAGTACTGTCGTAGTTAAGTATTGGGTTTCATCCTGACATCCTGATTTTCAGTTCCATAGCATCTTTAAGTTTCTATAACGCAGCTCAGTGCCATCTTTCATTAGGCCTTCCTGCCCCCCAAATATCCATACCCCCACATCCCCAATTTTTAATGCCGACACTGATAGATACTATTTACTGTTAAGATGTGTCTCAAGTCCAAACTGTACATATACAGAGCTCCAAAAGACATAATACAACTGATTTCACAGGATGAGTACTACTTCTCATAATGACTGTGCTGAACTTTGTGTGTGAAATTGGAGTGTCCCTTCCAACATGACACATGACTAGCCAATTTGACCTCAAAATACTGAATCTATTTACCCTAATATACAGTACAAATACAGAAATCAGAATGAAATGCATTTGACAGTAATGTTTTAAATGAGAATGTTTGGACTCATTAACTAAACACGATAATTTCACACACAAATATATACAATATAATATTTGAGATGTGTGAGTCAAAAGAAGCAGAAACCATAAATTAAAAGAGACTCGAGCGCATGCACACACACACACACACACACACACACACACACACACACACACTAACTGCTTCAGGTTGAGATGAAACACAGATAATTAGCACTAATGGAAACCAGACTTGCAAATCTTGTCTCTCTACCCTGTTTATGTGTGTTTGTCTCAGCCCAACCCCCCAGCTTCTTGTGGTATTGAGGGCTAATGTAAACCAGCTCTTGTTACTGTGTACTCGGGAGACAGAAAGCTGAAACAAGTAAAAGGAGAGGTAAGACAGGTAGTACTCTGCTAGAGTGTTTAAACAACCAAACAACAACAACATGTTCCTGTCAATGTAGAGGAGTGAGAAATCCATTTTTGCAGAGATGTACAGCTCCTGGCATTATTAAAACACACACAGGCTTGCACCTTTGACTTTCAGATCAGTTTAAGGGCCGCAGGCCCAAAGCAGGGAGATATAAAGCTGTGATTAATGAGCGGGAGAGAGTGTGTGTCAGTCATCAAAGAGTCTATCATAGCACACTTAAATCCAGAGAGCCAGATGCCTTCACACTGATAACAAGCGGTCATCCCATTACCTTCAAACATCAAAGTGGGGGTGCAGGAGCAGAGTTGTAGGAGCCCTCTTCCCCCTCTCTGTCTCTCTCTCTCTCTCTGGAATGTATTTTCCTGTTTGGTAGGCGTGAGAAATCTCCATCTGTGTGTGTGTATAACCTATATGTGTGTGTGTGTTTCGAAGCCTCAGAGGTGACATTCCTCCGTGTCAGAGCAACAGCCTCAAGTTTAAGATAACACAGCCACGGTGATCTAAGGGTGGGAATCGATTCTCCCCGGTGGCTGGCAAGGGCCTCGGGTCACAGTGGATGGCTTTACCTTCCGCACGCAACGCGTGATGCAAAAACACAGTAATGCGCCCATAAACATCCCTCAATAACCCTATGGAGAGATGTGGAACGCACTATGAGGTGTTTGTATTTGACCTCAGCATCTTTTATCTGTGATGTCCAATTGATATTACCGTAGCACTCCTGTAATGGCCCATTCTTTTAGGAACTTTATATACAGTCACAAATTTAAGGGAAGACAACTTCTGGCTTAAGGCAAGTAAAGACAATAAGGTCACATCTAGTCCGCAAGTCCTGGTTTTATGTAGTCCCACCCTCCCTTATGTACATCTAAACATTGACATTTTTATTTACATATATTTATGGAAATATTTTTGGTAGGAGGTGTGCAAACACTGAGTTGGTTAAGTGATTTGGCTATTCTGATTTTGCACAAGAAAACTTATTTTGTACAGGTAATTCTGTGTGGTCCATGAGCCTCTAATTAAGAGAGGATTCACGTCTACACAAACCTGAAAGTCCCTAACGAACAATTCGTTACATTTGCTCTTTTTTTCAGTCCCGACATTCTACTGAAACTGCTTAACCAGGGTAATCAACAACCTACTGGTTGCTGTTGATTTCTATCTATTGATCAATCTTGATGCTACTAGACTGGTTTTTTATCAGCCCAGAAGGACTCATGTCACTCCATTACTGTGTGACCTCCACTGGCTAGCCATGGCCTCCAGAATCAGATTCAAGTCACTAATGTTTGGATACAGAGTGACTACTGGATCTGCACCTATCTACCTGAACTCCATAATACAGGTTTACATTCCTACTCAGCCACTACGCTCTTCCAACGAACGCCGCCTGGCTCTGCTATCCCTTCACGCAAAGCAATCTCCGTCCCGGCTGTTCTCATCTGTGACACCACGATGTTGGAACGAGCTACCACATGCCATCAGAGCAGGGGTGTCCCTCTCTAACTTCAAGAAGCTCTTGAAAACTCATCTCTTCCGAGAACACTTCCTCTTATAACACCTCTAACTCCTAACCTCTAACGTGCACTTCCTGTGCTCTTCTTCTTCTATCCCTTTACAATTATCTTGTATTGATAGCACTTTTCTGTTAACTCTTACTTCTTTCCCTAGGTATTTACACCATTGATGTGATATGTGCTATTAGCTCTTACTAGTATTTATTGCTCTTACTAGTATTTATTGCTGCTCTTACTAGTATGTATTGTCAGTTGTAGATCTCATGCTGTATTTGATGCTTTGTTGATGCTTGTATGTTGTTTCTCAAATGTAAGTCGCTTTGGATAAAAACATCTGCCAAATGAGTAAATGTAATTGTAATGTAATGTTGACTTGAGTGCAGCTTTTGACACTGTAGACCATGGCACACTTCTAAGCTGCCTGGAGACGCGCATTAGTATCCAAGGAACAGTTCAGTCATGGTTTCACTATTTATCCAACAGATCGCAACGTGTAAGTTATAGAAATACCACCTCCAACTCCTCAGTAGTAAAGTTTGGTACCTCAGGCATTGGTCCTCGGTCCTATGCTTTTATACGCTTCCCTCGGAAATATCATTCTCAAATACTATATTAATTTCCATTGCTACGCTGATGACACGCAGTTATACGTCCCTATAAAGCCTAATGACCCCTTACCAATCTCAAATTTTAGAATCATGTCTATCTGAAATGGATGGATATGAACTTTTTTTGGCTTAATGCCAATAAAACCAGCCAAACAAGAGCATCTGTATGAGAACCTGAAAGTTAACATCGACAACTGTATGATTTGCTCTTCCATCAAAAACCTTGGAGTGATTTTTGACTCTCGTCTGACATTCCAGAAGGCAAGGCAAGACAAGGCAAGTTTATTTGTATAGCACATTTCAACAACAAGGCAATTCAAAGTGCTTTACATAAAACATAAAAGCAACAGGGAAGTATAAAAAAGTTTAAAAGCAACATAAAATATAATAAAAGTTACAGTGTTACAATCAGGGTTAAAAGAGTTAAATGGAAAATAAAAACAGGCTGAGGGGTTGAGCAAATAATTGAGTTACAATCATTCTAAAAAAAGAATAAACAGAGAAGTACACTTAATCTACTCTCTCTAGCTAGTCTGTACTTGGGTCCACAGCAATCTTTGAAACTCCAAAAACCCTCGGACACTACAGAGAAACTAGGACATGTCTGTCAGCAGGCCACTTTGATCCAGTTATACTCTAGACCCACCTGCGCGTTTACAGGTGGACAGAGGTTCCTGCAAATGACTCAGGCGCAAGATTTAAGACCACTTCCTTCACTCTGTTCAATCTCACTCCCATAATCCCCTAACTCAATTACCTACTCATTTCTCACTGTGTAAATATTTAATTAAAAGCAATGGTAAAAAGCTAAAAATGAAGAAAAAGAAAACAGGACAGTAAAAGTTACAGTGCAGTGTAAGTTATCAATAAAAATAAAAATCTTAAATATTTAATTAAAAGCAATGGTAAAAAGAAAAGTCTTCAGTCTTAATTTAAAAGAACTGACTGTTTCAGCAGACCTGCAGTTATCTGGGAGTTTGATCCAAATATACGGAGCATAATAACTGAACGCTGCTTCTCCTTGTTTAGTTTTGACTCTGGGGAAAGAGAAAAAGCAGACCTGCCCCAGACGACCTCAGAGGTCTGGATGGTTCATAAGGAAGCAGAAGATCGGAAATGTATTTTGGCCCTAAACCATTTAGTGCTTTGTAAACTAACAGCAGGATTTTGAAATCAATTCTTTGACATACAGGAAGCCAATGTAAAGACCTCAGAACTGGAGTGATGTGATCCACCTTTTTGGTCTTAGTGAGGACTCGAGCAGCAGCGTTCTGAATCAGCTGCAGCTGTCTGATGGATTTCTTAGGGAGCCCTGTGAAGACACTGTGACAGTAGTCAAGTCGACTGAAGATAAATGCATGGATAAGTTTTTCCAGGTCCTGCTGAGACATAAGTCCTTTAATGCTATATAATGATATATTCTTCAGGTGATAGTAGACTGACTTTGTAATTTACTTAATGTGGCTCCTCAAATTCAGGTCTGAGTCCATGACTACACCAAGATTTCTGGCTTGATTTGTGGTTCTTAACATTACAGACTGAAGTCGAGCACTGACTTTCAATCGTTCCTCCCTGGCTCCAAAAACAATAACTTCAGTTTTATCCTTGTTTAATTGAAGAAAATTTTGGCACATCCAATCATTGACCTGCTCAATACAGTTACTCAGCGCCTGTATGGGATCATAGTCCCCTGGTGAAATGGTTATGTAAATCTGTGTGTCATCTGCATAATTATGAAAAATATATTTTGTTGTTTTTCATAATCTGAGCCAGTGGAAGCATGTAAATGTTACACAAAAGAGGCCCCAGAATGGAGCCTTGGGGAACTCCACATGTCATTTTTGTCAGGTCAGGTGTGTGATTACCTATAGACACAAAGTAGTCCCTGTCCTTTAACAGTTTAGTACTGTGCCAGGAAGTCCAACCCAGTTTTCAAGTCTGTCTAGTAATATGTTGTGGTCGACCGTGTCGAATGCAGCACTGAGATCCAATAATACTAAGACGGAAATTCTGCCACTGTCAGTGTTTAAATGGATGTCATTGAAGACCTTAACAAGAGCCGTCTCAGTGCTGTGGTGTGGTCGAAAACCTGACTGGAAGACATCAAAACTGTTATTTAGTGCCAAGAAAGCGCTAAGCTGTTGAAAAACAATGATCTTACTTAAAAATGGGAGATTTGATATGGGTCCAGATTGCTCTTTTTTAAGAGTGGCTTAATGACTGCAGTTTTCAGGGCCTGTGGGAAAAAACCTGAGAGGAGAGACATGTTGACAATTTGTAGTAAATCTGAAGCCATGCATTTAGAAACATTTTTGAAAAAACCTATTGGCAGAATATCAAGGCAGCATGAGGAGGATTTCAGATGTTGTATTATGTCCTCCAGGTTTTCATGGTTAATAGAATCAAATTGTCTCAAACGCTAATTACAATATATACACCGGCTCGCCCTCTTCGCTTTCTCAATGCTGGTCTCCTGGCTCCGTTGGTGCCAAGGTCCTTGCACTGTAAATAAAATATGATTTGATTCTATTTCTTTGGGTTGAATGTATGTTCATTTGAACTTGATCTGTGGAAGAACCAGCTGTACTAATCAATATATATATATAAGGTTTTATACAGCCCCCTAAGTCTTGTTTTGATCATTTATGGTGTTCATATGTGACTTTGCAAAGAAACTCCTCCACAGTGTCTAACTTGCAAAAATAAATTTATAAGCTTGCAATGTTTCAGTACACCTTCATCAGGGAAAACATAACTTCTTTTTCATCAGAATTGCAGGTATATGTAAGTATAAGGGCTTTTTTAAGTTTGCATTTTTACCCATACCTACCCCTTTTTATCTGTCAGAGCTCCTGGGGTAGCTTCTGTAGCACCTGCAGGAAACTCCCATGCTGACCTGTGGTTCGGAGGACATCTGGGAATATCATGTATGCCTCCCACTGCTCCACATTCACTCTGTTCAAACAGACCACCAGCTAATTATGGCTTTCCCAGATCCCTGGGCTCAAGAAATCACTATACAGAATAAGCCATGGTATGAGATGTTTTATTTTGCCCCCTCCACTGTGGTTAAGTTAACTAGGATTCAGCAACAACCTATGAAAATAAACTCTCTAGGCTCAAAGTACTGAGACTATGGAAAGTGAGCTTGTTTCAAAAAAATGTCAGGTGTTTAAAACAATATAGCCTGTGTGTATGTGTAAACTGAGCACCCTCATGCCATTAGCCATGGTGGTCTTGAAATTGACCAGTTTTGTATTTTGTTATTCAGCCTTAATTCAGAGCTTAAGTTGAAGTCTATTATGAATATCCAGACAACTGAGAGGTAAGAATGATACTTTCATTGTTTTTATTCAAGACATTACCAAATATTTACAGCACTCAAAATGCCCATACTCCAGATCCATTCAACATTCACGAGATATCCCAAAATAAATAACTTTTATTTGAGTGGGGGAAAGGAATTTCGAACCGGTGTAGAAAAATAAATACAAAATACTTCATTTGCTGTGAAACATTGTCACAGGGAATGTGGAATGAATTGTCATTTTTCTCTCGAGTTTCAAAACAGAGCAGTTCCTCAGAGCTCGTTTTGTTTTTACAACATTCATCGTCGCAGTGGTCTTCCTTTCTTCATATCCGTCCTGTCTGTCCTAAGTGCTCCCTTGCAAACATTAGAGTCCACGCAACGGGAAAAATGAAAAGCCCGCTCTCTTCTGAGGCCTAAAGCACAGCGGCTGGGCGTCAGCTGTGTTTGGCCTCTTTCAGTTTATCTGAAGGGTCGGCCTCATCCACTGGTTCTTCAGTCTGGATAATCTGTGAAAAAATGTTATTTTGATTAAGAATAAAAACCCAGTGCATTAAATATATAATCCTATGGGATTTATGCAGTAGGCCTATAGATACAAATATGTGTTCAGAAAAAATGCATAGGCTATTCATCCCTTGCATGTAGTACCTTGTAACAGCATGAGTAAATTTAAGGTGGATGGTGAAATCTTGTGGCTGTTTTACAAATAATGTGCATGATTTCTTTGTACAATCTGCGGGGGAACTACACCCCTTTCATAACGAAATAAAACAGGCTTAATGCCTATTACACGTGTTATATGTTTCGTTTTTATTATTTTTGTTTGTTGTTTTTTGGGGGTGGTGTGTCATGCTATATAGCCTAATTATTACAGCAAAAGTGTTTCTATTAGATTCTATTTTTCATCCGGGTGTCAGAGCGTAAATTCCGCATATGGATATTTTGGCACCACTTGTCTCCCTGCAGGACAAAAAGTGAAAGGCCCTCAACCTACCGTGCTGGACCATCCACAGCAGCCCTGCTAGTGGGACGTAGTAGACAAGGTCCACGCTCCCCCCATCCTCCAGACCGAGAACGCGTAGCTCAGGCGCTCGTGCGCCACGTAGCTGCAGCTTGTCCCTCGCGCGTCCAGCTCGTCGCTTTGCAGAACTTGGCACAGGAAGTCGATGTACCGGGCCGCGAGCTTCAGCGTCTGGATCTTGCTGAGTTTGTCCGATGGGAGGGTGGGGATGATCTTGCGTAGCGACGTGAATGCCTCGTTCAGCGACTGCGTCCGTTGTCGCTCTCGGATGTTGGCCATCACGCGCTGTGTCTGTAGATCATCGAAGGAGGGCTCGGGGCTGCTGCTGCCTTCACTGCCGCCGCTCCCAGCGCTGCCGCCTCCTCCATCGCAGGTCTTTCTGCATGTCTTTTTCCCGGTGCTCGGACTCTCTATGTCTCCCTCTTCCTCGTCGTCCGCGCTCTTTCGTGTGGCCCGCCGCTTCCTCGCGCCTCTCCGCGGCAGTTGACGGTCGGTCTCCTCCTCACTGTTCCCCGCACTGTCCATTGGAGAGGAGTCCTCTTCCCGCATCGTCTCTTCCAAAACTTTTCTGTGGTCTGTAGCACCGTAATAGCCCCTGACCCTAATCCACTGAACTGGTTACAACATCAGCAAACACGGCAGGTAATTATAAGTGTGGCCTGCAATAGGGGTGTGGGCTTGTATAACGGTAAATCTCGTGCGCCACGGAGAGGCAGAGCTGTCTGCCAGACTGGGACGACCGGGGCTCTTATAGCGGGGAGCGGGCAGGAGGATTTTGGGGAGCGCTGTGATTGGGTGAGGAAGGGTGTAACATAATACTGCAGGAGAAGGAGAGTATAATATCAGGAATGGTGTTTAAGACATGCAGGCTCCTTTATGCAAGACTGTGAAAGGGAGTGTTGAAGGGGCGCGGTGTTATTGAATCATAGGTGTAGATATCTGCAATCCCTTCCCCTTTAGGGATGAATTATTTCTCCCTTCTCCATTCCAATTTATTTCTGCCCCAAATGCAAAATGCTATTTTTTTCTCTCACTCTTGGATTAGATGCAATTTAAACAGATAAGTTGGAATATGTGTTTAAAGTCTATGAAATTAATATTGGCATAAATTAGACGACTCCTTTCATGTTCAGACTTTTTTGTTGCCACTTTTGTTTAATTTCCAAGTCATTTTAAAAGTTGCTGCCGTGCGTCAATATGCGTGGACTTGCTTTTATTTCTTTCCAATTGCAAATAAGTCAAAAAAGGACACCACATGGCCCAACAGACATTCCTCCACAAGCCTGTTGTTGGCCTAAAGTCTTCAGGTCTAGACACAGCCTGAGGTGGGATGCATGGTGGCGGTGAAAAATATCAGACCTACTGAAACACAGGAGGTTGTCACAGCAGGAGGTCTCTGCTCGTAAGCAGACCGTGGTGTTTATTTTCCCGTCAGCGGCCCCGCGTTGAGGTATGCGCTTAAATGGGTCTGACTCCCGCAGGGATCTCGACACCGCGGCTCAGGTTTAAAAGACCGGCCGTCCCAGGGAGCTCTCAGGGCGGATCCGTGCTCACAGCGGGGTCGCTAAAGGCGGTGTATGGCTGGAGCGCAATGCAAACACTGGAGGTGATAGAGAGAGGGAGATACACACACACACACACACACACACACACACACACACACACATACATACTCTCTCTCCCTCTCTCTCTCTAAACACGCACACATGAGATACGGCTGAAACTAACTGGCAACCTTTTGAGGTGGGCTGTGAATTATCTACAGGGAGGCCTTACCTCTGATGAGGGGAAGATGACACTCTGAGAGGGCCACAACAGGCCTTGTCTACTCCCTTTTTAATACGACTGCCACAAGCGCCTTTCGGGTCTCTCCCTGCATTAAATATCTGTCGTTCAAAAGAGACGGAGAGCACGTCTAGAGGTCTCTCACTCTCTCAGTTTACCTCTCCGGAGCTCATCTCAATTCACACCTCAGCGCCAAGGATAATAACCAGCGTCATGTAGTTGGCGTTGACTTTGCGATTCAAATAAAAACTTTTTTAACTAATTTGCACGTGAGTGGGTTGACATAGCCTATGGCTTTTCATGGCAAAGCCATAGGCCTATGTCTTATTTGTTCTCCTTCTTCTTTTAAAGCACAAAATAAAAGCTGGCCTTTATGTCTTCAGCCTCACTTGTTCCGCATCAGGCCAGGTGAGGCGAACGGCTGTCGCTCTCCAGGGTGCTGAAATAACGCACCTGAAGCTTCAGTCTTCACTCTCCTTTAAATGTCATCATATTGCCTATATCTTCTACTGGACGTTAAATGTTACTGTTTGAAACACTGAAATACACTTTTAAAACAGATGCAGCATAAATCTCAGAGCCACGAATCTAGCATGACATTATACTCCTGTACATTGGCCTAAATTAGTTTAAATAAAATTGTATGTTTCTTGTAATGTAGAGCAAAGAACACGTATATCGTAAAGCATATATTTATTTCAAAGCAACAGTAAGTCATATATATTAAATGAAATATTTGCAGGAGTTGCTCTTGGTTTGATTAGGACAAGACTAATCATTTATGCCACTGGCTAAAAATATTGTGCTATAGTCTACACTTCTGAGAGAAAGGGGATTTTGAAACGTATATTGTCTGTAATTGTTGAAGATATTTCTTGCCTGTTTTAGAACTCTAAATTTTCAGAAATTGAACCATATCACGTTCGGATGGATCTAGGCCTAATTTAAATGTGAATTTAGACAAGTTAACCAGTTCAACAGTTTCAGAGTCTTTGTCATCACGGGCATCTGTGTTAAACTCAATCCAGTCCGATCTTCATACAATAAAGTTCATATTGGACTGTTTTGACTATTTTGCTGTGACAGCAGGTCCGTCATGAAGGAGATGTAGACGATGGCCAAACGGAGTGTGTCGATGCGGGACAGTCTCTTCTCGTAGGCGAAAGTGGGAACTTTTCTCCTCAGTTCATCAAACGCCTCATTCAGGCTAAACATCCGCTTCCTCTCCCGCACGTTGGCCGCCTGCCGCTGGACCACGGTAATGATCCTCCTCCGTTTGGACTTTTTGTGTTGCCCGTCCGCCCCGCATCTGTACATCGGTGAGCCCAACACCAGGTGCTCGTTTTCCAGATCCAGGCTCCAGGGCGAGTCGTTCAGCCGCATCTGGTTGTCCGGACTGCCTGGGACATTATCCACCTGCTGTTCCGGTCCCAACGTGTGCTTTTGCGGAAACTGCATCAGGTTCATGTCATTGACAAAATGTATTATCGCGGAGTCCACTAAGCGGCCTTGCATCTCCACATTCGGTCCCAAACAACAACCACACAGAGAATATGCCACTTTTATATGTCTGCTATTCAGTCAAGTGTAGTTAAAGTGAAGCCAATCAAAGCTTTCAGGACAGCATCTCAACAAGTAAATCCAGACATCTCCAAATCCGGTCAGCGCACGACAGGGTGAGATCCTACTTGGCTCAAATCCAAGGGTCTTTCCTGCTGTTTTAATAAGTTGACTATGCCTCCTCACAGCGCGACATGTTTCATGTCCACTTTAGCTCTAAACTGAGTCCATTTCTAACGTTGATCGGCAGGTGAGTGGGTTGAATCCGAGGAGAGAGGCTTAAAAAGGACGAGAGGAAGCTGGAGGGCCCCGCCAATTGATGCGCTGTCCTCCTGGATGCCCTTAATGAGCTTCTGAAGAACGTTGGCTCTTGACAGAGGGTCATACAGTCTTGTTTGCACTCTCCCCTCTGCTTCAGAGGCTAAATAATGACACTTTTATCACTTAAACAGGCCAGGAGAAGACCAAATAGAACATTCCCCAACAGTCGCTATACACCCCAGGCTTTTCTGTTGCAAATTAAAGCAAATAACTGTCCGTTCCCATGGCAGGACAGAGTCCACATGGCAAGGACTGCCAACAGCGCCACTGTGACTATATGTCTCCAAAGAGAGTGCTTGGTCACTATAAAGAGCTCTGCATTAGTGTGACCAAATTTGTTGTTGTTGATGATGTTGATGATGATGATGGTGGTCATGGCCATGGTAAAAAAATAGATGTGAAACTCAGTCTGATCAATTAAGTCTGGCCTTAATACTATTTGCTTTCTAGGTTAAAGCGCAACTAGACTAATTAGAACCTCAGACATGTTCACACTTTTCTCAAAATGTGAATGTAAATGCTCCGTACTTGTATAGCGCCTTTCTAGTCTTTTCGACCACTCAAAGCGCTTTTACACTACATCTGCATTCACCAGTCACACACATTCATACACTGAGCCTAAGTGCTCAAACGGAAACTAACATTCACACTCACTCATACACTGGCGGAATAGCCGCCAGGGGCAATTCGGGGTTCAGTATCTTGCCCAAGGACACTTCGACACGGAACCAGGGGGAGCCAGGGATTGAACCGCCGACCTTCCAATTAACAGCCAACCCGCTCTATCTCCTGAGCCACAGCCGCCCAAAACCAGAAACACAAAATTAACAAACAATTTCCGTGCCACTATACACTATTCCACTATACATTTGTGTGAGAGGGAAATGAGTTTGTAATACTTTGTGTCCATTTCAGTTGTTAAGAGCAGTATACTGCAGATTCACCTGTTGATCAGCTGCAATTCTTTACATGCAGCTATATTGTTCAACTGGGAGATGCTCACGTTGTTCTTTGGAGGGATTGCCAAATTCACATACTGTTTCCCAAATATAATCCTATCTTATTTTACTCAAACAAACTCAAACTTCAAATTAAATTGATTATACTTTAATCAGGAAGTTTGACAAAGACAAACGTTGATTTGTCTAATAACTGAACAGGCAGCAAATAAGGTCGTATTTCCTTTATAAATTCTGACACATAGTCTCAGTCTCATTTTCGTTTTTGGGTACACTAAGTGCAACTCAACTACTGTGGTTTAAGGAGGAGACAGTATGCTGTTCTAAAAGTTGGTGAACTCAGCATTTACAGTGGTGTTGTTTTTAAAGCTGACTCATGATGACGAATTGTTGCAGAGGCATGAAAATTCAAACTTTCAGCTTTACAGGTAATTGATTATATTAATAGTGTAAAATTGGACTGAAGTTCTCCTTTGGACATCCCCTTCAGGGAGGTCAGGGGTTATCGTCGATCCCAGAACAGTAGGCTACCTCTGGAGCTTTGCAGAGATTTGCATTTCAACTGAAGTTGCCATTCCTTCATGCAGTTGGTTGACAGGTCAATGACTGAGCATAGCTGCCTCCAATTCATAAACATTTAAAGGCAGTGTCTGAAAAATGAATAAATAGTTCATGACCTATTATAACATGGTTGCAGACACATATATGGTCATTTTTAATTGTTTATTTATTTTTTGTGTTTATTTGTTTATTCATATGAACAGACAGTTCAATTATATTATTAAATTTATACTGTGTCAGCAAGACTGTTTATACCCTAGTTAAGGCTGTTCATTGCTATCATGCAGACAAATGTATTAATAAACTAAATAGAAATGCAGTTGCTTATGCTTAAAACAACATTATACACTGTAAAACTCATTATAAATACTGCAAAAGATATTACATTATAAAGGACTTTTGAGTGAAATTTGCAGGAAAATTCGGTAAAATGACAGCTTTTTCAGTTAAAGGATGTTATTGTTGTTTTTTTCCATTTAAATTGAAAGCAACAAGTGCATATAAATCTTACTGAAAGGTTTTGTAATTTCTCATGTTAATTCAGCAGAAAAGGGCTGTTGGACTAAGACTTAGACTAAATTTTAACATTATTATTATTATTATTATTAAATTAACATTAGATGCAAGTAACAGTAACATATTAACAGTAACTTTGTGTGTTTTTTGCTATTTGAAGTGCCTCATGCATTCCAGTGTGATTATTCCATAGCCTATACACAAGTGCATAGAGTGTGAATGCATAAGTGTCTGTCTTATACATACATACATGTATATTCTCCATTGCCCTCTGCAACTTCTTCTTCCTCTCTCTCTGTTTTTCTGGCAGGCGGATAAACATGATGGGACATTCCGCCGGTTGTCATGGAAACGCTGAGAAAGCACAGCTGGGCGGAAGAATATGAGGTAATCTCACCCTGGGGCTGCTGGGTAAATATTGGTCTTAAATAAGGAGTAAAACCCCAAAAGAGGCGCACACACACACACACACACACACACACCTACAGGGGTTTATCCCAGTTTTGTCAGAGTGGAAACACACAGGACAGACCTTCACACAGAGATTCATAATGTCCTATTTCCTGCTGTGCTCTGTTATTGCTGAAATTAATGGTAGTGTGCAGTGCAACTAAATGTTTGCTGAAGTAAACAGTGGAGGATTCTTAGATACCTCAGAGTAAAACAAAAAAATTGTCAAGAACTGTGGATGTTCAGTTCAGTCAAGTGAATTTAGACTTAGTCTATATGCTATGCTAGCGGCTCTACTATGCTGCTGTACTCAGCAACGCTCCAAGCTAAATGCTCAACATCCACGCCACTCTGCACTGGCACCGTGGCCCCCCGGGGTGCCCAACCCCCAGTTTGAGAATCAGTTGTTTATCATATGAGTTTAGTGTGTTAGCATGCTACCATTTGCTAATTAGCCTAAACACCAAGTACAACTGGGGCTAATGGGAATGTCATTAGTTTTATTTATAGGTATTTGTTCAAAGACTGTGTATTGGACCAATGTATTGGGAGCAATAATGTGTGTAACACATTTCATGTCCACGCATCCAATAGTTATTGAGACATGTCACTCAAATATCAACCTCTTTTTGCTCTAAACAAAAAGTCATGGAATCATCAAAATTAAGACTCATCCTCTTGGGACAAAATGTTTGTATAACATTGATTGGCCATCCATCCAAAAGTTCTTGAGACATTTCAGTCTGGACCAAAGTGGTGGGTAGCCTGACTAACAATATCCTTATAGCTACAACACCACCACTTTATAATTTGTTTTAAGTAATTTTGCAGTGAATTGACCCCCAATGGCCAAATGCAACCTAGCACTTCAGTTAATAAATTGTGTATTTGGTATCTTACAGCACTTACAAGTACATATATCTTCTTTATACCACACTAAAATCTGCTTGGGTAGAACGGACTTGAGTCCTATGTGTTGGGAAACATGATTTCACAAATTTCACATCAGTGTGGAAATAATAGTGTGGATTCTTGATATGTAAGTATTGTATTTTCATGCTGAAGCAGTTGTCATTTAGACATTTTTTAAATATAGAGCTCACTGGAGGACAGTATGTATCCAGTGTAGGGCTCCAGAGCAGCTAGAGCTGTTCTCACCATGTAAATCTGTCTTCCTACTCCTCCTCTGGCTCGGTCCTCCGTGTGCTGTAAGAACACAGCCAAATCTCTCCCACCACCGCTGTAAATCTGAAACTAGAGACTGCTTTCTAGTTCTGTTTCTTTCTCTCTCCTTGACTCCTCCTTAGTTTTCCTTGTTAATGTGAGAGTGGAGCAACTCAAATGGTGTGGCATACTTTTTTCAATTCAGTATAAGGACTGACAGATTAACACAGTTGTCCACTGACAGCATATACAGACTTAATAAGTTGTAGGTCTATATGGCAGAATTATTATACATACATTGTAAACCGTGTATAGCATTTGCAATAAAGCAAATTTGGAGTTTAGGAAATTTAAGAGGAGTCAGAGGGAGACAAGGGAGATGTAAGGGAGATGAGTTTAACTCCTGACCTATCTGACTCTTCTTCATTGTGTCCCTCTGCCTCTCTCTGCCTTCCTTTCCTTCTCTCTCCACACCCAGAAGCTGACTCATTGGTTCACTTGTCCCACTTTCTTCTACATCTCACTCTCTGATTGGCTGGGCACTTTAGCCACCAGAGAGTCATGAAGTGTTTACGGAGCTGGGTGGCGAGTGAAAGGTATGGTTCATGCATGTGTGTGTGTGTGTGTAAGTTGGATAAACCCCAACACCACATTATATATCTCCTTACCCTCCTCCCCCAGTCAACCCCCCCCCCCCCCCTTCTAACCGCAGCATGCCATCAGCTCCTCCTTTCCTGCTTCTTAATCCAGCCTCTCAAACCTCTTAGCTCTCCCTCTGACTGCCACACTAAAAACCCACACACCAGTGTCAGCACCTTGCCTCTGTCCCCACCCCCCTCTGCTGTCTGAGTAAGGTCTGTGTTTATTTTCTGAAAGAAGGTCACCCGCTCTCTACTATGAATTTTAAGGGTGCCATGTTTCATTTGTTTTAACAAATCATCAGTCATATTCTCAACTCTGTTGTATGCTGCGATGCCTGATAGCCCAGGATGATCATGATGAATATGTATATACTGTAGGAGCAGTGTGCGTTCAGCAATTTGGCACAGTATGTGTGTCCTCAGTGTTTGTTTATGTAAAATACCTTTACACATGACTGTTCCAGATAGACTAGACTTTTTCTACCCACCACAGTGCAAGAACTGCTTAGAAACATTGGTGAGACGGAAAACATGGACAGCACTGACGAGAAACATCACTAATTCTCACACAAATAATGAAAAAAAAAACTTTTGAATGAATGAATGTGTATCCCTCCAGCTGGAATTCTGGTCATAGGCAGTAGAAGGAGCGCTACTTTAGCACCCACTAATGGCATATCAATAAATTTACTCTTATATTGTGCATGACACCGTATTTTAAGCTGTATCACCGTATTAGCTTGTATCAGTCATCAGTAAGCCCAGCTCCACCTTTAAAGAGGTCATATTGTCCTTATTTTCAGGTTCATTATTTTATTATTTTATTTTTAGGGGTTGTACCAGAATAGTTTTACATGGTTTAATTTTCAAAAAACGATATATTTTTGTTATACTGCACATTGCTGCAGCCCCTCTTTTCACCCTGTGTGTTGAACGCTCTGTTTAAGCTACGCAGTGAAGTGATCTCACTTCTATTTGATCTTTGTTGGGAGCTGCACATGTGCAGTAGCCTACCTAATTAAGACTAGCCAATCAGAAGCATAGTACGGTGGATTTCGGTTCAGCTAAACATGTTCTCGAACCAGCTTTGCAACCTAAACTGGAGCGAGAGTTTCTTAGTGGTTAAAGATTCTGTGTTGAAGGTGTGTTCATACGTGTATTTAACACCTCTAGTGTGTGGAATCCAGCTAATGGAAATGTTTTTATCAATCTAAACATGAACGCAAGAGCTTCCAGGCAGAGCAGACGAAAACTTGATGATTCCCAGTGTTTCCCCATTTGGAAAATCTTGGGAAAAGCTTGTTGGTATATCATCTTTAAAAAATGTGCTCACATCTCTCATACATCATCAAAATGAAAGTGAATAAACACTTGCTGAGGTGCTTTTTTGGAAAATTGCAAGACTCCTGACATAAACAATTACGAGAGCATATACAGACACTTACAGATGTTTTAAATTATACTTTCTTCTGGCACAGGTTCATTATTTCTAGTTCTGTACCTTTTCTGTTTGCTGCATTTGCACCAGTGTTGTGTCTTGGTTCATCACAAGCTCAGAGTTGCCTTCAGTGAGAGCTGCTTCTTTAACTCACTGAAGAAAACTAGAAGATCCTGAGGAATATCTCTTTTACATTTCACCTATTTGTCATATGTAGCCGTGGCTAATTAAAATGAGCCTACTTGCCAGAGTCAGTGGATGGTTCACTGATCAGTAGAGTTCCTTTCATCTTTGCGTCAACGGCTTTATAAGTGCTTTTCCAGCAATCAGTATAATATACAAATCATCAGCAGCCCTTTGGCCACCCAGGTTTCACTTTCTGTTCATATCTCCTCTTCTTCTTTCTTCTTCTTCCTCTCTCTCTCTCTTTCTCACCCCTCCCCCCTCTCTCTCTCTCTCAATGTTGCCATCTTTCCTATATATACCATCAGCTATGCCCTGCAGTTTGACAAGGTTGTCATAAAAATATAATAATAAAATATTTAGTTGTGTCCTGGGTATTGTCCTGTAAAGCTACATGACTAAACATGAGATAATTTTTTCCAGACCCAGAATTTTTTCCCCCCCATTTGGCTTATTTATTTTTCTGTGGTTTTGGGAGGTTGTGACTGAAAGTCTGATGATATGTGTGTATTCCTCTTATTACCCCTCCCCTCATTACTCCTCTCCACATTTCTGCTTTCCTCTCGATTTATATGCAAAAGGTATAGGGATAAAAACACTTATTTTTTAGCTTGTTGTTCCACTGTAAATCACTGTGTTCAACATATATGTGTATGCTCATATGATTTGGCCTGAGTCTTTCAATATTAGCTTTGTCTCTGCAGATGATGTTACTATAATAACAATAGATAAAATAGCTGCACACTGTTAAGATTAAAATTATTTTGTAACCTTTTGTCCTTTTCCTGGTGCTTTGGGTGTAGGAGTTACAGTTCTGGTCTGAAC
The DNA here is from genome assembly GCF_014851395.1 of Micropterus salmoides. NCBI lineage: Eukaryota > Metazoa > Chordata > Actinopteri > Centrarchiformes > Centrarchidae > Micropterus > Micropterus salmoides. The sequence continues at coordinate 20,968,939 of NW_024040817.1, read as the reverse complement.
ACTGTCTAGACGCCTATGAGCCTCCCATTACCTCCTGATTACACTGAGCCCTATTAATCTCACTGGGCAGAGAAGCAAGCACACACGCACACACACACACACACACACACACACACACACACACACACACAGACACACACACACAAATTCAAAATAAACTAAAAAGATTTGTGGAAAATTATGAATTACAATGTTATTTATACAAAAACATTTAATGATTGCTAGACATGAACAATGTGAATGTGTCAACATATAATATAAACGTGATGTATTATGTGTGTGCATAAGATAGCATAAAATAGCTGTAGCTAGTAAAAGTTATAAACTATTAGCAGTAAAATGTACTTGTTAAAGTACTCTTTCTAATGGTGGATGCCTATGATAGTATAACTTACTGAGTGATAAGCAATGTGTACCTGGTAATAATGGAGTTTGCAGAGAAATATTAGAAAAAATAACTGCAATGAATATACTCTGAGCACAACTTACTATACAACTAAAACTTTTGGGAAAATGTAGTATTAGAAGGGTTACACATTTTTGGTTGAATATCTTCAAATAAAAATAATTGTCATTAAAAATAAAAGAAGTTTACTTGTGGGATTCCTCAAGGCTCTTTGTTAGGCCCAGCTTTTTATTTATTTTGTACATAAATGATATATGTATTGTAATCAAATTCTTAATTAACATGTATTTAATTCATAACAACTTTTTGGTAGATGTTGTTACCTTTGGACAGAGCTGGGCTAACTTTTTCCCCCTATTTCAAGTCTTCATGCTAAGCTAAGCTAATCAGTTGCTGGCTGTGGCTCCTTATTTAAGATATTAGTGTGCTTCACTAAACGTTCTTGTCAAATGGTCAAAAAAGAGAGACTGTTTGAAATTCTTTTGTCTCCCCCTTATTATTACAACGCGGTTGGACAACACATACAAACGTACGTATATTGTTCTGTAACATAAACAGGCACTTAAAAAAAGCTCATCTGAAGATTTAGTACCTGAAACTTGTATCTATGTAGGCTAAAGTCCTTTAGAAATGTATTTTGTTACTTTCTACCTCTGTCCACCTGCAGAATGTGACACACACAGAAAAGGTCAGATGACCAAACCATTCAGTGATCACTACACTTAGCTGGAGGAAACACAATCCTCTTATCTGATCTTATTTAATCAAGTTGTTTTATTAACATGCTCACTGATGACTCCCTGAGGTATGTAAAAGATAATAGGCATTGAAATGAACACAAACACAATTCCCTTGCGCAAAATGGTGTCACAAGACACACCCATCTTTCGTCACCAGGGTTACTGAGGGCAGGACGGTGGGTGTCGGGTACCAAGGAAACAAACTAACTATGGGAATCCAACTCACAAACCAAAACTAATGTTTACTTTTGGGGTTATTAGTGTGTGCGCATGTGCACTTGCATACGTGTGCGTGTGTGGGGACACTGATGTCTTGGGAAAGAGTTTAACTTGAGCCCGTCTGACTCTGTGTCAGCACGGGCTATTTGCTTACCTGAGGGAGCATAAAAAACAGAGATGCAAAGCAGAAGCGCCAAAAAATCTCTCAGAAATACCTTTGAAAATGCCATAAAGGGATTTCATGGATGTCAGTAGGCCTGTGAGAGATGGGCTTTGAGACAACTCAGCCCTGGCTGGGCCGTGTTGGGAGGATATATGACCAAAGTTGCACAGCTCTGACTGGTGGAACACTTAAGGTTTTATGACCTGCTGCCATTTGGGGCTCTGGGATAGAGCAGAGTGCCGACCACATAACTAATTAGGCCTGGCCAACGGGGGTGTGCAAGGATGGGGATTTGAGGGTTGTGGCTTGTGGATGTGGTGTGTCTGCATGAGTGAACGAGCGAGTTAGCCAGTGAGTGTTTGGCATGGGTCGTTGTGTGCGTGTGTGTGTCCTGAACCTGGAACATTGCGTCAGGGAGCCGTTTGTTCTCCATAAAGACTTCAGGGGCTCTTTCATGTAGGAGCTGTCGGGCCTGGAAACTTTGACACAAGAGATAGAGAGAAACAGCCAATCCTCATACACATTAACATGCACACACTCACACACACACACACACACAGACCACTCCTTGGGAGACTGTACGAGGCACACAGAGGTGTATGAAAAGACGGTCTGACCTGCTGAACAATAACAACACTCCTCCTATTGTCTCATCTCTCTCTCCATTTTGGAGGATCATGCAGATAATGACCGTGCCTAGATACAGGGAGAGTCCACTGGCGGGGAGGGTGGTGGTGGTGGGATCAGAAGTGGAATGTGTGTGAACTGCACACCGCCTCCTATAAATCAGGGAGAAAAGTAGGAGGAAGAGGAGGAGGAGGTAAAGCAGGATGGGGGAAGAGGTGGAGTCAGCATGAGGGAGTGATAGGAGGAATGACAAGATAAATGAGTGGTGATAGAGGGAGGGGGTACAGGTGCAAGAGAGGTACACACAAGCTGGGTTTGAATCAGGCAGAAGGGAAGGTCATAGGAGGACAAACAGTAAACTATTTCAAGTCCTTTTTTCAGATCACCATTTATAAATATCTTTATCTTAATATAACTTTTAAGTGTTTTGTGTATTTGTACAGTCGAAACAGCGGAGGCTGCACAATTGGAGGCCATTCAGAGGATTCTGGGCAAACTGCAAGAGATTTGTAATGACTATGTGATTACAAGTACATTGGATTGTCAAAAAAGTTTTAATTACAGATAGTGTTGTAGTACTCGAGACCAGTCTTGGTCTTAAGATCCCTTTTTGATGGCCTTGGTCTTGTCTCAGACTCGACTGCATTTGCACTCGGTCTTGTCTCGGTCTCGGACATTGTGGACTCTGGATTTTATGTCAATTTCAGCTCTTAGTGTTTGTACGTGGGAGTTTTAATGGGAATGTGGATCTTTCAGATCAATTTGAGAAGTACCTATGATCTCATTCCACATTTTATTGCGTGCCATGCAATGCAGGGAATTGGTCTTGGTCTTGACTCGGTCTTGCCCTCCCTCGGCCGTGGTCTCGACTGCTCTCAGTCCCTAAAAGTCTTGGTCTTGTCGCGGTCTCAATAAGCTCTGGTCTTGGTCTTGACTACAACACTAATTACAGATAATGTTCCTCTGCCGAAGGCTACAATCTGGGTAACATTAGCTTGACGCAGGTTTAAGAGTTAATTTCTATGCTCAAATCTTACTTCAGTACCACTTTGCAATAGGCACACTTTATAAGGTTTTATACATTGTAATTATATATTTATAAATGATTAATAAGTAAATTAGTAATACTTTAGATTAGATAAGCCACTACTAAGAACTAAATATAAAATCTGAACAGAGGCAGGCCAGCTGTTTCTAGTCTTTATACTAAGCTAACTGGCGGTAGCTTCATATGGTCCAGATGTGAATCTTCTCATATACAATGAATAAATGATTTCCCAAAGTAATGCGTTTCATAAATACTTAATGAAATACTTTATCACTTTCAAATAAGCCTTAAATTCTGCAGTTATAAATGTTAATAAGTCATCATCAAAAGGCTTTTAATTGTAAAGCACAGACGTATGTGATCAGGTGTGACAGGTTAAGATGAGCCAAGTTAATTGCACCTCCTTATCTGTCCTCTTTAGGCAGCTTCTGATAAGCTCTCCAACTCTTAGCACCTCACAGCTCTTGCAACTCTCCACTGAAAGGCGGGGAGGATTTGTATGTGTGTGTGTTGGGGGGGGGGTTAAAGAAAACACAGGAGATCTTTAGGCTGTCTCTCAGCACTTTATCACTTGACACCCATTGGTCAGCATAAAAGAGTTTGTTGTAGGTGGGAATTTGCCACGAAAAAATAGAAATCTTCATATTAATAATCATTACAGGGATATATTTTCCAAATAATGAAAATCAAAGCAATGTTGTAGATGTTCAAACTACAGGGTTTCACAGGTCCCCTTCATTTTCAAAAATAGGTTTGACTATGTGATCAAAGGGTAAACATTTCAAAATATAGAGCTCTTTAATTGGGATGAGACAACACACCTACATGTGGAAAACTGTCAACGCAGAACTGAAGGATGACAGGATAACTCATGACTGCACTGTTTTTCCCACTGTGCATGATGCACTTCTAGGATGCTGAGTGAATATTGCAAATATTTGGTAGTAAACATACAATCTCCTTCTATTCCAGTAATTATTAAGACAGCCCTTTCAAAGACTGCAGAGGCACACAAGGCAAGAGAAGAGAGACATTTCTTATATTACATCCTCCTTCAGCATCCAGGCAAGAGGAAATGTACTACAGTATGTAGAGAGTTAATATCAATTCATCTTTGTCCCATTTGGTTCCATAAATTCAAAGCAAAAACCTGGCCTTCTTAGTCTCAGCAACACGTTTAATATGTGAAGTTGACAGGGTTTCACATGTTTTTGTGTCCCCGTGTGGATGTAAGAAGAAGTTTTGCTCCACCGTCAGGCAGTGGAAGGAAACTGCAGTTCAATGAGGTCCTGATCTGTTGAGTCTGCTTTTATCCTCTCATGCGCTTTTCCACAAAATTCATGTGACCAGTAAAAAGACTCCTTTTGCAAGTCTGACCCTCTGTATAAATGATTTTAGACTAGCTCAGTAGAATGCACCAGAAATCCTGCTTACTAAAAATTGTAGGGTAAAGGGTAATTCCTGGGCCCTATTTTTTATAAAAGGTTTTGGAATCGGTCCAATAGATCGCCTCAACAGGCAGCTGTGAAACAAGCTGCAATGGCTGCAACAAAATCCTTGGGGGCAATGCACACTGAAAAAAAATTAATTTGTTGTTGGCACAGACAGGCTCAGAATGTTTTTCAAAGTGTCTGACAACATTAATGAACAGATTCCTACAGAGATGGACCTTTTTTGTTTAACCAGAAACAGAAGTCTTGCGAGAGTTCTTCTTACTCTTTAACAAAAAGATACATCTCAGTAGGGATGTTATCAGACACGTAGAAAAACAATCAAGCACATCAGTGGACCTACTTTTGACGGGAGCAATGGCACCAAAAGAAAACATTGCACCCCGTGCTGCACAAATTGCGGCTGCCTGCTGAGACGACATGCTGGCCCAAATTCCAAAACTTTTAGTCATATAGACCCCAAAATATGTCAATATAGAGCCCAGGTTTAAGTATAGCAGAATTACCCCTAAAGGCACATCAGTAGATTCCTCCTGAACCATTCTTGTTATGAATGTTGTATCCCTTCAATTATTATACAGAATATGATCAACCTTTCAGGCAAACTGCTCAATGCCACTTTTCCTCTTCTTCTTGGATTTGGGTGGTTCAGGATCCTCAATAAAACTAGATATGACATCTTTACCAGTTTCGTGTTTTCTCTTTTTGCTTGGCTGGTCACTAAGGTAACCGCTGGAGTCACTGCCGTTGACGCCCATGGGAGAGACCTCAACCTCTTCCTCCTCTTCTTTCAGGTGTTTTTCCTTTTTCTTCTTCTTCTTCTTCTTTTTTTCAAGAGCTTCATCGCCATTTGCTTCAACCATTGTTCCGTTCAGCTCTGGTGTTGTGCTGCCATCCAAGTGGCAGGAGGGGGTACTTGTGACCTCCTCTTCTGTCTCCTCCTCTTTGACTTTGTCCTTCTTTTTCTTCTTCTTTTTCTTGGGTGTGTCGACAGGAGACTCCTCAGTGGGTTCTAGGTTTGGTTCGGTTTCTGGTAGTTCTGGCTCGTCTGTGGGGACGCCGGACTCTAAGCTCTCACCCATAGCCAGCAGCTCCTGCACCCTGAGAGACAACACACACAGACACAACAGAAGTCAATCACGAGTTAAACCACACTTTGAAAATGTCCTTTCGAAATTATTTATACAACCAAGTAGGGCTGACCCCGAATAGTCGAAGATTCGATGCTTCGATGGGCGGAGCGTGATTCGACTGTCAATCTCACAGTCGAAGCTTTGCAGCGAAACAAGGATCATGCCATTTTGGCGATATGGGAGTGCTCAAAGTCTGATTTTACATAATACTACCAGTTTTCTCCCAATAAGTTAATCTACAGCCTATTACACATTTCAACATTTAATGTTGTAAATAAACATGTAAAAAGAAACAAACTTTCAATAAATGTTTATAAAGTGTGTGAATAAATCCAGAATTGTCACCCTAACCCTGGGTCGTCAGTGCGCATGTGTAGGCGTAGCGTGTATGTGTGGAGTGGCAGGAATACTTGCTGAAGAGACCGAGCCCCGGCTTCATTGGTGTTATTTTTACAAGGTACTGAGTAAAACAAACTGTATGAAGATTATTATTTAGTATCAGTAGCTGCAAACTCTGGGTAGACAATTTATGATGATGAACTGTTCACTGCTGTCATTTTGCTAAAGCTGATGTTGGCTTGATTTGGACAAGCTAACATTCTGTAGCTCACTAACAACAACCAAAAACAGTTTGCATCAAAAAAATGTGCTCAAGAACGTTCCTGCATCAAGCGCAGGTGTGTTTATAATTTGCCCAGGTGGAGCAAGGACCTCTCCCTGCAAATAAAAATCTAGCTGGTTCTACACAAGTCATGCGAGTGCCACATTTTTCAATCAAAACAACAAATTCCCCTGAAAAGTGAGGAGTCTGAGGCTATTAGGGGTGGGGGAAAAAAATCGATTCTTAGATGCATTGCGGTGCGTACATGGAAGATTCTGACTCGATTAACAAATGTCAAAAATCGATTATTTAAATATTAATTGATAACGCAAAGTTGACAGAATGCAAAAGGCGCCCGGACCGTCTGTAGCGCACATAACAAAGAGACCAGTGTTGCCCCTGTATCTGGCACACCACCATTGAGGAATGAATAACCACCTTACTAAAAGGTCACACAGTCATTAATTTCTATGCCCAAGTAATGATTTTAACTCGCACATTGTGTGAGCATGGTGGCACTCAATGCTTGGCGACCTCTCTGTGTATCCTGAGTGTGGCTGAGCGAATGAGAGAGAGTGAACGAGCGTTAGAACATGTGAAAGTTAGCGGAGAAAAATATTAGCCGTAAGTTTCTGGTAGTAGACGTGCAGCGTAGGTCACCGTGTGCGTCCGTTAAGGAATGCCTGTAAGGTTAGTTTTCCCAACTGCTGGAAAAGTGAAGCTAACATCTCCCCTGTACAGCACGTTTTTTGTAATGTTAGCTAAATTAGTAACGAATTAATATTAATTAGCTCAGCTGTATGTCATTACTAACTTACCTACTTGTCAAGTGTTGAGAACATCAGGTACAAGCTTAAATTAAACTGGTGTACAGCTCTGTCATGTGCTGTACATCCTGATAATTAACTTTATATTTCAGTTTTCAGAGGAGCCTGACAGCTGGCTGTTAAAGAAATGACCATGGAGATGAGGTTAATGAAGTAAATTAGGGACGCAAACTAGTACTTTGAAATTAGATGTTTCTTTTGGATTTTAATGTGCAAATTAAATGGTTAGTAATTATCCAGCGATCCTGTAAAGGAAAAAATTATGCATCGATAATCGTTTTATAATCGCATCGCAGCCCTCTGAATCGTAATGGAATCGTGAGGTGCCCAGAGATTCCCACCCCTAGCGGCTATGTAAGGCAAAAGCACCCAGGTTAGGATTTTGCCCCTATTCCCCCTCCAACCACCCCGCCGCAAACTTGCCTAGTCCTATCCAGTCGTCCTCTGATCAGCAGAACTCCCACAGCGTCAGCGTCAAGCGCAGTCACCTCAAACACGATCTCTGCTCCAATTCTGGGCCCTGCGTCCCGCCAGGTTTCCATAGGAACCAGGTTGGGTTTGGGGATGCTGGCGTTGAAGCAGCCGTGCACCAGGCAGCCCACATGGCTTGGTCCTAGTTTATTCACCTTTCCCTGGGAACAGAAACACAGTAACAAAATAACATGCATAAAAGTGGGCCAGACGTGAAGGTTTTCTTCAGATTTTCTTGGTTTGCATGGGGCTGTTTTTTTGCCAGACATACTGCCACACTTTCCCAAATATCCTCCCACAATTCATTTACAGTTATGGCTGGACGATATGGCCAAAAATGTTATCATGATAAAGATTTTCATATCTTTCGATATCGATAATTATCACGATAAGTATCAAATCGTTATTTCTTTTGAGTTTAAAGGCTGATTTTTGCTCCTGAGTGGAAGTTGAAGAAACCTTATGGTTAATTGTGGTTTAAACTCTAAATTATGGTCAACACTAGATGCTTAACAGTGGATCACTTCACAAATCTGAGTTAGAACATAATTATGATAAAATCTTTGTCAACAAATATGCACGAGTCAAATTAAGTAAAAGCTTTTTTTAGTCCCTTTTCACCCACAAAATAAAAATCATAATTAAAAAAATAAGTCCTAATTTCTGTATAATTCAAGTGAATAAAGTCAAACATTTATTGAATAATTATTGAACATTTTTTTATATTGTTACTGAAAAAAATCACATTGCAATAATTATTGTTATCGTTTTATTGTCCAGCCCTATTTACAGTCTCTCATTTATTGTACATGTTTGTACGAGCAAGGCCAAAACACAAACTGAGAAGTACTGTGAGCTCCTCTGGATCTGCAGAGTGCTTTAAATGTAAAATCTCACCAGCAGTTTCTGTCCTTTTTCGGGCTGAAAGACAACAAAGTTGGCCTCTATGTTCATGTGGATGTAGCCGCTGTCGTCGTAGATGTCTCCGTGCTGGCCCACAATCCTGATGTTGTCATAAGCCAAGGGAACTCCCTTTAGACTGCGAGAGTCAACCAGGTCAAGGAGAATTAGCTTGGTGGGAAGCCAACAGTTTGATTCAGAACAATAATATGATATTGTATACATGTATAGTCCGATGAAACATTCAGGCTCTTAGAAATTCTGACGGGCATACTAGACTATTTGACACAATGAATGATTAATTTAAACCTTAAAAAGATTGTGATTTTTTTTGACAACTCTGACTTCATCGTACTCTCATTGCATCATTACATTAAGGCCACTGTTTCTCAATCTAACTCACTAATGAAAGGCATATATTTTACATCTCTGCCTGTTAGACCCACACTTGGTTAGCTCAACGAGGTGTTAACTAATAAAGCCAATGAATATCTGGTAAACACATAACCACTAGACTACTTCAGTGTTTATTTACAGCCATGCTTACGTCCTGGACCCACTTGTAAAGTAACTGAGCACATTAACCGTCTACTCTTTGCTACTAAGTTACATGTTAGTTAGATATTAGACAGCTTTAATAACTAGTTCTTTAGAAGATCAAAGTTTACATGCAAAACGTATCAGCTTTTTTAAATGATGCATTTGACAAAACAGCTTAAAGTTATAAAAATGACCGTCAGCTTTACATCGACCGGCTGCAACATAAAATGCTGTATAGAAAGTAATGTATGTAACGTAGTGTAACGCTGACAGGGGGCAGTCTGCTGATATAAGTGCATTTTTCAGCTCATACTTGTGAAAAACATTAGTCTTTGAATACAGGACTTTTACTTGTAGTGGAGCATTTTTACCTTGTGGTAACAGGTCTGAATACTTTCTCCAACACTGCCAAATGAATGCCTTGTTTTCAGTTAATTAGCAGGGACATGGAGGTGAAAACTTAGCCGTAACTACAAACCTTGACTGTTTACAAGACAGACGACTGCTACACAGACCTAATGCAGCGAGGCTTAAACCTGCACGATGTTAGAAACGGTTGTTTGGGGGGCATTAATGGTGGTGTTGCGTACTGGCACAACAGAGACGTCGACGGAGATGACAAAAGTTAAGTTAAATAAAGGACAAAATGATGGTGCCTCCTGTGTTGTTACCTCTCGGAGAACTTGAGCAGCTCGGCTTCCAGCTCCTCCTGTATGCCTGTCCTCTTCTTATTCAGGTACACGGGCGGCAGGCCGATGTGTCTCCGGTGCGTGTTCATGACCAGACACGAGTACGGCGCTGACAGCAGCCCGGAGGCGGCTGCGAACGACGGGATAGAGCACGGGACCGCGCCCGCGTATCTGTCCGGTGCAGAGCACACTTCGGCCGGCTGCACTGCAGCACTGTCGGCGGAGACGTCACCAGACATTTTCACATGTTTTGGGTTGTCCTCAGCATGCTCGAGGTTCGCCATGCTGTTTGGCAAGATCGGAAGACCAAAGACAGGCGATTTCCGCTTTGAGGAAAGCTCAACAGCTGTTGAAGCAGTAAAAACAGTTCTTTGTGTTGCCGCCTGTTGGCCAGGAGGTGGAACGACAGTCGAAGAATTAAATAAAATAGTGACAGTCCAGCGTCAAAATTTTACTGAATAAACAATCTCTAATTTTTGATAATTTAAATTACAGTTTTATTTCTATGGTAACACCTTATTTGGATAATCTGTCTACAGGAAGCTTCTAGAGTAATTGTAACATTTCATGTATGACAGATCATCAAAAGAGTAGACTTATATGTGACAATTCATGAACATACCCTAACCAAGATCCTTTTTGTGCCTAAACCTACCCAAGCCGTGGAAACTGTTGTATTTGTGAAACTGCTGAAATTTTAAATCTCAGCTAATAAGCGGCTGAAATGTTACAAATATCCACTGTAGGTGGAGGGTAAACATGCACTAACAAACCACAATAATAACTAACACGACAAGCTGGGTATTGCTTTATTACCTGATTTTAGGCCATGTCTTAAGGGAACCAGTTAAAATCTATATTTAAGACCATTATTTCGGATGATGCTGTGCTTATTTGGTGTAACCAAATTAGAATGTGTTTAATCAGACAGAGAGGAAAGCTGAGTATGTAATATGTAATGTAATATTCCAGCAGTGTGACACTGTACGCTCTGCACAGAGAATGAATAGGAATAGAGGTCCAACAGGGTTAATCTGGCGATGCTCTCAGGACAGAAAATCTATTTACTCGTGTAATAAATCACATTTACAGACTTACAGACACAAAAGCTCTTCTCATAATCTTTAGGACAAAGTGGATTTGAAATGTTCTCAAACTGAAATGTTTGGGACAGTATTTTGATAATTGACATGATCCTTCCGGTCACTGAATCCACTGAAAAACATTTGCCTCACAGACAGGCCCTTCGTTATGTAAACCTTAAGTTGTGTACTGACTAGCCCGGCAAGAGTGCTGTAAAAGCTGTTCATCTTAAAAGACACAGTCATTGATTCTGTATCCTGTTCTTGCCTGCAATGGCACTTTAAGATCATTAGGGTGACCTGAGGTGTCAATTAGTGCAACTAGTGCACATGCACACACACACACACCCACACACGTATAGACACATGCATAAGAAGGATACACTTGCAGACACACAAACCCTAATCTAGTGTTACGGTTTTCTGACAGAGCAGCACCACAGGAGGTCACATGATTCAGCATTTCACACACACACACACACACACACACACACACACACACACACACACACACACACACACACACAGTGCATTGCAGACCTGATGCTTTATACGGCACCACTCCTGCCTGTTGTCCCAGTGATAAATAGTGACGTTGGTTTCTTAGTCAGCAAGCGCCCCCAGCAGCTTCTGCTACTTCTCCCAGTTAGCACACACAAACACACACACACACACACACAGTATGGGGTGCTTTCTGGAGAGGGCAAACACCATAATGAGGTATTGAGCAGCATGATGTTGTCAGAGCAATTGTATATCTTCATTAGAGGTCACAGCTGTGTCTGTGTAAATGCATGTGAGTGTACATGATATTGTTTTTCATTACCGTTTCTGCTTTTGCTATGTGAAGCACTGTATATTTAGAGGGTTTTTTTGAGTAAATCTTACTTAACTTGAGTGTGTGAACCCTGAGCAGAGCCAAAGGCATTACTGAGTTAAGCTGCAGTCCCATAGGAATGCTGGAATGCGCTGCCTTCCTAAATCTTGCTCCACATCGATTATGTTGACAGTGTGGTGCGCAGGTTGCCAATAGATGATATTGTATTGTGTGTGTGCGAATGAATAAACGCAATGCAAATATTACACTAAAGTCCACTGAAACAAACTATGCAAGATAAACAATCAGTCATATTTGTCATAGTTTAACTGAATTCACTTTTATAAGAAGCATTTATAAAAATATGTTTGATTTATAGGTACAGCTAGATTCCTGATATACAAGCATGGATATACAGTACAGTATATTGCGCATCACTGTATTTTCATATCAAAGCATACCATTATCAGACTATACATACAGTTTACTGTAGGCTATCTCAACATTGGCATTCCATAAACCCATAAAAAGACAGAGAGCGAGAATAAGGACATTGAGACTGAAATAGTCATAGCTCTTTAAAACAAGTGAATCAGCTGCATGCTTGGGTTGTGCTCATCACTTTGAGGCATCTGATTGGATAAAATCTCTCCATTAGTTTAAAGGTCAAATGATGTCACGCAGATGTTTGTCACCTGAATTATCACCCAAATGGCAGCTCTCCATGCTGGCTATGGTTTGAGTTGATCAGAGGGGGTTTGAATCCATGTTTGCATAATCATTCAGAAGCACAAAAACGCCTCCCTCTTGTTGTCAAAATGGGCTTCTTATACTACGACGGCAGAGTAAAGGGTTCCAATGCGAGAGACCTGACTTCACTCCCTGCAGTCAGGATATAGTTACTGTGTGTGCGCTGCAGGATATGTAGAAAGAAGTACATGCTGTATTTGTCATCTGATAGCAAGCGGTTTATGAACTGTCTCTATTTCAGTGTGTGCAAGTTCCCTTTGGTGATACGGCGTCACGGCGATGCTGTGGTGTGTCCATTGTAGGCGATCTGAGGAATGCCGTTACTGGAGTTGTCCAAGATCTCCTGTTGGGCGGACACACAAGCACACTTGATAACTTAACATACACCAAACCAAACTTTAAAATCTTCTTAGGTCATGAAACATACAATTTCCTGCAACTGCTGGAGCTAAAGGCCATACTGCTGACCAAGCTGACCAGTGCTGTCATGTCTTACCTTCTCGGTCATCTCATGAGAGTGGTGCAGCGAGTGCTCCCTCTCCAGGAACATCCTCTGCTGCTCCGAGCTGGCCAGGCGACAGGTCAGCCACGTGGATAAGGTACAGGAGGAGATCCCTGGACAAGACAGGAAAAGGCAAACCAGCTGGAGAAACAATGGAAGAATTCTTTATTTTAAAAAGAAGAGCGTGCTTTAGTATTTTATGTGTTTTCAGCCATGTTAGTGACGTGCCTCGAGAATGTTATTCTGTTGGTTGGTCCATCATTTTGGTCCAAACTGAAATGCCTCAACAACTATGGAATGGATTGCAAAAACATTTTGTCCAAACCTTCATAGTCCGAAGAGCATGAATGCTAATGACTTTGGGTTTGCCTCAACTTTTCATCTAGTGCCACCATTAGGAATTAAAATTTTTCTGCTACATTATTTTATGACCAAATACATGCAAAACAGATGACATTCCCATCAGCCTCAGCTGTACTTTGTGCTAGCTGGCAAATGTTAGCATGCAATCATGTTAAACATTATACCTGCTTTAGTATGCTAACATTTGCATTTAGCTCAAAACATAACTGTGCCTATAAGTGCAGAGCCGCTAGTGTGGCTGTAGACTTGTCAAGTCAGAAGAGGAGTGGCAGGAGACACACATTTTAGGGGGAGGACCCTAAGAACGTGTCTGTTGGGATTTGTGGAGGAACATTTGACCATGTCCTGTAATAGAGGTGGAGCTACGATGAGTGTGGTTCACAGTAATAAGATTTGGGATCATTCGCAGTATTGATAGATGACGAATAAGAAGTTTCTTTACCTTTATTTTAAACCTTTGAATACATCTACTCCTCTGAGTGACTTGAGCTAAGACGTATTCTAACAACATTCCTACATTACAGCATACACATGTCACATATTATAGACATTTACAAGTGTGTTCCGTTGTGTTGTGTTGCATCACATTTGTAATTTGTTGTTTACCCAGGCAGGCCAGAGTCATGGCAGCCAGATGGATCGAGTGCATGGAGTCTGGTCTTTTATTCAGCGCCCGAACAAACTGGAAGTTGAGGATCCCACCAATCAGACCACAGATACAGCATGCTGAAAAAAGGATCATCTAAGGGACGGGGACAGAGAAGGGTGGCCCATGTTAACGCACACGGCTGAATTGACACCCTATCAACAAAACCGTAAACAAACTGACAAAATGTGATGTGATGGGAGATATATAAACTACTACTGAGCTTCCATCTCCATCATTCTGCTGCTTTGGACGACAGCTGCTCTGATGAGTAATGTATATCAGTCAAAATAAATCTCATTTCCTATTAGAAAATTGGATTGCTCTCAAAGCACACTGTCTCTTCCAGAAATATTGCACGGCCTGTAAATATGCTTGCATCACTCGCTTGCTGTAATTCTGCTCCTGTGTATGTGTGTGTGCCTGTTAGAGGACTGGTGAGATTTTACTTTCAGTATTTAATCAATCATATTTTACGGATTACTTCCTTAGAATTGTAATATGTAACTGGAAAACCCAGAATGAGAATCTAATTTTTTTTCCCATCAGGAACTCATGGGAACGTGATTGCAGTTCCATTGCTTTGCAATTAGAAATAATAAAATCCAATCATTTCACTTCTACTCCCCGTTTGTTGTGTATGCGTGTGTGTGTGTGTGTGTTGTGTTCAGGTTCTCTTTCATTGTTCCCAGTACAGATGCCTTTAGTGCCTTTAACCACATGGAAACAGGCATCTCCTATTTCAGTCATTAACCGGTGAAGTGTGGAAAGTGGCTGGCAATGGTCCGGAGCCATACCAACTTAACGCAATCATAACCCCACAGGCTGACAAGGAGGGAGGGGATGGAGAGATTCAAAGCATGGAAGCGACTGGAGACATAAGAGCGATGGAAAAAGGGGGAAAGGCATGAGGATAAAGATGGCAACAGCAACAGTAGGTGGTGGATGGATAGGGTGAGATGGAGAGAGAGAAAGGTTGAGGAATGTCTCTGTTACAGAGGATTGTGCTGACATTGATCCATCATTAGTGCCCTCCCCGCAGGAGACAGAGAGAGTCAGAGAGAAACACGAGGACTCGCATGACATGCAGAGAGACTGCGAGGCGATCACTAAGCAAAAAAGATGGAAAGCGCGACAGAAAGAGAAGAGGAGAGGTGACTGCTTGTCTCCTCTGGTTTCCTCAGATGTCTTTTTCAGAGCACACTGTATGCACCTGCTCAGGAGGCGCACACACACACACACACACACACACACACACACACACACACACACACACACACACACACACACACACACACACAAGCACCTTTGGGTATTTGACAAATTTAGACAGTCTTTACTTTCCAGGGGTAGATTGTGCAGACCTGCTGTCGATAGACATACACAGAGCGTACATACAGTATATGTGTAACCTTCAGAGTGCATGGTTGTGTGTGGATTAATATTTAATGCCTGATGGGTGACAGTGCATAATATTATGTTGTCCTTAAAAAAAACTGTATTTGGTGTTCAAAATAAAAAATCTTTGAAAGGATGATTTTAAGCTTTTCAGTGCATAATAATGAATAATGATTTGGTTTTCATCTTCAGCATCTGAATGGCTATTTTGCCTCACCATCATCGCCAGTCATCTCAAAAATGTGTCTGAATTTTGTTTCCAGTTAGCTTTGGCAGCATGAAGTCTGCAACAGAGGACACTGATAAGCTGAACAGGCCCCAAAACTCAGGTAACAAAATCCACCCACCAGCACCTCTAAAAAGTTCGCTAATCAACATGTTATTTCTTGAGGTTGCTGCACTATTTCTTGGCCAGGACCAGTTGCCAGGCAACCGGAGGACACTCCAGAAAGTTAACAAGACATAGTTGGGCACATACTCAACAAACAAGACATAACGTATTCATCTATGGATTTTAGAGGTGCTGATAGGAGGATTTTGTTGCCTTTGAACACAGCCAGGCTAGCTATTTCCCCCTGTTCCCAGCCTTTATAGTAAGCTAAGCTAAGCAGATGCTGTAGCTTCATATTTACTGTACAGATGTGGGTGTGGTTTCGATCTTCATCTAGAGTGTGACCACATACTAATATACATGAGAAGGGACAACAAAAGAGGCTACTGGGAAACAACACATCTAAATATATACATATACTTACAATAAGACCTGTCCTCTTTCGAGCACACAATACGCCACACATCCCGCAGACCAGAAACTGGAAATAGACAGAGAGAGAACAACAATTGAGTAAATTAATAGTTTGAAAAGTTGCAGTTAGTTTGTCATTAAGAAGTCAGTTATTCAGATGCAATTTTCTCCCTCCAAAAATAGATTGTGTCATCGTGGGCGTCTAGGGGGACGCCATGTTGTCCTGGATGTCAACGATTCAGACTGAACTGGAACAGCACGGTGGTGTATTATACTGGCAGAGTGCACTTACAAGTGGGACAGCACAATGAGCTGCGAGCTGCATTGTTTTGCTGAGAGTGTTTGGGAGCAGTAGTGTGTATGTGTATGTGTATGTGTGTGTGTGTGTGTGTGTGTTGGCTTCCTCTCATTTTCAATCTAACTTTTAGTTACCTGTTATAGTTTTACATTAATTTATTGGTGTGATAGAAGGTGGAAGTCACCCCTTTAAGTTAAGCTTGAAGGTTTATTCTTTACCATTGTTATTTACAACTCAAGGTCCCCTTACTTGATTTCTTCCAAGGCTTTCAGCCCTATCATGCAGCCTTCATCAGTGGATGGAGTTTTCTAAAGTTTTTTTTGTCAAGATACTTTCAGTTAGTTTTCTTGATTGTATTGTTAGACTTTATATTACAGTTTACATTGAAATATGATTTTCTCAGTTTCACTTTTAAAATTTCCTAACATGTCTGTATCCTCTAATTTATTTAAATTGATACTATATAAATAAATACTATTGAAATTGGGACTGATTGGGACTTTTCATTTAGAAGTTACACACTACTGTTCACTGACTGTAACCAGATAATCTTCCAGTTATCAAAGGGTTGCCTAGTAACTCTGAACATGAAAAGCTCTTGAAATGTAGGCTACTGACAAATATCAGATATGACTTCACTTCCTTGTTTCAGCAGGACACTAAAATTATCATCAAAGATTGGTCAGCCAGTCTTAATGACTCTCAGTGCCTGAGTAGTCACGAGACACGGCTTGCTGAATCAGCACACAGCATTCAACAGCTATGAGGTTGAATGCACAGACATCACATTGCATAACACTTTTGCAGTGACTTCATACACAACACTATGGAGGCACACTCAAATATACAACCTATACAATGTGTTTTAGAAACTCCAAAAATCTTTCTTTAAGATTCAAGTTGCCTGAGCTCCAGACACTTAATTCTCAGCATCAGCTAAAAGACAGACTGTGATTCCTCTGCTGGAGCAGCAGCCATGAAGTAGCTGAATCAAGGTTATATATAGCTACTAAACTCAACTTTTTATTGCTCTGTAGCAATATCAAGACACTGAGGCACCGTACCAAAAGTAGACATATGCAGAAGAGTGAGAAGATGTCTAAGTGTGTAAAAGCTTTGACCATGCCATGAAATAGAGCAGCAATTCAAGCATGAATTAATGAGACTGATCGTTAGTTCCAGCACAGAGGCATCTAGTGGGCACAATGGCTGTGTGTGTCTCTCTAACATTGAATGCACAAACACATAAAGGACAAACATTTAGTCCACCTCCTGGGTCTTTGGCACGTATTGTGGAAAAAAGGGAAGGAGCCACAACTTGCGTCAGTTGTGGAGTGATTGATATTAGATAAACATCCCCCAGTATCAACAACAACAAAAAGCTTTTTACTGTGAAAACAACAAAAGGGGTGATATGAGTAACTTAACACAGTCTTTATCGGGAAGACATTAGAGGTTTTTAGAAAAAAAAATGCTGATTTGTATTCTGAGTGTTTTAAATGATATTTTGTCAAATGAATCTGAAATATTTCTAAGTTTAAAAAAATATATACTAGAACACAACTTCTAGGGGTAGGTTGATATCTTCCAGTCAAAATAAAACAATACTTAACCAAAGCAGAATAAATCATGCCTTTCCCTTTATAAGACAATCTACATTCATGTATTACCTTAATTGTAATACTTACTACATGGCCTACATGCAGCCTATAATGAATGTATCTAAAAAAAAACATTCCTCACAAAGGTAAGTCAAAATAGTAAAAAATGGCTGAAAAGATTGTTGAGTTTTAACATGTGCCTCTATACCCCACAACATCCCCAGAGATACTTATCCTCTCTGGAAGAAAATAATGAAAAGCAAGGATAAAAGTTGTGCAGGACGTACACAGAGTCCGCTCCAAACCGGGGACGCGTCGCCCTGCTGCGGCTTGTGCTGGCCCCGGACCCAGCTAATGCCCACCGCTCCCAGGACGATGCTCGCCACACCCAGGCCCACCTCCACCACGGACAGCAGGAGCAGGCTCCAAAGGATCTTGCGGCTGGAGCACATCCTGCCCCGGGCATCTCTCCAGCTCCAGCAGGAGGCAGACTGAGGGAGGAGAGAGGAGTTCGCTTCTCAGTGCTCCGAGGGCGGCGCGGCTCTACGGCTTCATGCCCGGCTGGAAAACAGCGGCTATCCGAACAAGTAGGTCCAAGTCGAGAAGAAAGGTTACAGGGAACCTGAGAGGTTCGGGTGAAGAGAGGGCGCTCCACTGAAGTTCCTCTGCTTGCTGAAGTGCCTGTGTGCCGCCTGGCGCTGTCCAGGGTACTTAAGCACCACTGCAAACACGCGCGCGCGCGCACGCACACTCACGATGCATGAATTAAGCCTCCGCCCCCATGTGGAAACATTCAAACACCACAGATGTAACATTATGAAGAAGTATGAGTATCCATGACAGCTCATTCAGCTGCTGATTAAATGGATTTAATTCCAGACTCTCGATCGGTTGAATAAACATATAAACTATGTGACTTACTGATATTTATGGCAATTTTATTTGTATAGCACCTTTTAACAACAAGGCAAATCTTCTTTACATCATGAAAAGGGCGGTTGGACAGGATATAAAACTAACAAAATCCTATTTATGCACTATTTATGACTTAAAACACACAAAAACAAGCTTAAATGGATTAAAATACAACAAAAAGAATTACAGTGCTGTGCAAAATATGACCACACAGCAGAAAATGTGATTTACTAAAAGCACTGCCCAACAGAAAAAGGTTAACTTAACTTGGAGAGCTGGAGCAGGTTGTAGCTTTTGTGGTGTGTTCCAGATAGGTGCATGAAATCTGAGTGATTCTTCAGCCATTAAAATTATCACTGCATTGGAATAAAAAGAAACTCTCAGCAGCTGCAAAGGTTTTATATGCAGCTTTTACAGGTCGGGACTGGCTTTGTCTTTGGGTTACTTAGGGAGATGACCGCCCCAAAACAGACTCACAGATATACTACATTGTTGTCATAGCAATTTAGACATGTGATTCCATTTAATTGTGAAACTGAATTACATATTGTGCCTCATTTACAGACTCACATGACAAAAGGAGTTATCCAGGCCTAGTTCAAGTAATTGTAACAGTGGTGTCTACAGTCTTTTATTGCTAAACAATGCATCATCTCATCCAATCTTACCTCCTCCTACAAGTCATGTTCTTGTTTCAAGTTCTAGTGCCAGACTCCCTCAACACTTACTTATGAAATCCCATACCAACATCATTTCTGGTTTTCGCTCCCCTCCCCTTCTTTCCTGAGGGAAGCTTTGGTGTAATTATGTTAACTTAATGATGCTGAACACCAAATCAGATCTGGATGATCCTCTGTAATCTTTACTCCATATCACCTCATAAATAGTTAAGCCACCTGGGATGTTATGAGTCACTACTTTCATTTGGGGTCACCAGGTAAAACAGGAAGCAAGTGACTCATTTACTGTAAGCCAAGGGCGTCACTTTCTGTTGAAAAGTGGTGGGGACATTTAAGGGCTCAGATTAGGGGTGTGACGAAACACTTGGTCCACGAGATGCAATAATGCATATTGGAGTCACGAGAACAAGACAACAAGATAGTTATATGTAATTTATAATAAATATTCATTGATGCAATTGGCTATTTGGTTGGGGGGTTCTCCCCCAGAAGATTTTGAGCATTAAACCCTTAATTTCCTGC
This sequence comes from Micropterus salmoides, assembly GCF_014851395.1. Classification (NCBI taxonomy): domain Eukaryota; kingdom Metazoa; phylum Chordata; class Actinopteri; order Centrarchiformes; family Centrarchidae; genus Micropterus; species Micropterus salmoides. Next base: position 20,948,805 of record NW_024040817.1, on the reverse strand, counting down.
ATTCTGGAGACATGTCTGCACCAATTTATGGTGGAAATGTCTTTATTTATATGAAGGGGAAAAAAATCAGGTGGATTCAGCAAATAAAAATATTATAAAATATAATGCATTAATCAGTAGCTTGTTTTGTTAGCCTAAGTTGCTTTTTTTGGACAAGGCAGATCTGTTTCTTCTATATTTACATTGCATTTCATGTTTTCCTATTGTGCAAGTAAACCTTTCTCATATCATTGAAATTGTTATTTAACATTTCTAGTTGCAAGCTAATTTTCAGAAGACCTTTAGCAAGTGATTTCAAAACAAAGGGGACAAAATTAGCCATTTCAAAAAGTGGTGGGGACATCCCCACTGTAAATGACACCTATGCTGTAAGCCAGTCTGTTTGGTACCATATGGCTTAAATTTGACAAAATATTCTCTGAAAATGTTTTACCTCTGTTTGTATATGGAAAATAAGAAATATCAGTAACAGTATGGTTCTGGGTTTCCACTGGGTCTGCAATATGAAATATTTTAGAAAAGTCAAATATCCAAGAAGCCACAAACTAAACATGCAAAATCAAGCATGACAAGCTATCTAGAAATTAGTGTGAGATATACTCTAAATATAAACTTAATTGCTGTCATAGGGTGCATCTAATGAACAGTGTTGTCATTACATTTAATATTAATAATACAAAAAAGTTTAATAACATTTAGATCCATTATAATTATTTGTCATCGTGACAGTAATCACTTACATACTAACTTCAACATTCTGGTGTTTAATGGAGGGAATTAATTTTTTTGATTTGTAATTCTTGCAGTGTTATAAAATAACATTTAAAAAAAGAATTCAGCAGCAACATCTCTTTCCAGAAACAGAGAACACATCTTACAGGATAATCTATGGAACACACTGAAAATTAAACCAGAACAATGTGCATGTCAAAGAGCCACCAAAATAAAATGACGGTCAATTTCAGAAATTGGACCCTTTAATTATTTATAATGCGCACAGGATGATAGGTCCGAATACAGTTCAGTGAACAGTACAGCTCCAAGGCCCCTGTGTTTCAATCAAAACATCTTCTTTTATATCACTTTACAAACTCAAGCAAACTTAAATGGCTTTAAAACATGAGTCCGTCATGATTCGTCTTGTTGCCTCCCCAGTCCTAGTATGTTCTGTCTGTTTTCCCTCTCCCTTGTGTTTTTGTTTTATTATCTGTCTGTCCTGTGTTGAGTGGGTGTGGTGCTCCTGGCTCTCTCTCTCCTCATCAGGACACCTGTGGCTTCCTACTCACCTGAAGCAGATTCAGCAGTCACCACTGCTGTCTAAAGCCCCCGGCTTTCCTACCAGTCCTTGCTAGATTGTCATTTGCTATGGTCAGCCTTACAGTTTTTTTCTTGTGTGCCTTTTGTGGTTTAGATCTTAGCTTGGCTTTTTGTATTTTTGCTCCTGCTCCAGATACCTGCTACAGTCCTAGAAGCCCAGCCTGCCTGCCTGCCTGAACCTAATTGCCCGCTCTCAGTCCCAGTCTCTCAGAGGATTTCAAAGCACCATCACTACCTATTGTTTAATAAAACCTCTGTACCTGTTTCTAACCTTGCTTCCGTGTCTGGTCCTGAATCCTGGAAAGCCCAGCCTAACAGAGTCATTTGAATTGAGGTTGGTGTAATCTAAATTCTTATGCTAGCAAGAAGCTTTGCTGCTCCCTGTGGAAATATATGCACCACTGTCTTGTTGATGTCATGACATCTACAGTTACATTCCTAGCAATCATTTATTCTTTGTACAAGTGAATAGAAATATGGACAATGGCCCAAAGTTACAAACTGTTCATATTTATTGCTTTTGTTGTTTAATCAAAGTAACATTCATAAAGGTCTTTACTCTCTTCTACAACAATAGATGCTGTCCAGTGGAAAACTGAATATTTGGTGTATTTTTAGTGTTGCTTCGTGGTTTGAGGAAATTCTCCTACTCTGCAAAATAAACCATTTACATAAATAAACTATGAGATTTTTACTGGACTACAACGACATGCCTCACAACATTATATTACCAAGTACCTGTGTAGAGCCAAATGTTATATTTGTAACAATAAGAGTATTTCTCTGTACAGCATGATTCTAATTTGCCTTTTTAATAAGGAGGAACAGAATCACAATAAGAGCCACTTATGAAGATCAGATTAAGCTCTGCACTTGTTCATGTGCGCATGATGACAGGCCTTGCAGATAGCTTGTATCCTTGGTAAGATGACCTCTCACAGTATAGTTTGCAGCCAATTAAAGAATCTCATGTAAGCCTCGTTATCCTCATCCAGCATCAGGAGGAAGTCAGCCAGTGTTGTGGCATCAGTAAAGTCATTTACATGAATGAAGGAAGTGCCTGGGGCAAAATACTCATAGTTCCCTCTCAGTGGGTCCAAAACTATCAGCACAGTGCCAGCTGCCAGAGATCCATTGAACGCTTCTGTAATGTAATCTCTGTGAATTAAATTCTGTAAGGAAAGGTAGAATTTGCAGGTCCTGATAGGCAGGAAAAAGTACTCACTCTTCAAAAGGAGCCATAAAAGATGTCCACCTTGATGTGTTTCACAAGCTCACTGTAGTTGAATCTCTCTTATGATTTTGTATTGAGATCATTGCTATCCGCAGTTCAAAAAAGCAATAATTCCTTCTTCTCTCTGTATTCTTCTTGACAGTCACTTGCCAACAAATGTGAATATCTGCATCCTTCCTGTAGATCAATGCCCTGCTATCTTATGTGTGTTGGTAGGTGAGTCAGATTTAAATCAGATCTACCTCTGAAATCTGGCTCTAGGTGACGAGGGAAGGTTGGAGAAGTAATCGTGGGTAGGTCTGTGAAATACCAAAACTCTATGAGCTCTGGAGAATAAAGATCTGCCATCTGTGAGGTGGCACAGTCTTGAAAAGCAATCATTTTGTTTTTGGCCAGAACCACAGCAACATTACAGGCTTGTCTGTCTGTTGTGTCAGTGGTGTTTTGGGATGTTTTGTAAAAGTTGGCCCGCTTTGCCAGATGCCCTGAATGAGCTGGAGGAGGATGACATTTTGGAGATGGAAATTACTCATAGTACATTAAAAACATAACTATGATTCCAGCCAGGACGAAAATAACTGTCAGGGTAGCTCGTAAACCCCCCCAAAACTGGAATGGAAGCCATATTAAACCTGCAAGGAACAGAATACCGTGTACAATTTGCACTGGCAACACATTCCCTCAGCAAGAGAGTTTAAATGAGTCCAAACTTGCTGTTAAATCAAAAGCAGCAAAGCCATTTTGGAATTCTTGTCTAATTTACTTCTCTCCAAAATGTTCAACTATTCCATTAAGACTGGCAGTTTATCTCATTTTGGCCATCTTATGACAGCTACTTTAACGGCAAGATGTGGCCAGAATAATCAAGTATATTGTTTAAAATCTGTGTGTTAATGTGGATGTGTGAACAGCTATTATTGGGTTTTTCATGAAGAGTACCTTCTACCTAGGCCATGAACTATGGAAAAATCCTGGTCTCTTGACATTTGCTCTCAGGCAAGGCAGTTGGGCTGAATGAATTCTTTGCTGAGTTTATTTAATAAAGCACCTTACACAGAACAAGTCACAGAGTGCTTTACAAGAGTAAAATAATATAGTGTCATATCAATAGAGCCAACAATAAAACAAAAGCATCAATGTAAAATAGTAGCTTTATAATAATCATTAAAACACAAGCAACAACAACAGAAAACAGTAAAATAATCAATTAAACATAAGCAGCAACGTTTTAAAATTCACAGTCAGTCAATAAAACAGGCAGTAACGGACCTTAAAATACATACACTTGCATTCTTTAGATAGTGCATGGCAAGACAAAGGCCAGCTTAAATAAAAGAGTCTTCACCTGTTAAAAAGACTGCAGAACGTAAGTCTAAGGGAAGAGCATTCCACAGTGTTAAAGCCACCACTTGAAATACACGACCACCTGATGTTTTCAAGTGAGCACACAGAAGAACTAGTAAGTCCATCCATCTATCCATCCATCGTCAACCGCTTATCCTGTGTACAGGGTCACGGGGGGGCTGGAGCCAATCCCAGCTGACATTGGGCGAAAAGGCAGGGTACACCCTGGACAGGTCGCCAGTCCATCGCAGGGCCACAACTAGTAAGTCCTGGTTTGAAAACCTAAGTGGCCTAATGGTGATCTACAGTTGAAATGGGTCGGAAATGTACCCAGGTGCATGACCAAGAAGGGCTTTATATGTGAAAACGAACACCTAAACTGAATCATGAACCTGACAGCGAGCCAGTGTAACAATGACATTAATAGGTGTGATGGGACTTGTCCTGCTAGACCTGGTCAACAGCCTTTCAACAGCATTCTGGACCATTTGTAGACGGTCCCGAGATGACTTGCTGAGGCAGGTGAAGAGGGAGTTGCAGCAGTCTAACTGGGATGAAATGAATGATCATCTCTAGTTCTGGTTGTGGCATATCAGGTTTGGGTCTGGCAATGTTTCTTAAATGGAAGAAACATACGGGTCAAAGATTTGATATGTTGATCAAAGTAGATTGTAAGTAGATTGGTCAAACACCAAGATTCTTGAGGATTGACTGAACTGTTGACGAAAGTTACCCAATACGCTGAGCTGTCATGGAAGCTATGCTATCGTATGCAACAAAAAGGAATCTTATCTGTGTTAAGCTATAAAAAGTCCAGTCCTTAATGGCAGTAAGGCAGTTGTTCCATAACTTGGACCACTCAGTCAACAGATATGATGAAATGATTGATTAACGAAACAGAAAGATGTATGAGGCTTGCAGTTGCTGAATAGCATTGTGGGGAAACTGCAAAAGGGAAATCCGCCATAGCACCCAGGCATGACGGACCCCCTATAAACCTATGGAGAGGAAGAAGGAGATCAGGAGGCGGGACAGAGAAAGGGGTCAAGGGGAGGGATGCAGAATGCCAGAGCGAAGAAGAAGAGGTGGGAAGTGTGGGAAGTGTGGGTATTTATGGAAATGCTGGCAATGATGTGATTGATGTGTGGTCCTGCTCCTGAAACTCTGCTAATTAGCTCAAAATTTCAGCTTAGAAATAGGCCTATACACTGTTAAAACTGTTACTTGGATCTAACTCAATAAAATTAAGACAACATTTTCCAACTATTTTTTTCAAGTTTAGTGAACTAACTGATATTTTGAGTAAAGACAACTTAATAATGTGAATTTCAATGTATGCAAAAATATTAAGTAGCATTTTCAGAAAAAGCCAATAAATTGAGTACTATCAATGTAGAAAATATCATCATTTTATACACATTAAACTTAATTAAAATAGGTAACTTAAATGAAAAAAATAAGTAGATAATGTTCTGATTTATTAATTTTGATCAATTTACCCTCTTTGTTTTGAAAGTGTAAATAGCTTCAAATAAATAGTTGCTACTATGTCAATTTCCAACATTTATTAAATCATTGCCATATCCAAAACAGTAGCAATGAGCTGGACAGTATAAACATTGGTATTCAGGCATTCAAGAAAACATGCCCTCAGCAAATAAAGTGCAGGTTAGTGGAACACCTTCACAGTACAGTTCTGTGTACATAATGTTACAAAATTTAAAAATTTAAAATTAAAATTTAAAATTAAGTAACAATTTACAAACCAAATTCAAAATGAGCTGGATAGTGTTAACAATCAATAACATCTATTCATGCATTAAAAAAAGCATGACCTCAACTTATAAAGTGCAGGTTAGAAGAACACCTTCACAGTATATTTTACTATGTGTACATACATAATATTAAAACATTTTAATATCAAGTTAACTGGCACTTGCTATTTTTTTAACAATTCACATGCCATATCCAAATAGTGGGAATGAGCTGGACAGTATAAACAATCAAGAACTTCTGTATTCATGTATTAAACAAAATATGACCTCAGCTTGTAAATAGTAGGTTAGTAAAACACCTTAAAACGATAGTTCACTTCAAAATGAAAATTCTGTCATCATTTACTCACCCTCAAGTTGTTTTAAACCTGTATGAATTTCTTTCTTCTGCTGAACACAAGGAAGATATTTTGAAGAATGTTCTTCCATAGTCTTTTTATTTTTTTCTAATATGGAAGTCAATGGGTCCAGTTAACTGTTCGGTTACTGACATTCTTCAGACATCTTCCTTGTGTCCTGTAGAGGAAAGAAATTCATACAGGTTTAAAACAACTTGAGGGTGAGTAAATGATGACAGAATTTTCATTTTGAAGTGAACTATCCTTTTAACAGTACAGTGTGAACATAATATTGAAACATTATAACACTAACATTACAGGTCACAAGCATGACCATCTGACCTCAACTTGGCATAATACCTTCACAGCGTGTGTGAATATTTTGAAACATCTTTAGTCAAACATCTCACTGATCTCACCTACTGACCAGTTTTTAAAGTGCAGCTTCACAGCAGGTCTATTTTGTGTGTATAAAATATAATTACTTTTTCACACCAGGAAGTATGACCTGTGTACAGTATAAAACATGACAAGGATAAACCATTACAACACCCTGAATGTCCAATTATGTCCAATATAACATTGGACATAACACCCATTATGTCCAATGTATAATGATGTTGAACAGACAAAGAAAACAGCTGTTCACAAGTGCAGTGACAGTCATGTCTGAGTGCCTAGGCAAGGAGTTTGTTTTTCAGGGTCATGAACTTGGGGCTTGGTTTTGGGCGCAGTGTGTCAAGTCCCACGAAAAGTCTTTGAAACACCTCAAATGTTTTGGAAAGCTTGGATGGATACTCAAGATTGAGTGCATATGTCAACCCAAGCAGGAAGCAGCATGCTTTGGCCAGGTTTCCAAGATTGGTAAGGACTGGTATTCCCTCAATGATGATTCCTACTGCATCTGGCTCACGGCAGACATAGATGCTCATGTTCTTAATTTTCAGGTCCTCATGAACAATGGTCTCTGCGGCCCCCTTTTGAGATACAAGATAAAGTATTTAAGACAAACAATCTCATTTATTAAGAAAAATAAATAAATGCATAAATAATCCACTACCTGCCAAATGCTGGTTCATTCAGTTCACATTAAAGGGAAACGCTTGCCAAAATTTAACCTAGGCTATTTTTGTTAATCTACCAGAGTCATTCTTTCTTGTAAAAGCATAATTAGAATGGAAATGCCACTCTCAAGATTGACTTTTTTCATATGAAGTCGAAATGCCTTTTGAATGCTAGGGGCACTACAATGATGGCATAAAAATCACTATTTTTAAAACACTAAGAAGGCTCAACACAACATGAAACTGTACTTGAAGTGTCACCAGGGGCTCTACACATGGACTCGAGCATTGACAAAATTGTGTACCGTATTTTCCGCACTATAAGACGCACCTTCAATGAATGACCTATTTTAGAACATTTTTCATATATAGGGCGCACCGGATTATAAGGCGCATAAGATACTGCAGTCAAACGTTTGACTGGGTTTGCGTTATGCATCCACTAGATGTGCCAAAGGGAATGTAGCGAATGCGCGGCACCGGAGGTGAGGCGTTTTAGTAAGCGTGAGCGCGCTGGGGCAGGCACGTAACTTGCATTCGCAGCCTGACTCATGAGTATTCATGTGCGGCGGCTCGCTGACAGCAACAGCAGGCTGTTTGAATGAGACGACCCGGTTACTGTGAACAGGGAGCGCTTTATGAACATTCTGTGACGCGCGAGCAGCGCGGGGGACAGTGTGTCTGTTTGTGTGTCTGTTAGTAAGAGTGAGCGGTCACGTGACTTACACACATAACATGATTTATACGAGGTTGAACTGGCCGTGTGACAGAGCGGGCATAAGATGGACACGAGCGCGAGTTCACGGGCGAATTTAATAACGCAGAGCGTTATTAACCAATTGATTCATATGTAAGGCGCTCCGGATTAGAAAATTAAAGGCTTTTAAGTGCGCCTTATAGAAAGGTTTTGTACGACTCACTTTATCAGTGGCGGCTGCTGTTTCGTGTGCCTATGTGACATAGGGCCAGTCATTTGTTTGTGTCTACTAGAGTGCCAACCTGTGAGGAACTCTTAAGACAACTGATGTTTAGTTTTATGTGTCGCCTGGACAAGTCAGTGATTCATATTATTTAAGCGCTAGTTAATCCCTGAAAAGCTGTTATAGACACACTTCTAGGTTAAGACAACATTGGTGCAATACCCTGTAGATCATACATACATACATACATGTTTGTGTTTCTGGTAGCTGGAATTTTGTCAATCTCCAAATGCAATGCAACATGAGGAGAGTAAAGATGGAAAGCTCCTAAAGTTTGTTTCCATATAAATTGCCATGAGCTAAGTTATCATGCTTTTTATTGGAATTACAAGTTCATGACATTTCCTCATATGTAGTTCATTACATTCGGAGATCGAATACTTTTGACTGTCAAAATTCTAGCCACCGTAAACACTAACTGATAATGTGAGTCGCACAAAACATTTCTTTTTAGTAAACTGTGTGTACACAAACAATGTTGTCAATGCTCAAGTTCATGTGTAGAGCCGCTTGTTTTAAAACTAGCGATTTTGATGCAATCATTGTAGTGCCCCTAGCACACCCATTCAAAAGGCATTTTGACCTGAAAACGAAAATACGGTCAATCTTAAAAGTGGTATTTCCATTCTAATTATGCTTTTACAAGAAAGTATGACTCTGGTAGATTAGCAAAAATAGCCTAGGTTGCAATTTGGCAAGAGTTATCCTTTAACAGTCCGCACAATTTAAACATGTTCACCAGACTGACCCAAACCTGCTTTGAGACAATACTTACACAGTAATCCGAGATAAGCTCCTGTCCACTCTCTCCCATATACTCAAAGAGGCATCTCAGAGTGACATCTCTCTTCTTCACTGTAGTGGCACTTGGGTCCTAGTTAATAGAACAATAATGAATAAATTATTTTTGTTGGTAAATTCACTCCAACCCTGTAATTACTGTAGGTCTGTATTATTTTTTCTTTTTTATTCATTATAATATATTAATAGTAATAACACGAGACAATTTAGAAAAAAACTGGCTAATTAACAAAAAAACAACAACAAAAGAAAAACCACCCAGATAAGCAAGATGCTGAAAAAACTGAAAAACAAAACCACTCAATTGATTAATATCGTACCTTAACTTTGTAACCAATTTTTCCCTACCTGTATCAGATCCATCAACAACTTTTTGATGCGTTGACCAGTTGCTCCTCCCTTGGCACTAAAGAGTTCTAGGAGCTTTGGGGTGTATTTGTCCAGCTGTGACATAAACGTCGCTTCCAGGGAAACTGCAGTACATCTTCGGAACTCCTCGTTTACCTGTAAGACAGCAAATGTTTGACTTATTTAAGGGGGTTTAAAGATTAATCTACTATCTCATGTCCAAGTCACAATTTCTAAAAAGTTCTCAGAAGTGAGTAGTGTCAGCAAAAACTGAATGATAAGTCACTTACCTGGAATGGTTCGAAGAGGGCAGGCCATCTTTCCTTGAATTCTGCCACACCAGGAGACTTGGTAATAACTTCCTGTCTTCTCCAGCTGTATGTTATGGCCATCATATCATTTGTGCTCCTGACAGAGTCCTTTGACTGATGGGCAGCAATTAGGTCAAGTCTCAGATTCTCAAGGGTGTCATCTGTTTCACCATGTGGGTGTGAGGGCAAGTAATTCACCTCTGCCCTCTTTGGTTTCTTGACATTTTTAGCGGCTTTTGCTCATCACTTGACTTGTTTCTCAGTGAGTTTATCAGGAGTTCAGTGCTTCCAAGTGCTTTCCGTTTTGTCCGGTAGTTTCCACACTTATACTTTAGGCTTACCTGCCACCCATAAATTCCATTAAAAGATCCGGGCTCCTTTAAGCAGGGATGCTTTGCAACTAGTGCCTCTGCCACTGCACATCTCTGGGCATCATTGGGGTAAGCTGTGTAGAAAAACATGGCCTCTGCCAGGCGCTCCAGGATGTCTGATTTGATACTTGGTGATGTCATAGGGGTGCCATCTCTTAAATAAATCTCATTTCCTTGTCTTAAGGCCAGTTCAGTGTTGTGTGAGAAGGTTGGAATTGGAAACACAGCAGGCCATGGGCTCTGCCTTTCAGAGGGGGATGGACTCGGAATGACGGTATCCACTGAGTTCCCACTGAGACTCGTACACTCACAGAGAGAGCTGACATCAGAGGCATCTGGGGTGCTTTCCTGGGGAACAACGGTCAGCGTCAACTCCAGCGGTGTATACACAACTTTAAGTGTGCACTTATCTTTCAGCTCATTGGTAGATGTTAGGGTGAAGAAGTCATCAAATTCCTCATCTTTGTATTCAAGACTTATATCTGTGGGGATGGAAAAATGTTCTTTGACAGCTGCAACCAACTCATTCACAGTTGAGGGCATGCCACTGCTGAGAGTGAGCTTCTTGATTTCATGATCGATGAGGACCCGGAATCTCACAGTTTGCTCCATTTCTAAGAAGAGTTATGTTGGAGACAGATGTGGCGCTTCAATATCACCATTTGCTTTCCTGCAACAATATAGGCAGACAGAGGATATACATCAGTAAGGCATCGTTGCTCAACGAGAGTTATGTGGTCTGTCTTCTCCAGATAATATCCGCGATAATGTTCATCAAACCAGGATATCTGTGTTCTCACAATAAAATACACTCTTTCCTCGATAAGTGCAATTTGAAGAATCACTGCAAAATCAGGAAGACCTGCAGTAGAACCAAAGGCCACAATCATGCCTTTTAAGTACCTCGATCCCTGATAGGTGACTGTGTCAGCCAGCTGAACATGAGACTGAGAAGGAGATATATGCCTGATTGACTCCTGAACATTTACATGTAGGACATCCACTGGAACTGATGTTACTCTTACAACACTAAGAGCAGGCAAAACTGTTGTGGAATGCAGGTTGTGGCTTATCATAAGCTGGTGCTTTGTAGCCAGGGACAGGAGAATGTTCTTGAAGTTGCCAGTATGCCTTACAATCCGTTTAAACTGGCTGTGTTTTGCGTCGAACCGCATCGTCCAGAAAGCTATAACTGGTCCAAAAGCTTTTATCAAAGCAGGATAGTGCTCTAAAAAGTGGTGCTTCGGGATTAATTCTTCATTAGGGAACACTTCCTGGAATCTGTGTCGGTGTTCAGAAATTTTTGAGTCAAGATATGCAATGCTTTCCTCATTATGGACTGGACCCACAACAAGCTCAACAATGTCTTTTAAAGACATCAACAGAAGCCAGGCTGGATCACTCAAAGGTATTTTGTGTCCAATAATGAATGGCAACAGTCGTATGAGGGACCAATTTTCATGCGCGTTTCCTCCAATCTTGTTTCTTGAGGAGAAGGTAGCAGGCACTGGCTGAGGAGAGTTAGTTTTGTCAGACCACTTATATGGAAACTGTGAAATAGCACTGTTAAGTTCACTAAATGTGAAATATTTCTTAGAAATAAAAACACTGAAGCACAGACCCAGTTCTAAGGGAACAATCCCTTCAAAAACGTCATGTAATATGTCAGGTGGATAGCCAGTGACACAGTGGAAATAGCTCAGATTTTCAGTCAATGGACAAGCCTTTTTAACACCGAAACAATGTGTCAAGGCAGGGTTTTCTTTGACAGTCAATACATGAGTTGCATGTGCTTCTTGGGTGCGAGCCGGAAAGGCACCAGACCTCACCTCCTTTATCTGATATTCTGATCGCTGTCCAAGACAAAATCTGCAAATGAATGGACCAGAAAAGTTTTCCACTAATCCACAAATTGAATGTGCCCCAAGATTGTCTGCTGCAACGCAAAACACACTTCCTTTCACATTTTGTCCTACTGAGGAAATGTAGATGCCGTCACGCTCCAAGATAGCAATGTCTTTTAACAAAGGGGCAAGCACTTCCTCATAACCAAATCTTTTGATGTCCACTGCTTTACATAAAAGGGCCAAGTACACAGAGCTCAGAGTTGACCGAGATGAGTGTGGAATGTTGCCAAACACCCAGTATACAGCTGTAATCTTGTGCTTCTTTCTTGAAGTTCCCAGTGGATTGCAAATTTCGAAGTCATCAATGTACAGTACAAGTGTAATTCTTAGTTCTTCAGAATAAAAAGAATTATCTTTATAGATTGTACCGTCTTGATATGATTCATATTTAGTAGATGGCTTGTCCTTTTCTTTACTCAGAACTTTTTCTCGAAGATCTTCTTTACCCAAAATATTAATCAAAGACTTAAGAATTGGAATATACTGGAAACTTCTCTTCTCATTTGGTTCAAGGACATACTCAACAGGCTCAACAACTTCAAATTTTTCTGTATAATACTTCCGTCTCTTGAACGATGAGGATAGAGGACCAGCACTACTAAGTGCTGAGCTTAGGGGATTGGAATTGCACAATTCTTCACAAGATGTAACAACAGTGTCATCAATGGTTTGGTTATTTTTCTTAAAATGTGAAACAATGATACTTTTAACTGAAGATATGCATGCAGAATTTGCTATGAAGTGAAGATCATCAACCAATTCATCAATGCACCGAACTGAAACATTATGAACACTCTAATTTCAACAAGAGGGATGCTATATACTCTACAACTACACTGCTTCCATCTTCCTCTTCATAGTGTGCATTAGTGCTACTGCCTTCATGATTAGCATCATTGTGGACCTCATCCTCTTCAGAGGCTTCAAAATCAAGTGCTTCCTCGGGTAACCCACAAATAATCCCTGGTTTGAAATCTTGTGATGTATATGGAGTATGCTTTCTGTGTTTGTGTGTTGCAAACGTCCCATACACATTTGTTTGGTGATCACATTCTATGAAGACACACTTAACAGTCTCGTTATTCTTGAGATGGTGACCTATATGCTCAAAAAAATCCTTTTCGTTGTTAAATCCAGGGTTTTGACACAAAGGGCAGGTAAATGAAAGACTTACTTGTGGTGAGATGAAGGATTTAGCTTCTGGGTGGTATCTTGAGAGGTGAGAGCGGAAGGAACTCCAGGATTTAAAAGAACATGGGCAATCTATATGAATACAAGGCAAGGCATGGCTGTGTCCAAAAGTCCCATGATGCAGTCTATAATGCTTTAAAATGTCACTTTCCTGGTACCACAGTGTTGCACAATTTACAGGGCCATCCCATCTGTCAATAAAAATAAATAAAGTTAGTTACATCTAGCCTTTTGAATACAAGCCTGACAAAATCCATAAAAAAATACACTTAAAATACAAATGAAGATTATCCTGCTGGACAAGACAAGAATGGGTAACTTTAGTTCATCACAGAATTTATTTTAGAAAATAATCTGAAACATCATGTCAACCTCATGTCTAACCATCACAATTGACTAATTGTTAGGTTAGATAGCCTAAAATACTTGTAACCTCTCTTGCCAAAATATTAGTGGAACAACTGGAATGACTGCAAAGTGTGTTGGTGTGAGATGTGTGAATGTGCCACAGTCAAATACAAAGTTTTCCTGTTAAGACAAACACGTGTAAAGCACGCTGGATGAGGAGAAATGGGCCTGCACCTTGAGCACCACGGTTGAGGTGTGTTAACCGCGGGCGGTGTGGGTGTATTTCAGGCTATGTGCTAATCCACATTAGCTAACAGTGCCCACACTCATAGTTGCAAATGTTTGCTCCCTCATCAATGTGGTTTTGGTTAGATTGTGTGGATTGTGTACTCGCCAAAGTAACTGCTGCACTGGCACATTAACATTCATATCCAACCGACGATAATCAGTAATCACTTAACTTAGCTAACGTTAGCTGTGGCTACGTGTGTCTGTCGTAGCTTCGACAGCGTTGGCAGCGGACTCAATGTTTTTGAAGAAGTTACAAACACCTCTGAAACATTAAACTATCACACAAAGTCAACATTACTTATACAACGCGCACACACACGTAACGTTAGATTAATACAGTAATTTATGTGGCTCAAGTTAACAAACTGTTTGAGGTAACGTTAACGTTAGAGCACATTCGAAATTGGCGCTCTTCGACAGAGCGATTGTGCAGCACAAAGACGTTAATTAGGGTAAAATCTCACTTTTAACAACACAAAGAGTTACTTACATGAGGTACGTGAAGTATTATCCGGCTCCGTAGAAAACCCCGTTCGAATAAACTTCTGGAACAGACGAGAATGAAGGATTTGCCCGGGCTTGTTCTTCTGTTGCTGCAGGTAGTGGGCGGGTCGTGTCTTTTTACGTCTGATACGTCCATAAGGATACGTCTGATATAAACTTTTAAAATGAGTTTTGTAAAATCAATTTATGGTGAAGTCCAATTAAATTAATTTTATTATAGAAAATATTAAGTTACGAAAATATTCACACTTTTTTACTTTTTGAAAACTCAAAAAACAAAGAAAGAAAAATAAGTTAATTTATTGGAATAAATATAGTTTTTAAAATTAAGTTATAAGGACAATAGCACTGAACGAATTTTTACAGTGTAGTTTTTTTGGAGGGGACGGATCAAGGTTAGTCTATTTCAAAAGAAGTTGCACACTTCCATGTTGAGGGAGCTATTTATGATCGTGACCAGACAGGGCTTGAAGTGTTGCTGATTGTGGACTTTAGGGTTGTGTTTACTGGAAGAATTTAACGTGGCAAAGTAAGAAGCCCTCGCACCCTTAACCATAATGTTAAACTCAGTCAAAAGGTCTTTGTGAGACATGGAACTCTACCCTCTGATATTAAGGCCAAAAACAAATGGTGTCATTTAACCAGGGAGGATGAATTTATGGAGGAAAGATGAGGAGTGACATGACTCAAAGTAGTGCATGTACACCTCATCATTCAAGTCCAGGTGGAGCAGAAACTCTGCCCGTGACTTTGCCACTTCATTTATGTAGTTAAAGGCATTAGAGGGAAGGAACTGCTTGTAGTATTCCCTTGGTAGACCCAAAACTACAGGGACTTTTCCACAAGGGGCCAGTTAACCTGTGTGGTAGCCTCTGTGGATCGAGTTCTCACATGAGAGGTAAACATCACAGCTAGAAATGCTTGAATAATAGTCTTCACAGCACAAATGGTGCACTGTGAAAGCTGCACCAAAGATGTGTCTGAACATTTAATGATAATATCTCTTTCTTTTACAGCCATTCTAGTGGCTGGGTTGTTGTTACTGACAATCCAAACCACTGGACTGTAGGCTTTTTATTTGGATCTATGCCTTCATGATATTCCTCAACAGTGTTTCATTGGGAAGTTGTTGTCATCATCTGTGGGAGCAGAAATAGAAGTAGAGGTGATCACTTCGATAACTACATCAAGGGCTGCACCAAATAAAGTGGAAATGTGCGCCTGGTTCTGGAAGTAAAAGTCTCATTCATCATTCCCATAAAGGTGACTCACAGTTACAGCTTGGATTGGCATTAAAATATTGAAATCATCAGTTCAAAGGATTAACTACTGCTTTAGATGAATTTCTCCATATGTTGAAGTGGTTTACATGCCATAGTAAGAACAATACTTGGCATTTAAAGTGTTTAGTGTCTTTCACCACTGAATAATGCATGCTGGTCTCACCTTCCCACAGAGGGTAAGGGTTGGATGTATCTTTTTGGTTTTCAGTAGACCGACTGAGGCAAGCTTTTGACACTTGAACACACATATGAATGCTAAGACATGATAATGAGGCAAACCTCAGGAGCCCAGAAACAGAAACCAGTTGTATTTGCTTACGCTGCTGAACACTGTTTTTGCTATCATCATGCTACACCTCTATCATGTAGTATGATGATTGTCAAGGTGGTCCTGGTGATATTGATTATTTTCATATGGTTGTCCGCTCAAACAGAATCAAGGATATATATACACTGGCACACAGTTTTCAATATAAAAGGACAAATTTGTGAACTCACACTCAGAGAATTTGGAAAACGTGAGGGATTATTCTTCAGCCTCATCTGTCCCCCTGATGAAGCCACCAAACCCTAGAAACAAACAAGCCCAAACACAAACAGCAGCCAACACACAAAAGCAATCAACCACCACTGACACACACAAGTCAAATCCGCAGATTAATGCATGCAAATGAAAGGACACAAAGAAGAAAATGTTAACACACTGTATTCATGGACACATGCAAGTCAAATTTGTTATTCAAGGTGAAAGTCAAATGCATATCATTGTCAGCTCTTGGAGAAAAATGTTTCTATGACTTGTAGATAATCTAAAAGCAATGACATGCTCGAAACAACAACGCCACTCTAAACAAACCCTACCTTTAAATAGTGCCACTCAGTAATCAGTCAAAATCCCAGTGGTGAGCACATGCCTTCTGACTGAGACATGCTTTGAAGTGATTGTAGAAAACATTCTTGATGATGAGTAACATTATCTGAACTGGAAGTTTTAGTCTATTGTTTGCATTTGATTTGAATATTTGATGTTTGGTTCTTGTCACTGTCTGGCCTTCTTTTCCATTTCAGGCATTTTCTTATAGTTTAATCCCTATTTAAATATACCAGATTTTTTTTTTATTTCACGTGTTAAGTGCTGCTGGGGATATTAAGGATTTCATACAAACAAAATTAACTTAAAAGAACAACATATCACTGGATACAACAAATACAAACAAACAAACAAAATGGCAAATGTAGAGTAAATCCTTGTCTGTGATTGGTTATTCCAGCTTTGAACATACATTGATTAATCTTATTCTTCACACAGCCAATAACTTTCTTACTCTTAAATTATCTCTTTTTCATTATGAGTGCTTTTTAAACAACATTTCTCAGAAGCCAGCTGATCAGTTAAACAGATAAATCTGACTTTAAATCTGACATTGGGCCCTACCATAGATTCTTCTCTCCATATGGAGACTTAGTATCTTCAATAAAACTCCCCACTGCCAGCATGCCTTTCCCAGCCCCTCTAAAAAAAAGTCAAAAATTCCATAATCCCACACATGGTGGGTTCCTCTTATCTTTCTTAAATAAAAATCAAAGCATTTGCACTGAGAAAACCTAACTCAATAAACATACATCACCTGATTCAGGCTTTCTACTTGCATGTGTGCATGAAGAGGTTTATAACTGATCAATTATCAATTGACTCGCTGAAGAGTAAAAGCAGCTACCACAGGATCCAAAGTCATAGAGCCGTGTGTTACTTTAGGCGTTGCTGTTTCAGGGGTGTGTTTAGAGTTCATGTTTTCAGCGCTACTTCCAGGATACTCAAAGCAGCTGCAACCAAAAAATAAGTGATGACATACCAGATTAAAATGTGAAAACATGGATTAATGCATGTGTCATGACTCTTTCACCTGTGTGCATGATCAAGTAATGATCATGTTAGACAAGTTTACCATTTGCGTATAACCAAGCACAATGCCTGTAGTCGCTTTTACCCAGAGGAGCTCTCAGACACAGACATCCCAACAAACCCAAACTTCACAAAAAATCAACATGCTGCTGTGCCCCAAAACAAAGACAAGGTGTTCTGATTTTGCTATTTTCTCTTGAAAAGAAAAAGAGGAATGCGAGTAGCAACAACAAACACTACCGATCAATGTTTTGTAGCGGCTACACCCGGAGATGCACATTATTTTATTAAATTAAATGTTTATTTATTTCATTTTATTCATCAGTGATATGTGTGCAGCAACTGAATTGTTACAATGTTACTTTGTCAAACCTATTTATATCAATGACGGTATAAGCTACAGAAACACCTTTTTGTATAATTCAGTACAATTCAACAGCACCTAAACTACATCTTCCAAAATGATCATAACAACAGCACCTCTCTAAAACCGTTTCAAGAAAAACTGAACATTAAAACCTTCACAAAGGTATGATTTATTGCATGACTATTGTATTAGACTGCTTTAGATTCAGCTAGGTTTACTGAGTTATCACTTAGTAATAAACTAAGTCTCTCACTGTAACTGACATAAAGAATTTATTTCCCTAAATTGGGTAAAAGGGTTAACCGGATGACTTGCAGGTGAGGGTTAAATATTAGGTGGCATGAGATGTGAAGCATGTGTGGTGCTGATGTTGCGGGTGGACAGCAAAGTGTTCTTTGTTTAGCTGCTGTGGGTAAACAAAGGCAACGAGTTGCACTGGTGGTGTTTACATACAGCATGCATCCTCTTTTGAGCATGTAATGACAGCTAGATTAAGCCAGATTCGCGTGAGGACTGCAAGATTCTGTCAGCGAGGTGATTTGCCTCTGTTTCTGCTGAATGAAAAAAGGTCAAACTGACAGCTATGGGCAGGTAAAAGACGTCTCTCACTGATGCCAGCAGAATGACTTTCTATGGTCCAGTAAGTGAAACTGGGTCTGGAGATCCAGAAGTAAGAAAACCTCATTCAAAATCACACTGACAATTGCAAAAATGCAAATTACTAAACATCAAGGCTCGATATGTACTTGCTCAGCAGTTTTTGATTGCTAACAAATAAATTGTTGTTTACTGTACCTGTGTTAAAGGATTAGTCTGGCATTAGACCACATTTTCATACTGTCAACAAATCCTATGAAAAGACCTAAACCATGTCTCAGTCTGTCTCTTTATACTTTCTGACTTCCCTGCCCCGACCGTGGCTCTCAGCCCCAAGCCCATTTGTTCCCGCTGAAGACATAAATCTTTAAAACAGGTCACAAATATATACTTAGATTTTTAAAAGAGGCTAAGTCATTTCCTAAAACAGCTGGGCGCTGTAGTTTTTTGGAAACTTTACACAAACAGGAGTAAATAATGCATTTATTGGGGGCTACTTTTGGTAGCGGATTGATATGTGCTAGTGAGTATTTCCAGCAGCAGGGTGGTATAAATAATAAATAAATAAATAAATAAATAAATAAATAAATAAATAATAAATAAATAAATAAATAAATAAATCTACAGTGCACATGTCCATGTTAATGAAGGAACACATCACCTATTGTGAAATGGGAATGCTCACTGTGTATTTGATTATTATTATTATTATCATGGACAAAAATGGAGCTCTATGACACAGAGAGATAAGCTGTATCTGGGTTTTGGACACACAGATTTGTTGGATCAATTTGGTTTTGGTCTTTTCACGGGACTCGACATAAAGAAAAATACAGAACATCATAAGACTTATCCTTTAATGTGTCTGTTTTAACAGCCTTTAACAAACACCATTTCAAACAAGCCCAAGGCCGATTTTCCAAGGTCAAGACATTTTCTTAGACAGATTACAGCTAAAAAGTTGAAAAGATGACATTAGAAGTGATGATATCATAGATAAAAAAGAAACCACCTGTTACGGTATAAAAAGGTTTTTTTTAAACTTTCCAATCCATTGTTGTTTACACGAATTCATGAAAAAGTCAGATTCTACTAGCAACAGCTACTTAATTGTCTTGATGGAGAGTAAACCCCAGCATGTTTTACTTTGCCAGAAAACCTCAATGAAGTTGAGATGAAATGAGTTTGCATTAAGTCACTTCCACCAGCCTGGATGTGGTGTCAGGAGTTCTGCTCTCTGTCATGTTTCTGGAATGTTTGGTTACATAGGCATGTTTTCTAGCAGCAGCTTCAATAGAAAATGGCTCTTCACTTGGCCTAGCAGACTTTTAGTCTGGGATAAGATGCAGCCTTTGGCCTGTTGCCTGAATCGTACAGTAGCTTCTAATCAATGGCAGACTTGATGACACACTGGATTCTCTCACTCTCTCTCTCTACCTTTCAAACCAACAGACACCACACATTCACCTACTCTGTCCACCGCATCTTAGCCTCTTTTTATTATCTTAACCCCAACACATTTTAGGTTGTTGGCATTGTTGTAGCCTTCCTAACTATTGGTGTCCGACCTCTGTGTTTTTAGAGTGCATGTAAATTTCTCTCTGTTGGTGTTGACAATGATGATCATGACACATGCCACATGCACTAGGGTGTATATCACTGTAGATTAAATAAATGGTTCAACATTAAGTGTTTCCATCCACTTATTTTCATGTGGATTTTCAATTTGAAGCTAAAAGAAACCAAAACGGTGAAATCTTTTTTGAAATATCGCAGAAACGTTTTTACGTTTGGCTGAGGTGAAAAAGTTTTGTATCGATAAAAGCAAAATGCGACAAAGTGCAGTGAAAAGTGACTTGGCAAATGAATCATGACGTACATGAAGCATGTTGCTAAAACATCCTCTCAAGCTTTTTCTGAAGACTCAAAACACAGCAACAGCAGAAGACATCAGATGTGTGTGGAGCGATGTTTTCCATATGATTTTCTGTCATTTGTGGTTTGACTGGCGCTCTTTTAATTGCATCATCATGTTGTGCCCTCTTCTTCTGCAACCGTAGAATGCCATCTTGATGAACCAACTAATATTCACATAATGGTAGTGGATGGAAACTTGCATTATTAGGAATTCTCTCTTTGGATGGAAACCTGCCTGATGTTTGCTTTCTTGCCGAAGATCAATACCACTCTCATATCTATTAAATTGGAAGTTACAGCCAGGACATAGTTAGCTTAGCTTAGGACAAAGACTGGAAATAGAGGGAAACAGCTAGCCTATAATTTGTCCACTTTGGCTTTTACTAGTGCTTTTTGGCCAATTGCTTTACCTTAGATAGAGCCAGGCTGGCTGGTTCTCGTTTTTTCCTACTGACGGTAGCCTTTGCCATAAAGACATGGGAGTAAGTATTATTTTCTAGCAAAATGCTATTTTATTGGAAATTATTTGACATTTTAGGATATTCAGTTTTCAGTTTTCAAATTCAGTTTTCAGGCAGAGAAGAAGAATGCTGTTGTGCTGAAGTCTGTTGCGTTAATGAACAAGCAGACAGCAGAACAACATGGTTGCTTTGCTGTTGTTTATTCCCACTTCGGCTCAATACATAAGGCAGTCTCCCGTCCATCCTTCAGATGTGGTTATTAATAGAAGTAAGTGAATAATAACAAAAGAACAATACCACTCCAGTGGTATTGATCTTCTCATCTAACTCTCTGCCAGAAAGTGTAGCGTATTTTCCAAAATTGTAAACTATTCCTTTAAGGATTTGCAGAAAACACAGTATCTGCAGGCATGTTCTCACCTCGCAGGGTAGATTATTGAGAAAAAGAGGGCAGTTCCAAAACACATCAGATTCAATCCATCAAAGACAACTTTCTTCTCACTGAGAACAAGACAGACAGACAGACAAATGGAGAATGAAGGTTTCACTCAGTGGTTTCTGCACTGAAGCTAATTTTTATATATTAACTCCTATTAAGATCTCTGACAGGACTGCTGTGTGTGTGTGTGTGTGTGTGTGTCTGTGTCTCACTGAATCACAGGAGCGGAGGTCTTGCTCTTTATCGAGACTCATATACTATTTTTAGAGCCAGAATATTTTCTGTTTGGCTCGAAGAGGTCAAAAGGAATGATTAAAATCTCAGACTCACTACAGCAGGTTTGTCTATTTAAGTTTGCATAACCGTTCCTTCCCTTTACTGTACTATATATTACAGTTCAGAATTATCGCAATGAATGACACATAACCAGTCCTGCTCCTCCACACAAATCTCCTGCGTTGGCCTAAGGCAGCAGAGCGAAGATATAAGATATATAAATGTCTATCCAGCTAAGTGGATAAAGAGAAGCGTTAGCAGGAGGTGCCTGGAACTATGGTGTCCCCAAAGGCCCATTATAAACTTCTCAGTGGTGCCATCCACTCTCAGTGTGGCTCTGAATCATTAGGAGATATATGGCTGCCGGCCCATAATGAGTATAGAACTGGAGCAAACGTCAATCTGTCATCGCTCCCGGGAGACAAGAGGAATGAGGGAGATCGAAGGCACTGCAGGCCACTTGGAGATTGCCTTTGTATCTCAGATGCTTCAGTGTAGGTATCACAGCATCAAGTTTGACAGCGACTCTGCTGTTGTGTTGTTTCCTGGAGGATTCAGGAGATACACTCACACAGGCTAGGGATAATTGAAGTGCTTTGTCACCTTGTTTTCTGACTCTGGATTGTTATATTCTTTCACTTTAGTAGTAGATTGCACCAGTTTCCCTTGCTGTTCACAAGAGGGACAGAGACTAAACACCCACTGTACTCCCTCCCACTCCCACAATAGTGTTTCTGCCACAGCGGTGTGTATTCCTGATGATCAGCCCTGCATCTGGAGCTCACAGCGTCTGCAGGGACTCTCATGCTGACACCTGGGGCAGAGAAGATTGGTTTTTGGAAGATGGAAGGGGGAAGTTTTACTATGTAGTTAACAGTGACTTGAATTTGGTTTTGTCCTTTTTAGATTATTGTGTTATATCTTAAGGTTGTCTACATTTTGCTCATGGCTGCAATCTGCAGATCTCTTATGCATCCATAAAATCTATTGCTGGGTAACAATAATCTGCACGAAAAGACAAAACATATGTACTTATCACTCCACTTAATTAAATGTATAATTACACTACAGTATTCGTATATTGTAATTAACAACTATTTTGAGGTACCTTTTTTATGCTACTTTAGACGTTTCCACCAGGACATTTCAGTGGCTGACATTGACATTGATAGTTATTCATTTCTTAGTAATAATAATTATAATAATAGTAAATAATGTTAGATAGATGTTTTCTATCTAACATCAGGGTCTAGAATTGGACAAAAGTCCAATATGTGTAATAGACTTTAGTCCAGCACATAAAGTAACTCAAATTAGCTTTAAGTAAAACGATAAATGATGCATGTAAATGCATCATAATAATTTGGTATCGACACTTTTCTTAAGTAAAGGATGTGTGTACTCCTTCCACCACTATTTGAACATGGAAGCTCATTCTTGACATAATAAAATACTCTAACCTCAGAGGTCCACTTACTTTTCAGAGCTTTCAAAGGGTCTCATAGCCTCCTTCAGCGAGATATAGCATATAACTTTGGGTGTGATATTTAATGGATTACAGCACAGACACACATCATCGACACAGATGCACAGTTTTAGCATTGACAGCAGTCTGCCACTTCAGTCAGTCATGTGAGAGAACCCTGTTACACACACATCATTAACTCACAGTATCAAACACACACACACCCTCAATCATGCTGAGCAATTTTCAGGCACTATTAACTGTGTTTTTGAGCTACAGCACCCTGTCCCTAATTTACTGGTCTTTAGTCTGAATTGTGTCCCCGAAGGTAGACTAAGTCATATCCAGACTGTATGTACCATATACAGTCGCAGGAAAAATTATGTGAACCCTTTCGAATTACCTGGATTTCTGCTTAAACTCCACACAAACAATTATATCTTTCCACAATCTAGGAACCTTCTTAACCTCATTGAGCATTTTGCTCTGTACTCATGCAGCCACTCCCAGGGAGAGTAGCAACAGTGCTGAACTTTTACCATTTATAGACAGTTTGTCTTACTTTAGAGATACTTCTGTAACCCTTTCCAGCTTCATGCAAGTCAACAGTTCCTAATCATAGGTCTTCTGAGATCTCTTTTGGTCGAGACATGGCTCACATCAGGCAATGATTCATGGGAATAGCAAAATTAAAATTGATGTATTTCTTTATAGGGCAGGGCAGCTTTAACCATCACCTCCAATCTCGCCTCATTGATTGGACTCCAGGTTGGTTGTCTTCTGACTCCAATTAGCTTTTGGAGAATTCATTAGCCTAGGGGTTCACATACTTTTTCCACCCTGCACTGTGACTTAGATGAAAATTAGATCACATTTTATTATTACAAATTATGCAGAAATCCAGGTAATTCCAAAGGGTTCACATACTTTTTCCTGCAACTGAATCTCAGAAAAGCTTTATAGTGTTTGTATGTCTGTCGAATAGAAATGTTCCCCTTCTATCCATCCAAATACTCCAGGTGGTGTGTGGACAGGCCTTTTTCTGTTCCACTGAAAATGGCTAGAGTGGATTTAGTGAGCTGATCATCCATTACAATCCTGAGCTCCAGATTTTTAAATGCACACTCACACGTACTGTAACTTCTTTGCTGTTAAACATGAGTGTGTATTATTCATTGGTTATTTTCTGTTGCATACTTTCCACAAAAAAAACAACACGTTTGCATCCTTTCTTCGGTCAGGGAGTGAGATTAAGACAGAGAGGTTGTATTTCACCTCCTGCTGATGACTTAGCGAAAGTGCCTGAGGGATATTGTGTATCAGTGTGTTTCTATGTGTATGCGTATGGAATAAGGTTGGGTTGAGCTGGCAGGAAAAGGAGGAAAAGGGATGGGGAGAATAGAAAGGCAATAGACAGTATAGACCCCAGTAGAGGAATGGAAGTGTGGAGTGTGGCTGATTGATTTTATAAGGAATCTGATCGTTGGTATAAGTTCAGTAGGCAATGAAAACAGTCAAAGGGACATAAAAATGGAATTCATTTATGAATAGGCCAAAGCTATAAATGTTAAAAAGGGCTAACTTCCTCCAAGAGGCCTGCAGAGGCCGGAAGGGGGAGCTCTTGGCCACAATGCCGCATTCTCAATGAAGCTGAAAAAACGAAGCATCGTGTCCGAGCATCTTTATTGATATCTCCCCCTTTCAGGTACGAAATCATTTATGCTCTTGAACTTTGGAAGATGTCTGCTAAATAGTTTTTTGTGTGCTTTGTTAACTTGCTGACTGAATGTTGAGTGTTTTGGAAGCATTATTTTGATTTTAAGATTATTAGTTGGTAGACTGCTTGCTAAACTCTTTCAGCGGTCGGCCGCATGAGGCCAGCATAGGTGCAACACACAATGTGTGCATTTTGATCGTGTTTAACTCAATAAGACACACACAATTCAATTCAATTCAATTCAGTTTTATTTATATAGCGCCAAATCACAACAACAGTTATCTCTGAGCGCTTTTCATAAAAGAGCAGGTCTAGACCGTACTCTGTGATGATATTTACAGAAACCAAACGGGGGGGGGGGGGGGGGGGGGGGGGGGGGGGGGTGAGGCAGCATACACAATATCCTCACAGAGGTACAGATAGAATGAAAAATGGTACAGATATTTACAGTAGTGTTAATGATAATAATCGGAATGTTAATGATTATAATTACAATAATAACAATAGGACTAGTAACAATAATTGTAGCACAGGGTGTCGAGCAGGAACACGGGGGCAGCAGGTGACTCGCAACCACAGATCCAGACTCCACAGCTCCAGAGCCCGAAATAACTGCAGGAAGTGATAGGAGGAGAGAGGAGGGACGAGAAAGCACAAGACTACAGGAAAGGGGAGAAGTTGTGTTAGTAACATGCAATAAGGGGATGAGGTTGCATAGACAGGGAGAGAAAGAAGAGGAGAGAGGAGCTCAGTGCATCATGGGAAATCCCCCGGCAGTCTAGGCCTATAGCAGCATAACTAAGGGATGGTTCAGGACTAACCTGAGCCAGCCCTAACTATAAGCTTTATCAAAGAGGAATGTCTTAAGCCTACTCTTAAATGAGGAGATGGTGTCTGCCTCCTGAACCCAAACTGGAACCTGGTTCCACAGGAGAGGAGCTTGATAGCTGAACGCTCTGGCCCCCATTCTACTTCTGGAGACTCTAGGAACCACAAGTAACAATGCATTCTGGGAGCGCAGTGCTCTGGTGGGGTAGTAAGATACTATGAGCTCTTTAAGATAAGATGGTGCCTGACCATTAAGAGCTTTGTATGTAAGAAGAATGATTTTAAATTCTATTCTGGATTTTACTGGAAGCCAATGCAGAGAAGCTAAGACAGGAGAAATATGATCTCTTTTCCTGGTTCCTGTCAGTCTTAATGGACTTTTTTGAGCAGCCTGATAATAAGGAATTGCAGTAATCCAGCCTAGAAGTAACAAATGCATGGACTAGTTTTTCTGTATCACTTTTAGACAGGATGTTCCTGATTTTTGCAATATTACGTAGGTGAAAAAAGGCGGTCCTTGAAATTTGCTTTGTGAGACTTAAACGACATGTCCTGATCAAAGATAACTCCAAGATTCCTCACGGTGGTGCTGGACGCCACGGCGATGCCATCAAGGGAAGCTATATCTTTAGATAATGCATCACGGAGGTGCTTAGGCCCCAGAACAATAATTTCAGTTTTATCTGAATTTAACATTAGAAAATTACAGGTCATCCAGGTTTTAACATCCTGAAGGCACATTTGAAGTTTGGCTAACTGATGAGTTACATCTGGCTTGATTGATAGATATAACTGAGTATCATCTGCATAACAATGAAAGTTTATGGAGTGTTTCCTGATAATATTGCCTAAAGGAAGCATATATAAAGTGAAGAGGATTGGTCCGAGCACAGATCCTTGTGGAACTCGATGACTAACTTTGGCGTGCATGGAGGACTCATCGTTAACATGTACAAACTGAAATCAATCTGATAAATAGGACCTTTAATGCCAATAAAATGTTCCAGTCTCTGTAATAGGATATGATGGTCAATGGTATCAAAAGCAGCACTAAGATCGAATAAACCAGTACAGAGACAAGTCCTTTGTCGGATGCAATGAGGAGGTTTTAGTAATTGTCACACAGAGTACAAGGGTGCTAATGTGTATGTGTGTGGTTCATTTTTACTATGATAAATTACTAATGCGTTTGCATGTTGCATGTTCTTTAACAGATTTGACTCAATGGCTCCTGCCCATCCCCCCCACTAACTCAGCTGCTGTCTGCCCTCTAACACCTCCAACCCCACTACTCCCCCCTCCTCCTCCTCACTGTCCCCCAGCCTCCTGGGAGAACCCTACCCCCCCCGCCCTCCTGTGGCTCTCAGGCTAACTGCATTCTCCAGCCTGACTCCTCCCCTCCCCCACCTGTGACCTCTGTGTGCCTCACTACTGACCAGCTAAGGCCCCATCCATACTACTGCATTTTCGAATTAAAACCTTTTGCTTTGTTTGCACCTCCCGTCCAGACTACAACTATGAAAACGAAGACCTAAAACGGAAAGTTTGGAAACGCTGCCGACTCCGTTTTGCGTTTCAAAACTCCGGAGGGCGTTTTAGTGAAGACGGGCCAAAATGGAGGACTTTAGAAACGATGACGCAGCCGTTCACGCTCGGCTCTCTGATTGGGTCTTGCAAAGCAGAAACACGATGCTGCTGACCGGGTTTTTGACATCATATTTTTATTAAAATATTCTGTACCATGCAAATAACACTCATCTGCCTACACTTGTACTGTGCATGTCGCCGTTTACTTTGCAACAACTCCCAGTCTGTTTTCTGACGCCACACTCCCGTGTTACATTCAGTAACAGTCCCAGCTCGTTATTGAAAAAAAAAAAACTGGTCTGATGCTTAGTCTGTATTTATTTATTCTTTCGCCAAATCTTCTGTAACTACAGAATAGACCATCTGCCTCATGTTTACACTGACACCAGTGCACCTGAACGGGTCCTAACTGTGCGTTTTGGGTCGTTTTAATGTAGACGGAGATCAACTCCAAAACACAGGGAAACGCTGGTGTGGACGGAGATCGTATTCATTTTAATTCTCCGTTTGTAAACTAAAACGGAGTAGTGTGGATGAGGCCTAAGAAGACAGCTGAGGAGACTCCACTCTAACAAGGCTGCAGGTCCTGATGACGTCCGCTCCGGGGTGCTCAAAGCCTGTGCCCCCCAGCTATGTGGAGTCCTTCACCATGTCTTCAACCTGAGCCGGAGTCTCCAAAGGGTCCCTGTGCTGTGGAAGACATCTTGCCTCCTGCCTGTACCAAAGAATCCACGTCCCAGTGGCTCCAAGGACTACAGACCTGTGGCACTGACCTCCCACATTATGAAGACCCTGGAGAGACTGGTTCTGGGACAGCTGCAGCCCATGGTCTGACCTCTTCTGGACCCCCTCCAGTTCGCCTACCAACCCCGAGTGGGAGTTGAAGACGCCATCATCTTCCTGCTCAACCGCATCTATGCACCTGGACAAGCTGGTGAGCATGGTGGGGGTCATGTTTTTTTACTTTTCCAGTGCTTTCAACACCATCCAGCCGGCCCTGCTGGGTGAGAAGCTGACAGCGATGCAGGTAGATGCTCCCCCTCGTGTCCTGGATTGTTGACACAGTATGTGCGCCTGCAACACTGTGTGTCAGACAGCGTGGTCAGTAACACTGGGCCCCGCAGGGGACTGTCCTCTCTCCCTTCCTCTTCACCATCTACACCACGGACTTCAACTACCACACAGAGTCCTGCCATTTCAGAAGTTTTCTGATGACTCTACTGGGGTTGGATGGATCAGCAAGGTTAGTTAGTTAGTTAATAAACAGGATATTATTATCTGTTTTTGTGCAATATTATCTGTTAATAATTAATGTGCAATACTATGCTGCAATTCTGCTGCTATTTATTCACCATACTTTTTTAGGGTGACTCTTACCATCTGTCTAGGGACTGCAGATGAAAAATAGCCTTTAGGCTAATTCTGGCATATTGACAGAAATGTTTATGAATATGCACTGTCCCTGTAATAAATAAATAAAAAAAATAAAAAAAATACTGTTCTCCATTGCAATTCTTTAATATTGTAAATATTGTACATATCCACACCCCTTTATATTTTTCTTTATATGTTATATTTATATTGTTATATTTATATATACTACTACTACTTTCTTTCTATTATTATTTCTATTCCTTATGCCTTGATGTGTAATGTGTGCAACTGTAACACAAGAATTTCCCCTCGGGGATCAATAAAGTACTTCTGATTCTGATTCTGATGTTCGTTTCTAAAGCTTTGTTTCCGAGCATCTTTATTAATATCTCCCCTTTTTTAGGGCGCAACACAAGATCATGGGTACAGCAGAGGAATAAAGGAGAGAGGAGCTAAAGGATGAAGAGGAGGGAGAGGAGGAGGAGGGGAAGAGAGATTACACAATCAATCAATAGATTCTTACTGTGTGAACTCTGACAAAGATTTCTAAAATCAATTCACTCTCTGGGGCTCAAGAGGCACATCTCTCTCTAGGTCTCCCTCCCTCTTCTTCTGACTCTTTTTCAATGTCTTCTTCTTTAAACTATATACACTTGTAGCACATACTGGAATTTCGACCCTGCTCTCCTTTCACCTCCTGACTCTGAGCTATAGCCAGGTATCCCCTCTATATGCGCTTGACAGGACACCAAACCTGCGAAGCACACTATCAGACAGTTTTGGTTATGGAAAGTCAAAGGTAACATGATGATGGCTTGCTTAATTAATGCCTTTGCAGTGAGAAAGGTTAACAAAAATGACCTACATGCTTATAAGGAAAGATGATGTTTCCCTTTGTATGACTAATTAGTGCTTGTGTGTCTGTTAGCGAGCTAAAAGCTGGGAAAAAAAGAGCTTTTTATGCCTCCACCTTGACATATTTTGTGACATGAGCTTTTAATCATCTGTCACAAACTTCAAGAAGTATGAAGCAGAGGAATAATTTCCCAGTTTGTAATGCAAGCAAAGCGTGTGTGTGCGTGTGCACGTGCATGTGTGTGCGTGTGTGTGTGTGCTGGCTCAAAGTGTTGAGCATTCAGCGTGAAAATGTAGCTACATTTCTTCCGACTGCTGGGCATGTTGCTGTGGTCAGTGCCAGGAGACTGGTGTAGGAATACCCTTGAAATCAGGACAGAAACCACACACATACACAGTAAAACACACCACACATGGACTGGCTTCACTCCCAGTCTCTCAACCAACACTGTGAGTCAAAGAAGGAGAAAGACAGGAGGAAAGCCTCTTAATTGCAGTGACATGGGTAAACATGTGGGATTTTTGTTTTTGCCAAACCGTAAGAACTTTTCTTTCCTTGTTTCCTGTTAGTGACCAAAGCATCGGGAGAGCGAAACAAAAATGAAGTAATGCATGATCAAGACAAAAACAGAAACTGAGAGAGGAAGACGTTAATGAAAAAGAAAGAAAAAGTTCAAAAAGACACATATTCACTATTTTGCCAAAAGTTAGATGAGAAGTTTGTCTCGTGTGCAAATATCTATGGAGTTACAGTGGAGAGGTGGTTTGTCAAAAGTGGAATAAGGAAACAGCTAGCCTGACTCTCTACATAGTTTAAAACTCCACCTTATATATCTTGCCAAGACTTAGATGATAAGATCGTGCACTCTCAGGTCTGTAAACTAAATATGTAGCTACAGCTAGCTGGAGGTTAGCTTATCTTAACACCAAGATCAGCAAGCAAACAAAAATTTTGAGTTTCAATACAAAAGTTGGCCTTGATGGTCTTACATTTAATAGACAAGCTTAGTGATTTTCAACAGCACCAGTTACCTCCCACAGTCTGGCTGGTGTTGCTGGCAAGCTACGCAGCTATCAAATGATGAGTTCCATGTTAAACCAAGTAAATGTTGAGTTATTTAGAATTTTTTATGTAATGTAAGTCATATGACTTATGTAACGTATTTCCTTTAACCCAAACCACAATCTTATCATAAACATGACCAAGTAGTTTTGTTACTAAACTGCAACCGTTTCACAACGTTAACCACATTACAACATCATGTGACATCCGAAAAGGAGTTCAGGTCCGGTTCACCCATTGCTGGACTCAAATGTGTCGTTTTGGGAGGCATGGGCAAACTACATATTTTGTCAGTTAGGTATGAGCACATCCATCCATCCATCCATCCATTCATCCATCGTCAACCGCTTATCCTGCGTACAGGGTCGCGAGGGGCTGGAGCCTATCCCAGCTGACATTGGGCGAAAGGCAGGGTATACCCTGGACCAACCTGATAAAAGAATTCCCAGTACACGCCTTTTCATTTGAATGCATTCACTTTGCTCTGTCTGGGTCTCTGCAGCTACCCAGCTAAGTGGTCCTTGTCTATCGCCCACCTAAGGCATCTGCTAGTTTCCTGCCTGAGCTTTCTGATCTCCTTGCTCTGATTTGCCCCACCTCTCCAGCTACCATCCTACTTGGTGACTTTAATCATGTTGATTCCAGTGATGTTTACACTGCATCATTTTTATCACTACTGGACTGCTTTAATTTCACACAACATGTCAACAGCCCCACACATGCTAAAGGTCATACACTGGACCTGGTACAACCCCCACCCAACTACAGACTGTTGACCTGTTCACCTTTCCATCCTGTTCTCTGTTTCTGTGTACACATACAAGAAGTGTGTGAGAAGGACCATTACATATCGAAACATCAAACACGTGTGCATGCCTAAACTATCCTGTACCCTTGCAGGCCATCTTATCAACTATCCCCCAAACTGCACAGTTGATGACTTGGTTAATCACTACAACCTGGCCCTGTCACGTAGTCTGGACTCTGTTGCCCCTTCCTGATCACTCGATCTGTCTCCTCCTGTCCTGCTCCCTGGTTCACTGCTGAACTCCGCCTCATGAAGGCCACAGGGAGAGAGGTACTACTAAAAATCTGGCCTCACTGTCCACAAGGAAGCCTATAACGACCATGTTAAAAGCTACAAAAATGCTCTGTCCAGGGCAAAAACTAACCATTACTCTACACTCATTGGCAACCAACAACATCAATCTAAATAGCTTTTTTCCACTATCAACAGCCTACTCTGCCCACCTGACCCTCCTCAACCATCTGATGCTGCTGGCCTATGCTCCAGGTTCCTGGAATACTTCCAGAAAAGGTAGAAACTATCCACCAGCAACTGCAGCTGTCCAGCTACTCCCACCCAACCACACTACCGCTGCTGGACACAAACTCTTCAACTATCTTCACACCGAAAGACTGCCTATCCTCTTTCTCCCCGCTCAAAACAGCTCAAGTTTTTGAGCTAGTGTCAAAAGCAAAGGCCACGACCAGCAAACAGCCAGTCAAGTCATGTCTTCCAACTCTGGGTCCCACACTGCTCAACATCATCAACCTCGCAACCATCACCTTGCTGTCTTCTGGGGTGGTCCCCACCAGCTTTAAAACTGCTGTGGTGATCCCTACACTTCCCAAAACCTGGCCTGGACCAAGATGATCCAAACCACTACCGCCCAATCTCCAACTTACCTTTCATATGCATGTTATTGGAAAGAGCTGTGGCTGCCCAACTCAACCACCATATGCTACATCACAACCTCTACGAGCCATTTAAATCTGGTTTCTGGCCCACTACTATTTAATATCTACATGCTACCTCTTGGGATGATCATCCGGAAACATGGACTACACTTCCACTGCTACGCTGATGACATCCAGCTCTACAGCACTAAATCTCTTACTCCCCTTCCACCAGTGCCGCTTATCAATTGCCTGAAGGACATAAAGAACTGGATGGAAAGTAACAAAAATTCATGGTGTTTTCCCCACAGTCACTTCTCAAAAAGATTGGTGACATCACACTGGATGTGGATGGCTGCTCAATCTCTGCATCTCCTCAAGTTCACAACCTGGGTGTCATCATGGACTCCACCCTCTCCTTCCAACAGGACATCAAACACACTACTAAAACTAAAAACATCTCCAGACTCCGACAGTGCCTCTCCAACTCTGTAGCTGAGACCCTCATCCACTCCTTCTTCAATTCCCGACTTGACTACTGTAACAGTATCCTGTTTGGTCTGCCCAGCAAGGCTACAGACAGACTCCAGCACGTCCAGAACTCTGCGGCTAGGATGCTCACCCACACAAAACACGGACTGCACATCACTCCCATACTGAAGAAGCTTCACTGGCTGCCAGTTAAGTCCCGGATCAAATATAAAATCCTCCTCCTGATGTACAAATCTCACCATGGACTTGCACCTCAGTACCTCACAGATCAACTCCATCCCTACACTCAGTCACAGTCCCTGCGGCCCTCTGAGAAGAACCTGCTCGCTGTCCCTAATTCCAGGCTCCGGACATCTGGTGACAGAGCCTTCTGTGTCATTGCACCATCACTCTGGAACAAGCTCCCTCTTGCCATCCACTCTGCCTCCTCTCTAATAACCTTTAAAAACCAGCTTAAAACACACCTCTTCACTGAGGCCTATGGGCTTTAATCTCCCCTGGCCTCACACCTCTTCTTGCAACCTCCTTCTCCTTGTTATCATCGTCCACCTGAACAGTACTATCTGACGCATTCAAAGTATCATTATGAAATAACACTTTTAACTACTACTACTTTTAACGGATTGGAAAAAATGAATAAAAATGAACCTGACAAAGTTTGTGTGTAAGGGTGATGGCCTGGTTTATTTTTACATGGTGTGCAAAGGCCTTAACAAAAACAAAATAGGGATTGTTGTTTTCTGTTGCTGGAGAACCTTTGTGCCCAAACATCCACATTTTGTGTCATGATTCTTTCATATATTTTATGTGTGTGTAGCCTGTGTGTGTATTGTATCTAATAACACCTCCCTACAGACACACTTAGACACACAGTTGAGCAGCTGCCAGTACCCCGAGGTATGGATGTGGTCATTATAGCAGAAGTCAATGTGATGCCTTTCATCACTGTATTGTTCCACTAGTTAAGGTTATGAGTCAGTGATAAAAGGTGTTTGTTAGCAGTCAAATGTGTGTTAAAAAGTCAGAGGTGGTGTCTGATGATGCCTCAGCACTTTATGGGCTTTCTTCTGTGGTCGATATTCTTTTTATAGCATTTCGATGTTCCCCTATAGTAAGTATTTAGAGAAAATGCTTTAGTTATTCGTTAAAAGTAGCATAACTCTTAGAATCTGACCAGCTATGACTTAAAGGGGAACTCCACCAATTTTACACATCTAAAAAAAGCGATCAAACTTGTGGCCCGCTCAAGGTTACATTGGTCGCCACTAGCATGGCACACCTGAATCTCCGACCAAACTGTTGCATTGTGGGCAATGCAGGCACTGGGTTTTTATATACAGTCGATGGTTTTGACATGGAAGAAGAATGCGTGGAATAAATAGAACAATATCTCTGGTCCTGCTGCAGCGATTTTGATCCTTTTTGTTTTAAGCTGTTCATCGTGAGTCAACAGTGTCATAGGAGAGCAATGCTACATCAGCTAAGTATTCTTTTAATTATCATATTTAAACCACATCATAGCTCAGTCCTACAAGTAATCATTAAGTGGCTGTACTCACACTCTCATAAGCATAATTTTTTAATGTTAAATTTATTCTAAAAGCGTTTTAGTGATGCAGTACTGATTTGCTTATTTCCTTCAATCCTTCACAAGAATGTCTTTTGACAGCTCTGCAGAATCAGAATAAATAAAGTTTTCCCTTTAGCCCACATACAGTCCCCTCCAAAAGTATTGGAACGGTAAGGCAAATTCGTTTGTTTTTGTTGTTCACTGAAAACATTTGGGTTTAAGATCAAAAGATGAGTATGAGACAAGATTTCAGAATTTCAGCTTTCATTTTCTGGTATTCACATCTAGTTGTGTTAAACAACTCAGGACATACCACCCTTTGTTAGAACCCACCCATTTTTCAAGTGAGCAAAACTATTGGAACATGACAGATGTTTCTTGTTGCCCAGGTGTTGCCTTTTGGGTTGATTGTCCAAATTTTAAATAGCTCTGCATGACTAGTCTAAGTTTACATCCTTGGTTCAAACCTATAAAGACTGCATTTCCTGTTAAAGAGGATAAACCAACATGAAGACCAGAGAGGTGTCTATGGGAGAAAAGAAAGCCCGTTGTCAAGCTGAGAAAAGAAGGAAATATCGTGGGAACTGTGAAGAAAACACCCAAAACATCAATAAGTGACATCACCAACGACCTCCACAGTGCAGGGGTGAAGGTATCACAATCCACTGTTCGAAGAAGACTCGGAGAGCAGAAATACAGAGGCCACACCACAAGATGCAAACCACTCATCAGCAGGAAGAATCGGAAGTCCAGATGAAATTTGCAAAGAAGTACAGAGATGAGCCACAAAAGTTCTGGAGCACAATCTTATGGACTGATGAGACCAAGATTAATCTCTACGAAAGTGATGGAAAGGCCAAAGTGTGGAGAAAGAAAGGAACTGCTTATGATCCAAAGCATACAAGCTCATCTGTGAAGCATGGTGGAGGTAATGTCATGGCTTGGGCGTGCATGGCTGCTTCTGGAACAGGCTCATTAATATTTATTGATGATGGAACTGATGATGGTAGCAGCAGAATGAATTCAGAAGTGTACAGAAACATTTTGTCTGCCAATTTACGGAGAAATGCATTGAAACTAATCAGGAGGAAGTTTATCATGCAGCAGAAAATGACCCAAAGCACACAAGGCCAACAAAACAAAGGACTTCATCAGGGGGAAAAAGTGGAAGGTTTTAGACTGGCCAAGTCAATCAGCTGACCTTAACCCAACAGAGCATGCATTTCACCTCCTTAAGAGGAGACTGAAGGAAGAAACACCCCGAAACAAACAAGAACTGAAAGAAGCTGCGGTAAAATGGAATAGTATCACAAATGAAGAATGCAACAGTTTGGTGATGTCGATGGGTCGCAGGCTTGAGACAGTTATTGCAAGCAAGCGTTATGCCACCAAATATTAAATGTTATTTACTTTAAGATTATTTGTTCCATTACTTTTGCTCACCTAAGAATGCTGTGGTCGAAACGGTGATATGTCCTGAGTTGTTTAACACATCTAGATGTGAATACCAGGAAATAAAAGCTGAAATTCTGAACTCTTGTCTCATACTCATCTTTTGATCTTAAACCCAAATGTCTTCAGTGAACAACAAAAACAAAGGAATTGCCTTACCGTTCCAATACTTGGAGGGGATTGTAAATAAAAGTGAAAATGTCCCATACATGTATCACTTTTATTCATGTTCTGCTTTCCTAGAAGGCATCTGTCACACATTTAGGTGTGAAAACAATACAGTAGTCTTTCAACCTCTAATCTCAAATAAAACTGAGAATATCTAGCAATTACTGTATGAAACATTCTGATAAATTCATGTCATAAAATTACACAGTTTAATTTACCCTATCAAGCTAGACAACTTTAAATGAAATTGCCCCCACCAAAGAAACTGTTTCTGCAAAAAATTTAAACAGCACAGACAACTCATGGTTTCAGTCCAACTGCAGAGAGAAATATCAACAGCAGCAGCAGCAGCAGGAAGGTATCAACTGTCAGTTGGTTGTAAACCTTTTAATGCAGCTGAGTCAAAGATGCACAGTTCAACAAGGACCCAATAAAAACTGAAACAAAAACATTAGCACGTGTATAATTGATGCTTTATTTTCTGCCAAAGATAAACACTCCATCCATTATCATACACTATAAACAGATATTGTAATTAAAATGAAGTTACTGTACTTAGTGGTTTTAGTGACTTTCCAGAATATGTTGTTTGTCTACACTAAACTACAAGTGAAACTCTACGCCTGCATGTCTGTCTGTGTGCTTTTGTTCCTCACATTTCATGAGCTATTTTCTTTCTCTCTCAGTTTTCCATTCTCTCCCCTGATGTGACCTTACTCACCTGTCAGCAAAAGGTGATAGTTCTGTCATGGTTACATTGTCACTCTTACATTTTAAACACCCATTCATGCATTTTTCATCTCTACAAAACACAAAGGGTGCCACAAGGCTAGGCCTCGCCTTGTCTTTAAATGACCCCATGGTGGCTTTCCATGTTTTAGTGCTTTTACTATTGAACTGATCTTTTTTTTGTGTCTGAGTTTTGAGAAATTCATAAAAAGTTAAAAGAAATGGATAAATAAACTGCTTTAACAGCTACACAATAATGAGTAAATGAGTATAGATTTTACTCATGAAAAATTGTAGGCTGAAGCCAGAGCTTATCTGCCCTCATCACAATACAAAAATTGTTTATTTTTAATTTGTTCACGGTACACAGTACAATATGTATATTTTACTACAAATCAGATTTTATTTTATTTTGGAGTTGTTGTTTTCTTCCCGTCTGCATGAGGTGAAAATCATGTTACATATATACAGATACATATACATGAAATGTGATGATTTCCATAGCATAATGAAATTAATAGAGATCCAGTCAACCTACTGCTGCCTAAAAGACAGAAAACACATTCAAATTGTGCATTGTGCGATTTGTAGAGAAAATTCACTGAACATGCAAAAACATACAAAACAACGTCAAGTCAATTGTATTTATTTAGCCCAATAATACACACCACAGAGGGAGGAAGCAACAAGGACAGCATGCACAATGGACAGAGAAAGGGGAGAGGCTGTATCTCCTGGAGGATGAAGATCCAGATCCAAAACATCTGGAATGAGGCACCGACAGTCAGGAGAGAGAGAGAGAGAGAGAGGTCCCAGGACAGCTGACAAACAAACAGAGGGTTGGAGAGATGCAGAGGTTTTCGGAAAGTGTTCGTGTTCGTTGGCGGGACAAGCATGGACTGGATTCAAAGATCCATTGAGAAAGAGATTTATGTAAACAAAATTTAGATTTTAGAATAACCAAACAATGAGGAAACAGCAAAATGTGTATCTGAGTGCTTAAATGTGTGTTGTGTGCTTGCTTGACTTAGGCGTCCCAACTGGGAAGAGACAGATTTTTGGGTCAGTGGTTAGAGTTAGTGTGTGTATGTGTGTATGAGAGAGAGAGAGAGAGAGAGAGAGATGAGTAATGAAAGTGAATGGTAAGGCAGACAGCCGCAATGTGCTGTCTCTCAAGAGTAGGTCCCTGTGGGAGACATATTGATAAAGAGGCCAATTGAGGAGGATTCATTTTCTTGATGTCAAGTTTGCTTGTAGAAAACTGCAGCAGTTCTGGTGAGAACTGGTGCAGTGTTGCTTTCATAGTTTAATCTAATATACAAGATTGTCTTTTATTCTAAATCTGTTAACAAGAATATTCTCTAAATTATTCCAGAAACCCAAACAGGGTGTGTGTTAGACACTGTTAAAATATCCAAACTATGTTTAGTATCTATTTCCTGTATTTCCCAAATTGTACCTCTCAGCATTTGAGCGGCCTCTGCTGCGTGGGCAGCACCGCTTCCAAGTAAACAAGCCTCTTATTAACTATTAAACACGTCAAAGCAGGGCCACACACACACACGTACGTTGGGAAGAGTAGGTGAGAGTCCCAGCGCAGAGTCAGTGGCCTCTTTTTTCCTCCAGTCACAGGGAAATTGGATCTCTATCCATTCTCCGAAAGGAGGTTGTACACTTCAACACTAGCTGGTCCACGTCCCTCTTGGCCTCTAATGGACGGACAGACGAATGACTTAGTAAGCAGAGTGCAAGCCAGCCTGATTCAGCTTCACCACAGACAGCTGAGACCTTGAAACATGCGCTCTCTAGTGTGTAATGTATGGATCACACGCGTGGTGACAGAAATCATCTTTTAGCTGAGTTAAGAACACGTGTTTGCTGAATCTCTACAAGCCATGAAATTCCTGGACCCTGACCCTGCATCTGTAAAGTCACAGTTGCAACTATTGTTTTCACATTATCATTAAAGGCAAAATGCACCTCCACCTCTACCTGTTTGTCTGAGAAAGAAGAAAAGGATGTGAGGTCTGTGTGTAGATCTTTGTCCCTTTTCCCCTCGTAATGTCATGACATCTGTTTGCAATGTGGCACCACAAGAGGGCCCTGTCACACAGTCAGAGCCTGTCAGTTAAGAACATTAACAAACAGCAGCTTCAGAGCAAAGATGTAAAAGATTGCAATATAGTGGGAGGTTGACTTATCAATTATTGTACATTTAAATTGTAGAATTTATCAATGAATTAATTGTATACATCTCGGAAAGCTAAATTGCACCTTGTGTTTTAAAGGTGCAACTAGCAATTATTTTCATTCAGTAATCTTTCTATTATTTGTCTTAATTGATTTAATTGATTAATTATTTAGTCTATTAAATGTTTTTAAAAAGAACACGAAGCACAAAGGACTGGCAGAATTGTTGCTGAATTAACAAAAAAAACAAATTTGTAAAGCAGAACTTTGTTGTTGTTCATTCCCACAACATTAATCATCTCATGACTTCTCAGATGGAAACCGTTTGGAAAGCCCTCACCATCTCATTTGGGAAACTCTGGACCAAGCAACCTACCTGTATTTAAAGATGTTAAAACTATCTCCACCATGACCATCAACAGTAAAATAAAGCAGTATTAACAACCAGTTTAGTCATTTTTGAGTGCGTTTACTTTTGATACTTTAAGTACATTTTGTTGATAATACTTTGGTACTTTCACTTCAGTCGGAGTTTGAGTGCAGGACTTTTACGTAGAGAGTTTTCACTTTGTATTGCTACTTTTCACTTAAATGAAAGAACTGACTATGTCTTCCACCACCGAGTACAGTTTATTTTGGGTGATGTGATGTTGTTTCAGTTTCAGTGCCATCTTAATCTTGAAAAAACTGGGGTAGGCACATTTTTTTCAGAAGCATTTTTTGTTATATTTGTTGAAACTCTCTTAACATCCCAACAGCAATCAATAAATCAAATGCTCTGACACAAAAATTGAAAAAGATACAGTATCTGACTATGATAGGACTGTAATAAGACCAGCCAACCTGTCTATGAACTCTGCTCATGCACTCACTGCACATGAAAATGTGCTTTGGGGGAGTGGCTCTGGTGGGAGGCCTGAAGGGAGGGAGTGGGATTTTTTCATTTGGATACTTTCAAAAGTATATGTCTTGCTAGTATGTCCATTACCTACCCTAACTTGAATCTGGGTGTTTTATTTTCACACACAGTGTGACATCTGTGCTGTCTAGCTTTTTTCATGGGTGTATAGTCTAATAACTAATATGGAAAAACTATTACATTTGTATTCTATGAGGCTTGATGTTTTCATTCTCCACCTCTCTCCTGGCCTAACCATGACCACAGGAGCGGCCCACTGAATTACACAGAAACTAGTTCACCCAGGAAGGAAACTCCCTGCTTTCCCAAAGGACGTCAGTCCAAAGTCCACTACAGCAGCTGTGTGTTTCTGTATTCACTTGTTTATGAGAGAGAAGGAGGAAAGAGGGGGACTGTATCAATAGACACACATAAGCTGACTCCCTCAAGTACACCGCGAAGCATCAAAGGCTGAGTTTCATACTGATACTTACAGAGGTTTGTTTTATTAAAAGAAAATCCTCTCCCCCCCCACCTCTCTTCCTTTCTCACAGCAGATTTTGGCTTCTTTAGTATTTGCAGGTCCGGTTTGAATGAGATCAGAACTGCTGAAATGCAACCTACAGAGGAGTTCTGCTGAAAGATGTCATGTTCATGAATGACGCAAAGGATGTGGGAGGTACACACACGCAGAACCTCACACCATCAACCCTACTTATACAAATAAATTTATGCATCGACACACACACATGCAGTTGTAGAGGTGATGTAATAGCTTCCTGGAGCTGCTGTTTCCCAGAGTGAGTAAGGAAGCGTCGGCCAACTGTAGAACACTACATACAGTGGATACAGAAAGAAGCACAAATCTATTCACACCACTCCCAGTGTTACCATTATACACCCAATACCCTGTGTCATCAGATCCTCCTTTCTAACCTGCCTGTAAAAGCATCTATTATATGCACTCAAAGAAATACAAACATTTAGCATGCATCCTTATATTTGTTAATTTCACATAAATGCTGTATAGTGTTTCCCTCAAACTCTAGTCCACATTCTCTCTTTGCGTCCAGTTACTCTGAGATCAAAAATTTCTTTATTTCTCTTTACAGAAAAATGTTGAAAGCAATTCCTTTTTTCACTCCTTTCCTCCTTCAAACACATGTCACACATGTCTTACACTTGCAAAAATCACAGATGTATCATGATAACTGGATGAAAGCAAGTACACTGCACATGTAAATTGCAGTAATGTTTTTCTGTAGAGACAATACACTGAGATGATGACATGTCTTTTCTAGATTCTCTGATTCTAACTTTTTACAAAGTATTAAACTTTTATGGTTCAACAAGTCACGACACAACAGGCAATAATTAACCTTGTTTGAATATGGTTACAAGGTTGCAAGGTGTTGTGTCAACAGTTGGTGTACATCCATCCATCGTCAACCGCTTATCCTGCATACAGGGTCGCGGGGGGACTTGAGCCAATCCCAGCAGACATCGGGCGAAAGGCAGGGTACACCCTGGAGAGGTCGCCAGTCCATTGCAGGGCCACACATAGACAAACAACCAGTCACACATTCACACCTAAGGACAATTTCTTGGAGACACCAATTAACCTAGACTGCATGTCTTTGGATGGTGGGAGGAAGCCGGAGCACCTGGAAAGAACCCACGCAGACACAGGGAGAACATGCAAAGTCCGCACAGAAAGGCCTGGAACGACCAAGGTTCGAACCCACGACCTTCTTGCTGTGAGGCGACAATGCAATTGATAATGCTGCACCGCACTGCACCGCCACAAGATGTTTTGTTGTAGTACAGCAGTTGGCCACTATAATTGCTCTTTTGACACATTTATGTGACAGAAAGCTTTCACTTCATTTACACTGGAACAACAGTTTCCTCCTCCGGGTTTGTCCTCCACTGAGATTTACTGGTAAATCAGACCAAGTTCAAAGCTGTGCCCCATTGTTTTGTTTTTGTACTTTCATCAAACGGGTCTCAAAATAAATAGAATAGCTTACTGATGTTAAAATAACACACAATGTATCATGGCATTTAAAATGACTGAAATGAATGATTACCACAATAAAAACTAGTAAACACTGAAATCCTGAAGAACTTCAGGTAAGTAATGTCATTAACTTAATTACAGCATTGCATTTTTGTATACTTTTGCTTTCTGTACAGTCTGATGATAAGGAGATTAGTACAGTTTAATATGAACTCTAAATATCTAACAAAACCAAAAGTTAAATAATTTCTGCATTCAAAAAGCGTGGAGTTGGACGAGGCTGTGTTCTTGTTGTTTTGAGGCACTCCTACTTTGTAATCTACATAATCTGACCTGACCTTTCATACTCAGCACGTTAGGAACCTAGCTAAATTGTTTCTACTTTGTTAAAAATGTGAAACTCTGTAAGAGATCTTCTCCATACTCATTATTTACAGTACTAACTGTCCTTGGTCTCTGCTGGCAAATCATGTGAAATAACTGGTATTACTTGCTGTGAAGGAAGGAGGAAACTTTCTGGGAGGTAACGCATGCACATGATAATTTGATGGATTTTCCCTGACAGTGACAACGCTTTCAAAATAGTCGCACATTTTGGGGTATAGCTTCAACAACACTCAAAAGCCTTTGTCTACTTTCTCCTCATCTTTCCCAAGGTTTCTTTTGTAGGTCAAACTACTCCGTAACCATGTAATACTGCTCATGGTGAGCAGGACTTGTTTGCCCTGATCTTTGCCTAACAGGAAATGTGGGGGCATCCATAAAGAGTAGAAGCTTTAGCCACTGACCTTAAAAAAACTCCTCTTCTGGGCCTTTGATGGATTCAAATCATCCAGGTGAATTTGACACGATTATTATTATGTTGTTATAGTTTTTTTTACAGAATTTTGCTTGTCTTGAAATCACCAATACACACTGACACCACATATTTCTGCAAGTCCAATCTGTAATTTTGTTGCCTTCAGGGGACAGAACCTGTTACTCAGCAGCCGGGAGCGGGAAATAGACACAATGGTTGAATTGATGTTAGTCATCTGCACAAGAACTTTGCTTCACTGATACCTGGAAATTAGAGCTGATTTCAACATGAGTGCTGGGTCGTGTCACATCACACAGCCTCACAGTTGTGTCTGGGAAGCCTGCATGAAGTTTCAAAGGAGCCAGTGGTGAGTGTGGGTGTGTGAGTGTGGACTGGACTGCTGAACCACTGGATGGTATGTCATTCCAAAATGACTTATTTCCCTGAATATACACACTGTGGCTGAAAGTCCTTGAGACCCGTGACCTCTCTCCCTCACTGCCTTCATCCCACCCTCTCTCTCACTCTCTCTTTCTTTTTCACGGTGAGGGAGGTACTGAGCTGGAGAGCAGCTCTGTTGGCCTTGATTAAATTACAGTTACAAAGTGCACAGCAGCTGGCACCCAGGATGTGGGTGAGAAAATCAGGGACTCTCCAAGACTCCCTGTTGAGAGGAAAAGGGCACAACGAGGAGAATAGATAACCAGCCTCTACAGTCACTCTCTTCTTGGATTTCACTTTCACATTTCAAGGACAAATGAGTGTGTGTTTGTGAAATGTGCCACAAAGGCTACAGTAACAGGTGGTCATGCTACATGCTTTCACTGGGAGGAAATCAGAATGAAAGTGTTTAAAGGGAGATTTTACTATTTTATTTTGCTCTGTTTATTCAGGTGGCATTACTTATCAGATGCCCTTTAGTTGAATGTCTTCATGTTTGTCTTGTTTGCACTTCAAGCTGACCAAAAGAAGTTTCATAACAACATTTAGTGAAAAGGCAATAAAGTCAAGTCATGTTTTCAAACTATAAAGCTATAAAACAATGAAATTGGCACAAAGTGGCACTCAAATATTACACATGAAGGCTCAGCCCGTGAAAACAATTGTATAATGTCTTCTGTGGCTCTGGAAAAGCTTTTTCAAATCTGAGAAATGAACCAGAGTGATGCTATCATGGTTGTATCAGCTTGGGGTTGGAGAGTACAAATGTAATATATAATAATAATAATAAACTCACTCATTACAAACTCAGTCAATGTGTGTGAAAAAGTCAGTGGACATTCACCAGACGTGAAGGGTCTAATAAAAGACACAAGTGAGTTGCTGTATGGGAAATGTAGGATCCAGTGTTAAAGCGCAACATTAAATAGCTGAGTCTGCATCTCTAGGTCTGTATGAGTTTGCTCAGTTGCCATCATGTAACATAAGTTTGAAAGTATTATATGATAACAGGCGATCATAACTGAGTATCAGATAAAAGGTAGATCGTAACGCCTAGATCTGTTTTAGGAAGGAGTTTGATGTTGGATGTAAATATCCTCCTTGGCAGTCCACTGACTTCTGGTCAATGACGTTTGACCCCTTCCCAGTTGATGCTTTAAGCGATGTTGTTGACAGCTGATGCTGTCCGTTTCCGGTGTTCATTCAGTCTCTTGTCCGGGTACTATAACGTTTCACCCAAGGCAGTGTTACCAATATCTGTCACATGCGAACGGTGTCCTGTCTTTATGGTGTACCAGCAGAGATCTTACAGTATTGAATGCTTTGTGGTGAGTTACGTCTTCTTGTGACCTAAAGACTGTGTCTAGATGTACCCCACCACTTTGGGAAGTCCCACATAATGGATAGACCAGTCTAGTTGTTAGGGCCTACAGGATGACTTCATGAGAGATTTCCAAGGTACCAAGCACCGGTAACTTCCTGCAGTCTCTGCTGGTGGCCTGGCAACGGGTCTGCACCAAGAAAAAGTCTGGCACATAACAGCTTGTAGTTTTTACACTGAGATACAACGTGTTCATTTGCGAGCTTTAGAGGTGCTTTTAGGTGGTTTTTCTGATCTTTGTACAGCACCAGGCTAACTGAGTTAATATTTAGACACAAGGGTGGTATCAGTCTTCTGA
The DNA here is from genome assembly GCF_014851395.1 of Micropterus salmoides. Lineage (NCBI taxonomy): Eukaryota > Metazoa > Chordata > Actinopteri > Centrarchiformes > Centrarchidae > Micropterus > Micropterus salmoides. The sequence goes on along the minus strand of NW_024040817.1, from coordinate 20,904,431 downwards.
TCAAGTTTTTTAACTACTAACTACCTCAGGACTAAAAGGCAGTAAAAAAAAACAAAGAAACATGGGTCACTGTGGTCTAGACACAGAGGGTGCTTTACAATAGGGTGATATGTGCTGACAGTCATCCTGGTGGTTGAGCAAAGCGTTGGTGTCTGCGTGTGTCAGTGCGTGTATGTGTTTGACCACTAGGCCACAGATGGTCAACATAAATGTCAGCATTGACATGGTATGAACCACGGGGTTTCCTTGGTTATATCCAGGAGGCAGCCACCGGATGTTTTCTAAAATTCAAGTGCATGTTATTATTCCAACCATAAAACCGCAAAGGAAATATATGATCCTGTTTTCTCTCACTCTGAGATGTACATCTCAATTCATTCATTTTAAAATTACATTCCCATACACACACAAAAAAAAGTTCACCAGTGGCAGAACTTAAAGTAAGTATAATGTTTGTAGTCTTCGGGAAAGTGAAAGATGGAGGAGGAAGCAACAGGGTTTATGGGTATTGTGGTCTCAATATGGAAAAACACTTGTGAAAGCAATACCAATGGTATGAGAAGGTGGGGGATTTTTTTAGTACGACTGTATCAAACTATCTCTGACATTTTGTGTTGATATTTCGAGATGCCACTATGCAGTAGGGGAATATTTGTTGTTGTTCCATTGCTCTCATTGTCACTACTGCTGCTATAATAATGATGTTTTTAAGTAAGCCATTGTAGTGGATTTAACACCGAGAGAGGACTGTCACATATTGAGGTGATTTAAAACCTGTGCATAAATGTGTTTTAAGTCAATAAATGGCGTTAATTAGTGCTTTCGTCATTTATGTAATTACAAAATACATCCTTTTGTCTTCAAGATCCCATTGCTAAAGCAGTTCCTTGCAGTATTTTGTACATTTGCTTTCCTCATTTATGTTTTTCTGTCGACTCACTGTTCTGCACTGAAGGTCAACAAATAAATTATTCATGAGGAACAGATGCACATTTATATCCCAATAGACAAAAAGACGCACAGCCACACAACATGTTTTTTAAATAAGCAGCACAAATCTCCCTTTATATTGAATACGGAGAATCTCCACTGTTGGTATCAATACTGCTTATCTCTCCACCAAAGCAAAACACCCACAGCTGAATATAAGGTGTTTCATACCTGCACTTTAACTAATCCTGTTAACAAGTTTTGTCTCTCTAGCCCAAAGCTCGACACTATCTTTTTCCTCTTTGCCATAGATCTTCATTGTTGTCCAGAAAGTATTAAAAACACAACAGTGGGCCACATCTTTGCACAGGCTGCCATGTGATTTTTCATTACAATAAACATGGGCACTGTAGTTTATTTTGAGCCAACCCCATATACATCATTCTGGTACCATAAATACTCACTTGCACACCAAGTCTGCAGCGGAAAATAATATATATATATATTAGAATTTTTTTAAATGTAAGTATATTTTTGGGACCCTTTTTTTAAAAAAAAGATTAACATCTTCAGTCACAAATGGGCTTGGGGCTGAGTGCCACAGCAGTCATAAAGAATTAAGAATCCGGCAAAAAAATCGATGGTTTTGGTCTTTGAAATGCTTTGCACATCTTTGGATGACATAACATTGCTATTTATCGCCTGGTGACATAAAAAATGACCTTAAAATTGTTGTCGACCTTCAAAATGTCAAAAACAATCACAAGGACATAATATCAGCTTGGCTCTCAAAGCCACACACATATTAGACCACATCTGTAAACATACAGCATGACACAGATTTTACTATTACATTATTTGGAGAGAAAGGATTAAAAAAATTGCACTTCAATGGGCATTCCTGTAGAGAAGCAATTGTGTCTAGTTTACACAACAACGCTATTGTTCCTCTTGTGACATTCAAAATAGTGAAGTGGTTACAACAGAAACACGAGGACTGAGACCAAACAATATGACGTCTGTGCAAACAATCATGTTTTGCTATCACCTCAAAATTTTCAGTTCGTTGTTGTTTCCATGGAGGGGACGCTGTGACTAAATCAGTAGAACCACAAAATACACATAAACATAAAACAGGAACATAGAAAGGTTCCTCTGTGCTATTTTTGGACTTTCGTGATGTCATAAAGAGAAATGCAACTGTTTGCGGGTAGATTCTTAATAGTAGCAGTAGCCAAATTTAAATTTCTATTGCCTCATTCCTGATGTGCAGTTTTGACATAAGTGGAACTTTAAGTCTGAACACCACCCAAACACTATACAGTGCGTGAGTGTATATAACTGTTCTCATGTACGTGTGGGATGGGGATAATACTTTGAGAAGGGGAAATTCAGTTCACTAAATGCCAGATCTTGACATATAGTATGAGAGGGGAATTCAGATTGATGTATTAATAGTTTATCATGACCAAATGTACTCTTTTAGGAGAGAAAATGATAAATCAATTTTGCAACACCTACAGTAAATGAAACAAACACTGACATTCAGACACAAAAAAGAAATATTTCACTCATCTAAAATCTCTCCAAATGTCTTCGTTCCAAGTGCACTTGTGGTGGCTGGTTTGGGTCTGTCCATGGGAATCCCCATTTGGCTCCTATATCACCTTTGACCCCTACTTAGTCCTGGCATCAACTCATCAGCCAAAAGAATGTGCAGCAGAAAGGAGAGGGTGGGAGAGAGAAGATTGGTGAGATGAGTCGACTTCTGAAGGGCGTTTTGGGAAAAGAAAGTTGGGCAGGTGTCAGAGGGGGTAGTGGTGGATCAAAAGTGGGCATCAGGAACAATGATGGTATGTGTGTGTTTGTATGTGTTTGGTTGGAGAGTGATGAGACTAGACCAGCGTGATGAAAGCCCAGTCGACTGCTAACACAAACACAACAGGGGGAGAGGGGGGAGGGCAGGGAGGTTAAAATGTGGGGGAGGAATGATAGAGAAGAAGAGTGTTTTGTATCAGCTTTACAGCGATGACAGCTGTCATTAAGACACTGATCTTGACCAGTATTGACAGGGCCGATGGAATGTTTACACTGGAGTCCATTATCAAGTTTGCTCAGTGGGGGAGAGATCCATATTTTGTCCTTCAGACCCCGCCCCCTCAAAAAAGTTCTCCCTGCTCGCCCGAGCCAAGAAAGGGTCTATGAGTGGAAGGGCTTGGAATCTGGATTTTGGAGATGTTTCACACACTTAGAAAAGAGTGTGGTGTGTGTTTGCATCATTACCATAATTGAGAGTGACTGCTGAGAGGGCACGGATGGGGGAGGTGTTGGCGTTCCCCCTCCCAAATCCCTGTTTGACAAATTATGTGAATGAATGAAAGGAGTAGCTGGCTCGGCTCCAGGCTCCTAAGCGACAGATGGGGTCAGAAAGAGTAGATAAGGGACTTCTGTGAGTGGGTGTGTGCACTGTGTGAGCTTACTGCTGTGCATTGGTTGGGACTGTTGGCACACTCACAGTTTAGGCTGTGTGCCAAGTAAAACATGTCTGCTTTATCTGAGACCTCTACCAGAGACAAGCATAGGATCATGCCAAAGATGGTCGACCATTGTGTCTTTTGTCCTTCGTGGCTCTGTTTTCCTCTAATTTAAAATGTTGAGTTGTTTAGTAAGTCTTTGGCTCCTGCTCAGCAGAGCAGCCGGGAAGGCGAGGTTACTCCATGTCATTGGAATCTGTGCATAATGGACCCCCCCCCCCTCCTCCTTAGCACCAGCTTGTGAACCCCTCAGCAAGAGCTCTGGTTTTATAGACACCCCTCCCCAAAAATACTCCCAACATCCATCCGCTGCAGCTTGGGTCCCCACATACACAGGAGCCCTCAGTGCTGTTTAAATGGCTCCCTGAAGAAGCAATATAAACATCAGTGTTCAATTCAAGGCCACGGTTCACTTGAATACACCCCACCACAACTCTGTAGTAAGCACTTTGTCTTGCGCTCTCTCTCTCTCTCCTTATTTGTCTCTCTTCCCTCCCCTCTTTAACTCTCTCTCTCGCTCTCCCCCTTCCCTGAAACAGTGAGGACTGAGCGTCGTTGCCATGGCTGCCTGAGTGAGTGCAGCGGTTAAAACACGGCCACTCTCCTGGCTGGGATGTTCACTCAGCTCATGTTGGTGCGTACCAGCTGAACGCAGCGCTGGTCGGTCGCTATACTGTGTGTAGGCTATAACTCAGCTCCGCTCTGTCCCGGGATGAGACTTGACCATCACCAGCTGTGAGACGAGGTCTATGGTGAAAGCACGCGGGGACACGTCGCACACCTGCGGCTGGATGGAAATAGATGGAGGAACTTGGCGCCTCTGTCGCCGCACTCGACAAATTTGCTTCACCTCCTCTCGTGGTCCACGGGGGAGCGCGCTTGTAAGCTGATTTAACCCGGGTGGATGCGAATACCTCTCCGGGATTAGAAGGTTATTGGGTGAACGACAATGCCCCGCGGCTCCGTCCGGCACTCCCGGCTATTGTTCGTGCGGCATCGGACGAGCGGTGCCCGGTCTCCCCCGGTTCATCTCCAGTAGCAGCCTCTGCTCCTGTGCCTCCTCGCAGCTTCGCTCAGGTCGTACTCCCGGTGTGGATAGGATAATATGACTTCCTGGCTCCGCACATACGGCAGCGTCCCTCTGTGTCTCCTGCTTTGCTGCTTGGTGGTCGCTGTCTGCGCAGAAGCCTCCGGTGCCGGTGAGTGGAGCCTCATTAGGGCCAATTAGGCTACAGCTTATCCCAGCAATTAGCTTACATCTTGTATCATGTCAATACTTCACTGCGCAACATCAGCTGCCGTCCCGCCCATCTGTGTTCTCTAGGGGTGGTCGACTTGTCCTAAATGAATGACCCCCATTAGATCTTTTTTTAAAATAGGTCTTCCATTCTGTCATTAGCATCTGCTTCAGGGAGAATGTATGAAATACTGTCCGTTTTTGAAGAGAAACCTCTAAACTCACAATCAGGCCCTCTGAAATAGCCTCCTGTTTCAACTTGTATTGATCAGTTATAATTAGAAGTTAAATGCTTCACCTATTTAGGAGATTGCCAGAGGCCAGCAGTGCTAATTGGGTCGGAGGGGCTTGTTAGTGGGCTGTTAGTGATGCAGGACCTGCAGACTTTCTCTGTCCTACATTCAACCCTGTAGCTCACTGAAATGGCTCTGGAAAAATTGGATCTCAGCAGATAAATCACTTCAATGAATCATTAATCCCACTACAGTATGCCCCAGGTCAAATTTGTGCACTTTGTCACACCCCCCACTGCATTTTTCTGTTAATTCTGCATTAAAGGATCTTGCATGAGTGATGTGTCCCAGTGACTCTTCTTGCATTTAGCATTCACTGATTAACTTATGATGTGTGGGTGTGTGTGTGGGAAATGATCCATTGCACCACTCCAACAACTCAAGCACCTGTTCCCACACTCCCAGACGTTTTCCCACTACAAGGCTGGCTGATATATACTGAATAGCCTCTTATGAGCTGCTAAGTAGTGCTTCCATCATCAAACGTGTGCATGATATCTCTAAATATCCACAGGGGCTCGGCTGCATGGCTAATGTGTTGACACACACATTCTTTCATATGCTAATCACAGGTTCTCCTCCTCATCCCATTTCTCCTCTGTCTTCCACTGCCTCTTTGAACCTCTTTAAAACCCGTCTCTCTTTCTTCAGGTGACAGTGTGTGTTGGTCTCCCAGTGTCACTTCTTGTACAGAGTGTCTCAGCCGTGGGCCGCAGTGTGCCTGGTGCTTCAAGGAGGTAGGAATGTATATAAAAGTGTGTGCTTGTGTCTGGTGTGTGTGTGTGTATGTGTGTGTGAGAGAGAGAGAGAGAGAGACAGAAAGAGTACGTGGCAGACATTCAGCAGCATTCCTCAGATGACACGCACCAAAGCTTTGATGCCACCCACAGATGTGAATATAATGTGTATCTTCAAGCTTAGCAGCCTGCCCTATGACCTGTGTGCATGTGTGTGTGTTTGTGTGAATGTTTCCATGCATGCTTTCTCATGCGGCAGCAGAGACAGAGCCACTTTCAATCCATGTGTTTAGTCTACTTGCTCACACATATCACTGCATTTCTCTTAAAGTGTGCATGTGCCTGTGTGTTTGTGTGTCTATATCTGTCTTTGCTTTCTGGGTGTCAGTCCGTCTTGTAAAGAGCCCACCCCAGATCAGCCTTGAGAAGTTGTAAAGCCTGCCAGCACCACACCAGTCACAACATACACACACACACACACACACATGCACACACACACACACCGGCTAGACAAGACCATCAACATGTGTGTGTTTACAGACTTCAGGTGCTTTCCCACCCTCTGAACCCTGACCTTATGTGACATCATTAAGTGGGGCTGGGCTCACTGGTGTGTGAAAACATTCAAACTCCACCTCCCAAACCTCCTACACACAGAAAGTTACAGAGTCATGCTTGAAGCACTGAAAATGAAGCAGGCACAGTGCTTTTAAATGTGCAGTGTTCACATTGACACTCAGTGTCAGGCAATAGAGCAAACTCTGTAAGGAAAGTCACTTTGAAACTTTCTAGTATTCAGAGTTGTTGGAGAAATTATAGCCGCAGGGACATCTGAATGACTGAATTTAGTATAGCTCTCAGGTTGAAGCCATGGCCTCATACTCTTGTTTTAAAAGTAGTAGCAATCCCAGTGGATTGCGCTATTTCCATATATTTGGATATGTCACACACTATTTCCTAGTGCTAGTCACTGTATTTGTGAGTGTGTTACTCTCAGATTAAAGTTCCAAAGGTCACTAATCCACTACAAAGCTGGAAGGCATGACAATGTTGTGCCGTATTGTTGGGGCAAATGGCTATTAGACAGCAGAGAGGTTAATTACAAGACTCATTCAGTGAAATGATGATTAAATCATATCCTAAATAAGAAAAAAGCCAACTGGGCCATCTAATCTTTTTTTCCATCCATCAGAACTGGTACTTTCATTTTAACCTACCTTTCCTCTATGATCAGATACCTTGAGAGTAGATCGGGACAATGATGAGCAAACAGGACACTTCTTCCTGATATACTGAACTGCTGAGTAACTTATAGTGCGTACTATAAAATGGTAATGGCTCTGATGTCAGTGTAATTACATCGCAAATCAATACAAACGTCATAGAAATGAAAAATGAAACCACAGTGAGTAATTGTGAAACCGGTTTCAATTTGCCGTGTTTCCTCATGTCAAATGAACAGTGTTTGTAACTTTATCACACTGCATTTTACAGAGAACAAAGATTAGAAAGAGGGTGAGAAAACACACGCATTACAATCTCTGTACTCTGGAGTGTTTGTCTGTATGCTCCTACATTCGTGAATGGATGCAGTGGGCAACATTCAAGCAGGAGTGGGTGAGTAAATGAAGACCACAGGGAAGGAGATATGATTATTATACGAATGGAAAGATTACAGCAGCAAAAAACCCAACAGATCATCATGATGGGCATGTATACGGCAGCATTAGGGCATTTTGCCTTGTGGGGTCACAGAGGATAATGTGATGTTCAACTTGACCCATATTTTTGTATCACTTGCTTCCATTCCTGAAATCTGATTATTATGATAACATCATAAGAGACAGCTTGTTATCCTTACCACTGTCTGGCAGCTTTTGTTCCTGTGACTTGTTTAGGGTTTTTTTGTGTGTTGTTTCCAACATTTTGTAAAGCTGCAAAGAAAATATATTAAAAGAAGGTCACCATTTCTTGACCTTGTGTGACATCTAGGACTTTCTGGATGGCGCGGGCCCAACCCAGCGCTGCGACCGGCCTGTAAAGCTGCTCAGGAGGGGCTGTGAACCGGAGTTCATTGAGCAGTCAGAGGTCAAGGTGGAGGTCAATGCCACCCTCAGCAGCACCCAAGTGTCCCCACAAGACATCAGCATCACCCTCAGACCAGGTAGACGATGGGTACCTCTTGATTTGTCCACAAAATACAGTTTTAAGTCAGGGATAAAATGATGGATCTCTGATTTGTTATCTTTTTGTCTTAGTGAGTGATAAAGCAACTGAGGTGAAGTTTAAAATTATTTTATTATGTGTGTGCCTAGGTTCAGAGGCCAGCATTGTAGTAGCCGTGAAGCAGCTGGAGCGTTATCCTGTGGATTTGTACTACCTGGTTGATGTATCAGCATCTATGCAGGAAAACCTTGATCATGTAGGTGTCCATACACTCAGCTGTCTGTGTTCCTCTCAGCAATTCAGTGTTGAAGCATTTCATTTATTTGTCTGAAGGAAACAGTGTATTTCCAACGTTTAAGCTAAATTCTGAATCATCACAACATTATTTTACGTGAGTTCTCCTGCTGTTTGTGTCTTGAATGGAAAAAAACACCTCGAAACCCAAATAACAGTTTGGTCTTATATCATTGGGCCTTATTAGATGTCTAATATCTTTTACGTTTTGCATTGAATAAACTGTATACATATTAGACACATTTACTTAAATTATGTTTCCATCTTACACTGTACTCTTTCTCCATTCTTTGTTTCTCCTTCTACTTTTCCCTCTTTTCTTTCTTTTTCTCTTCCCATGTACTGTCTCTCACCTGCACTTGGATTTCTCATTCTGTGTCCACCTGTATCTGCATGTTTTCTGTGGTCCAGTTGAAGACTGTGGGTGTGGCTCTGTCCCTTCGTATGTCAGAGCACTCCTCAGACCTTTGGCTGGGTTTTGGCTCGTTTGTGGACAAACCTGTCTCCCCTTACATCAATGTCCATCCCTCCAAGATCAACAACCCCTGCAGGTAAGACCGAATTTGTCAGTTGGTTTATTGATTGCTAAGAAAAGTAGGGTTAATTCTTGCTACTGATTGAATAAAAAAGGTTATATTCATCAGCTAACTTTCCCTTTTCATTATTTAAAAAATACAGCCGAGCATGCTGCTCCCATTAGTTGCTCCCAATTTTTGTGACTCGGGGGAATTGCTATGATGATGAGACAGAAACAACAGACGGGCTTTTGACATTCAGTTGTTCTGGTGGTTGTTTTGGAAATCTACATTCCTGAATGTTGCAATTAAAACCTTTCTGGACTCTCTCTGTCTCTCGCCAGTGATTATGAGATCCGCTGTCGTCCAGCCCACGGCTTCCACCACGTTCTAAGCATGACGGGAAACATGAGTGAGTTCACACGTGTGATCAAACGTCAGCGCATCTCGGGAAACATGGACACACCTGAGGGAGGACTGGATGCTATGCTGCAAGCTGCTGTCTGCCAGGTGTGTACATATAGACGCTGGGTGCAACAAAGAGAAAGGGTGAAACATTTTGAGATAAACACAAGATTTTTTAGGGTTTCTTGAATATGTCCCTGTAAATGAGGGATAACCCCAAATTTGGTAGTAAGTCAGCATGCCAGTAAAAGAGGCTCTTTATTCTGGGAGAATGGTGGCACTCTGACTCAGCATTGGATATTACCACTGGTATCCCACTAAGTAATGACACCACTGCTGGGGTATGGCACACCCACACACACAAAGTTGCTTATACTTTGGCTGCAGGAGGGCCGTGAATCACACCATGCAGGGGGGGGCTGAGAAACTGGTCTGCAGGGAAACACCATGGTGGTCATGACTCTAGAAATAGACTCTCCATTATGTCAGGCATACTAATAAACTCACTGGGTTTCCTTAAATACACACGTGCACACACACACACATAGACCCATTTTGCTCTCACCCTGTCGACGAGTCACAGACATAAAGAGGGAGACTGTGCCTGGGGGAAGAATATCTGCTGCTTTTCCTTTAATTGGGTATGACAGAAAGAGCTGATCACTATGGGGACTAATGTAGTTCAGATGAGTAAAATGTTTGAATTTGCAGCTTCTTGCCACATGTGTAAACCTTTAAAATGTGAAGCATGCACATATTTCCCACATCAGTCTGTGTAAATGTAGCTAACTAGTGATATAAGGGAATAAAAATGAGTGTGTCTAAAAAATTACTCACCAGAAATAGAATACACATTTGTTAACATTTTGTCACTTATCTCTGATTTAATTCTCTATAGATTTGTAACAGCTATTTGGTTTCATTAAGGGTCAAGATTAAACATGATTTACATATGTTAAACAATGTCCTGATTCCTCTGTGTCTCTCTTTCAGAAAGTGGTGGGTTGGCGACCGCAGGCCAAGCGTCTGTTGCTCCTGATGACCGACCAGCCATCTCACCTGGCCCTGGACAGCCGGCTGGCAGGGATTGTCACGCCACACGACGGCCTGTGTCACTTGGAAAACAATGTCTACACAGCAAGCACTAGGATGGTGAGTGGAGGAGGAAACTTCCTCAGGCTGAACCTTTTAACATGGCATTCAATGCATGTTAATGTTCACACGGTCTCACATTAATGTGGACTGTGTAAATTACTACATGGGCTGCGGATGAAATAAGCCTGTAGATACTGAATCTGAAAATGCTGTACTCAAGTTGCCAATCATCACATCAAAATCATAGGTAAATTCATACTTAAAGGAACAGATAGACTGGGGTTTGGTAAATGCGCTTATTTGTTTTTGATGAGAAGATCATCACCACACTCAAGAAAAAGACAATCTCAGGTTTTGGCTTCCCTGCAAAAAAATAGTCCCTGTAAAATCTATGGACAAACAAGATATGTAAGGCTAGTTTGTGAGGTTATGGTGCTTTCAGACCAACCGCGAATTTTCGCCTCGCAACGCTTTCCTTGCGTGAGTACATTCGCTGGAAGTGTTCACACACAACGCGAGAAGGCGATTTTAACGCGATAATGTGAAGAAATACAACTCGCCATTACTACAAATGTATGAACCCAAAGTAAACATTTTGCTGTGATTAAATCGCAATAAACGGATTAAACTGATGCCGAAATAACTACAACATGATGCAGATTTGTTAAACACATGAATTCATGTTTTGTCAGGTCTGTCAGCTAGATAGCAGGACAACAACTTCTAAAATGTTTGTTTTCTGAATGGAGTTTGGATCGATCAGGGCTATGCTATGGAAAGTTGGTCACAGTAAAATATAATGATAGCTGGAATAAAGTTACAGACACATGTTTTCTGAACTCACCAGGTAGTTCAACCTCCTTTCTTTTCTCCAAGTAATGTCCAGTATTGTCTGGTTTTTATATCCGACAGAGTTAACGACGCTAACAACAACACTGGAACCGGATGTGCACGGAAACTAGCTGCTGAGAAGCTCCAGTGAAGATAAATCAACTTTGAAATCCAAAAACCTAAAGTAAAAAGCTAATTTAATAAAAGCAGTTAACTCCAAGCTACTCCCGCGAGTAAACGCGACTCAGCGTCATGCGAATTCCTTCGCGTTGCCTTAGCGTCGCGGCTCTACGCATCTTTGCATTGACTTTGTATGTAAACTCACCGCCCCAAACACTCGCTTCGCTTTTGGTCTGAAAGCACCATTAGAGGTGCTGGTGGGCAGATTTTGTTAAATTTAGAGAGAGCCAGGAGAGCCGTTTCCCCCTGTTTCCAGTCTTTAGCAATCAGCTAATCTAGTCGGCTGCTGGCAGTAGCGTCCTATTTACTGTACAGAGTATTACTGATCTTCTTATTTAACTCTTAACTCTATCCAAAAATGTCCAACTGTTCCTTTAAATCATCACACGCTAATATGGACTGTGTACACAGCACAATTTTCAGATCATAAATAAATTCATACAACAGATAAGATGTATAACAATAGACTTAAACATTTACAATTACTCATTTGGCAGACACTTTTATCCAAAGCGACTTACATATGAGGAACAACTTACAAGCGTCTAAAAAGCTTCATTAATGTAAGAGATCTATTAGTGACAATAGAGACTAGTAAGAGCAGCTAACTAGACTCTATATGGAACATCGGGGGGGAACAGAAATGCATTGCTGAAAAAAAATTTATTTGTATTTAGTCTGTTGATTGTCTCCTTTTCAGGACCATCCCAGTGTGGGTCTGTTGTCTGACAAGCTGCTGGAAAACCATATCTACTCCATCTTTGCTGTGGAGAAGCAGCAGTACCAGTGGTATGAGGTAATCTCCCACACAAGAGCACACAACATGCCAACATATGAAAATGAGTAAACAAATAGTTTTGAATGTAGGGAGTAATCACCTGGCCTGCACACAGGTACATGCAAGACAGTAAATCCCTGCTAGCTTATGTATTAACAGCTCCAGAGCTGATCTGCACTTGCTAATTAAAGAGTAATGACATGTTACACTTGTAGGGGGGAATCAGTTTACAAGAATCAACATATTTATTCACCCTTGTCTTCCCTTTTCTTCACCAGGAGTTGGTACGCCCGCTGCCTGGCTCCTACCTGGGAAAGTTAGGTCTCTTCCAGGCTCCAAACCTTATAGAGCTGGTGGTGGACGCATATAAGGTACAGAGCACTTATACACAGAGCAACTTTAAAGAATAACTCCTTTCTCATTTTCAAACCTCTTTGTCGTCCCTCTGTGTATTCTTCATCCTTTAGACAACAAAGAGAAGGACGGGGACAAGTGAAAGGTTAGAGAGAAGAGAGCAGCAGCACAGCATGAGCTGAATTTCATGAGCCCATGCAGAATCAGCTCAGAAATGTTGAGGCATTAGTCCGCTGATCTGCTCAGGCAACATGTATTCTGTTTTCCATTGGCCTTGTTTATTCATGCAAGCTGACTAATAGCACATTCCAGTTTGCAGAAAGAAGGCCTAAGAATCTGTGATACTACATTACATTATGTACTGATAAGTAGTACACACTCTCTATTTTTTCTAATCTTCAGAGTGCAGGAAAAGGACAGACACTGGTAATGCAAACTTAAAGCCCCCCTCCAGCCAGTTAAAACTGCCGTTTTTGGTTAACATTTTTTCTCAAACAGAGAATGGGGGTGTGGTTAATAGTCAGACGTAATACATTACCATGACAACCAAAAACTGACCGGCTGGAGTGTTCACGAACGATATGCTGTGTTAACATCACTACACTGTAAAGTTTAGCACACTTTACTGGCAGGAGTAGCTATTACTTACCCATGATAGAAACTATCATTGCGCCTGCGCAAGCTTGGAGAATGACGTATGACTTATGGAATTATTATAGTCATACGTCACCACCCCGTAACAACTAAGCAGTTTTTGCAACTTTGAGCACAAAATTAAGCTATTTGTCAAAAAATATTTGGCAAACTATGTGGGTAATCAGCATTGTAAGGAAATGACTCAGAAAAATATGAAATATCATAGAAATGTCAAAATACAATGGAGGGGGGCTTTAAATCCTGAAGTTGGGAAAATAGATGATTGGAGATGTGTTTGGTAGCTGAGGGCCTAATAAAACAGAAAAAAACAGATAAGAACAAGAGGTTATGAAGGGGTAAGGCCGCTCAGTTGGCAGCAGCCTGGGCTATAATCTTGCCTCAGGCACAGCGCTCCATTGTTTGCTTCGAGAATCTGCCGAATCCACAGATCTGGGTGCACAGCCACGCATACGTGCTGACACACACATGCACACACATACACACGCACACGCATCCACAAGCAGCAGAGCGCGAACAGAAGCTGGCATTATAATAGCTATCAGATCCCCTCGGAAACCATGTGTCCTAATCATGGGTGGATACAAAGAAGCTATTTTTGGTACCCACCTCCATGTTCCCATACCCCACCCAAATCCCCCACCCTGGATTTCATAAAGAAGGAGAGAATGTCAATGAGGGCTTTCTGGGGATATGTGACAACTTTAATTAATCCCACTTCTCCCCTTTCTATCTCTCTTTCGCGCTCATTACTTTTCACTCACACAGATTACTCTCATTAAAATTTTAAACTGTCTCTGATCATCCCACTCTCTTTTATCTTAACCTACATCCCCTTTGTATCCAGCATAATACATTGGCTTTAAATAATTTCTCGATACCAGATAGTAAACTTGATGTTGCTTTTTCATTTCTTTCGTCCTCACTCGTTTTAGAGGTTGTTGTCGGAGGTGGCAGTGTCAGTGTCGGTGGAGGACAAGGCAGTCAGCAGGTACTGGGTGTCTGTATCACCTCTCTGTCCTCATGGATCCACTGCTAAGAACCAGAGCTGCTCAGGGGTGCAGCCCAACCAGACGGTAAACACACAAGCGTCACTCACCTGGTTGATACAGTGTGAGAAAAGTTACTCATATTGATATAACAGGACATTAAATGGTTGTATTGGATTACTTTGACTCATACAAACGCACTCACACACATCACTGAGAGCTTTACGAGACAGAAAAGATTTGGTAAATAATCCGAGTTGAGCGGATTACAGGCTGTGTTTAACAGGAAAACATATCCATGTGATTCTATGACATTTTAGTCCTAAAAATCCTTACCTTGCCTAATATGAGAGCCCTTATGCAAACAAATAGGACATTTAAATTTAAAAATAGGTCGTTGGACATCCACCGCTGTTCCATTTATACACAGAAAGAAAAACCTTAAGAAGTCTGCGCCATGGCAGAGAGCTCTTGTCAGGCAGAAATGATTATACAAAAGGCTAAACTCATGTTCAACTATAACAACCAAAGAGATTCCCTTTTGGTAATTATTATCATTTTCAGTACATTTGGAAATTTTCTTTCTGTTCACTCCCTCAACTGCAGATGAGACTCCTCTCCTCTGTAACCTTTTGGGGCTCTGAACTTTGTCAAACACCAAGATTCTCAATCACTGCTCTATAGTTACTCCATTGTTCAAAAAGACTGAAGTTCAGCCCTTTAATCCATGGGTGGATTAAAGTGAATTATGGAAAGTACCCACACTTACCAGAATGGCGATAAAAATCAAGCGAAAGGCCTGCGTGTAGTCTCAAAGCTTTGGCATGCACAATTTTCCAACCACATCAACAGACTAATTATTCACTTTAAGCCTCACTTAGAATCCTAGTTCCAGGTTACTTATCCAACTATTTAAGTCTTATCAGAGATTGCCATAATTATGTAAGGATATTTACAGCAGGAGTTTCATGGGGGAAATTCATTTTAATACTCTGCATCTCTCTGGAACTGTATAGCAACAACAAAAGAACAACAGTAGAGTCATTTGTTGATATGTTTTTTAACCTCTCTTGCCTTGCATAAGCTTACACAATTCCCCCTTTCTAACAGGGAGGAAAACGAAAATAAGCTTTATTGTGTATTTTACAACAATTTGAATTTTACTGTCTTATAGTTACTTTAATGTTGTCAAACACACACATATATATATATATATATCTTTACAAGACTAAGAGTCAAGAGCTAGTGACTCTGTGAGGATGTACAGCGGTGCTTTAAGTTAAATGTTAACTACAGCATGCTAACATTCTCACAATGACAAAGCTAACATGCTGATGCTTTCCAGGTTTAATCTGTATTGTGTTCATCATCTTAGCATGCTAACATTCGTCTATTAGCACTCAACACAAAGTACAGCTAAGGCTGATGGCAAAGACAGTAGTTTAAGTAATTAGGATTTATCCTCTGGACACTATGAAAGTCTGTACTAAATGGTAATCCATCTACAGTGGTGGAATGTAATTAAGTTGACTTGAAAACTGTGTGTCTTTAAATTTGGTGATTATAATTTATATTTATATATATATATATTATAATTTGAATGTTTCTGATAAACTGAAGGGTTAAGTGTTCTTTTATAAATTTAAGCACTTTGAATTACTTTGTTGTTGAAATGTGCTATACAAATAAACTTGCCTTGCCTAAATTGAGAAAATTCTCCCTCTTCGTTGGGTAAATAAACTATTTAAAAATTTGTTTGGATCAGCTAGAAAATACATCTGTCACAAAACTGAAAACAGGGCTATAAAAAGCTGACTTTTAGAGATACGCGGTTCTCACAGGACAGCGATACTGATGATCTTATAGAATTTGATGCATTGCTGGAGATTAAATTACCCAACAGTATATAAAGTAGTTAAATTAGCTCAACCTTAAACATCTACAGCAGTAAAATGCAACATACACGTTAATGCAGCAGTAATATAAATCCAAAAACATCATATTTCAAAGGGTAAAACATTGACAGGAACCATGGAACTGCAGAATAAGTAGTTACTTTTTATATTAAAGTAAATTTTGCAGATAATACTTTTACTTAACTAAGGTTTTGCATGCAGAACTTTTACTTGTAGTGGAGTATTTCCACTGTGTGGTATTAGTAATTTTATTTAAGAAAAAGATCTGAATACTTCCATTAGTTCTTGAGATGTTTCGGTCTGGACCAAAGTGGTGGACTGATCGAGAGACCTACATTGCCATCCAAGGAACCACGCTGCTAGCATGACTAAAAATGATTTAAACATCACTCAGCTGCTGTTTTAACAAGTTTTTTTTCCTTACTTTGTAGGTCTACTTTAATATTACCATTGGTCTGCGCTCTTGTCCTGTCGATGGTGAAGACGAAGATGTAACAGTGTTGGTTCGCCCTGTGGGTTACAACGAATCCACAGTTGTTAGGATCCACTCTAAATGTCGCTGCAGTTGTGGACCAATGAGACGCTGCAATGATGACAGCCAGTCACCATGCACAGGAGCACAACACAGCTCCAAGCAGGAGCAGAGGCCGGATCACGAACTAATGAAGGACTCAAACATAGATTCCAACTGGAAATGTAGAGCGGATGGGTCTGATGTGGACTGCAGTGGTCGGGGAGTGTGTGAGTGTGGGAGGTGTGAGTGTGAGCAGAGCAGGCTTGGGACAGTTTATGGGAAATACTGCGAGATAGATGACTTCTCCTGTCCGTACGAACAGGGACTGCTGTGTGGAGGTAAGAAGAGCACACTTCAAAAATGTAAAAGTATAATGTACGTTTTAGTTCATAGACATCACAAGATGTCACGTTTGACGCAAAAACATACAGTCTACATTGTTTTTGTTTAGTTCTGTAAAATGTTTCCCTCCTGTCTCTGTCTGTCCTTCTCAGGGCGGGGTGTGTGTGTGTCTGGTGAGTGTGTGTGTGAGGATGGCTGGACAGGTGATCGCTGTGCTTGTCCCGTCTCCACAGCAACCTGCCAATCAGCCAATGGCTTGCTTTGCAGCGGGCGGGGAAGATGTGTATGTGGCAAGTGTGTGTGTGACAACCCCCGACAATCTGGAGACTTCTGTGAGAGATGCCCTGCGTGCCAAAGCACCTGCCAATCATACTGGTACTAGACAGTTTGTGTTCGCTACCACAAAGCATGATGGGATTTCTTACAGAGGTGTTGGCAGTTCAAGCTGACACTTTTGCACTTTCTCTCTCTCTCTCTCCCTTAGGAAGTGTGTGGACTGTCACCTGTCTCACGGTCTCACACAAAAAGAGGCAGGACACTGTAACAACACCTGTGCCCCATTGGTGGGATACATTGATGGTGTATCAGGTACAGCCAGTTTAACCAATAGAATCTGCTCTTGCAATTTTACACAGAGTTGATTTTACATACATTTACATTTACATTTCCTCATTAGGCAGATGCTTTTATGCAGAGTGGATAAAGCATTAATAGCGCATCAAAAAACATCAATAAAGTAGGAGATCTACAAGTGACAACAAAAACTAGTAAGAGCAGCAATTAATAGTGCTAAGAGCTATTAGTGTTAGGCATAAATGGACTAAAATGTGGTACATAGGGACAAAGATTCAGCTTCTCATTTCCAATTTGACCAAGAACTTAAAGTTAACACCAGGTTGTAAAGCAGCATTTTACTGCCCTCTCTGCTCGAAAGTTTGTTGCACCTCTGACCACACCCACTCGTGATGTCATGGTGTGCTTACACACCCTAGAGTACTCTCCTAAGCTGCATTTCAACCAAAGGAACTATCGAGGAACTGCCTGCGTCCAAGAATGGGCGAGTAAAGGCTACTGGCTTTAAATCGAGCATGTTTAACGATGTCCGCCTGAGATCGTACTCGGCATTAAATGTATTGCTTGGAAATAGCAGACAGCTTGCAGTGGTGTGATTACAGCAAACAGCTAATGGAGTTACGCTAAATACTGGGTTGTTTTAAGTTTTCATCAGTCAGGAAGTTTTTACACAGTGCCGAAGTCGGTCTCCTCCTCTCCAAAACAAGCAGGACAGCTGATTACATCAGGTAATAAAGGTTGTTAAAAATCCTGTTGCTCTGGATATAGACGTGAGTTCTGCAGCTGATCTGCAGTTCTTGTTGGCTGGAAATGTTTTAATAATCTTCCAAACTGTCGCGATTTTATTTTTGTGTTGCTTTCTTTGTGCTGGAGTTATTTTAAGAACTTGATGGCTTTATCCAGCTTGTTATTAAATTTGTAACGAACTTTATCGCGTGTCTCTTCATTATACTCCCACACAAAAAACCTGTTTTAATGGTCAAGCATAGCCAATAGTCTTTCATTATATTCCAGTCAAATCTGATGTTCATTTATAAATTTTGCTCATGGACAGTGGGTACTTCTGGTCGAAACGCGGTCCACTCCGACTGGGTCTGGGTTTTTTTCCAGGTGCTCAAATAAATTTTAGTATTATTTATATTTATCTCCTTCATTTTTTTTTTCTTCTCCCTGTTGTTTTTGAATTTCTTTTTCTAGTTAACCCCCCCCTCCTTTTTAAATTTTTTATTATTATTATTATTGTTATTTATTTATTTTTTTTATTGTTTTTTTTACTTAAGTTCAAAGCATTTAATCTCTCTACTTCCCAACTCAGTTTCCCCCACACACCTCCATTTTTCTACCTCTTGAACATACACACACACAAACACACACACGCCCATACACAAATTGCCTTAAACTCTCATTTTTGTTTTTGTGTATTTTCACCAAGTATTGTTATGTCTGTTATGTATGTCACCTGATAAGTGTTGCATTATCTAATAAAAAAAAACTACAAAAAGCAGAGTTGCCGGTTTGCACATCCAGCAGACACAGAATAACATTAGCATTGGTTTGGAGTTGTGTTTTGACATAAAGGAGGATCTATTGACAGAAATGCAATATAATATACATAATTATATTTTCAGTGGTGTATAAAGACCTTACATAATGAATGTTATGTTTTTATCACCTTAGAATTAGCCATTTCTATCTACATACACCGCGGGTCCTCTTACATGGACATCACCATATTTCTACAGTAGCCCAAACGGACAAAAGTCTCTACAGAGCATGTTTTGTCACTATGTTGAATATGTACGAAGAAGAAGAAGTAACGTTAGTAGTAGTAGTAGTAGGAGTTGACTGGTTTATTAGAAGTAAGAAGAGAAGTCAAATTTGGACAAATGGAGGCCCACACATATCATTTAGCACAAGAGCTGACAGAGCGCGTCGGCCACCGTAGCTACTCCTGTGCACTTGGAAAGGGAGGGTTGAGCGGTGACTAATGGTGCATTCTTGTGGTGTTACAATAATCAGAATATGTTTTTCCTCCTTAAGCCTTTATTGCAAAAATAGAAATAAAGTGTACATGGGACATAAAGAAGTATGCAGAACTTTGATTCATGCAAAATCATGTATTGCATATACATATTTTGCGGTTAATTTTCTGTTCATGTAAAGTGAACTAGATGTCTGCGTGTTGTTTATGTGCTCTGATAAGGCTAATCCAAAACATCTTTGTAGCAGCGTCCATGTTGATTCCTATTCCGATTTAAGAGTACATGAACACACACTGAAGTCGGATGAATGATTTCACAACTTGGGAAATGGGACCATCCGAGGAGCACATGAATGCACCGTGAGCCACTGGTTGTAATTTGTAACCCTCACCACTAGATGCCACTAAAACTTACACACTGAACCTATAAGTAATAAAACTCCAATATTCATTCTCCTGTTAGCTCCATTTCAGTCTCCAACAACGTCTGAAAAACATATCTGGCACTTGATAGCAACTTAGTACTCCACAAAGTTCACCAAAACAATGAACTTAAAGAGACAAAGAATAACTGAGGGCAAAGTTGGGGGGATAATTTTATGGATTCATTCATCCATTATTACAGTAGTATAAAAATGTTGATTAGTGCAACTCTGAAGTGGGAAGTGAAGAGCTGTAAAACACAGCAGCTCCCTTGTAATGCTACTCTCATTGATTCTGTTGTTTTTAGAAGTCCCGGAGGATTTTCACTAGGGTTTGGAGCTCAACATGTCTGGACTGAATAACAACTCACTTCTCTCTCTCTCTCTCTCTCTCTCTCTCTCTCTCTCCATTTCCAGGTCAAGAAGGGGATATGTGGATTCAGTGTATGTACATCGGTAGTGACAGCTGTCGCTATCGGTTTCAAACAGGCTCACAGTCTGGTCAGACCCAGCTTCATATAAGCACAAGACCAGGTATAATGTCAATACACAAACACACACACACACACACACGCCTTCATTCGAGGTCACTTCCGTTGCTACCATTGCTGCACTACTACACCCCGGTGTATTTGAGTCAGCAGGCCTGCTGTCAGTATTACAGCTGTATTTTACATTTCCCCTCAGTTCCCAGTTCACTTTCTCGATTTATACAGCCACGCACAGACAAACACACACACACACATACACACACACACACACACACACATTCACACAAACACATACATCATTTAAAATCCACTAGTTAACACATGCCCTGGGTTACACACACACACACATAATTGCACATCCAAGTGTTACAGTTCATCCCCGCCTCCCCAATTTTTGGAACAGCACTGCTCATTGTGCACCCCAACACCCCCACCGGGCTCCCCCGTCTCCCCCTCCTCACCCCCACATCCCCCTCCACCCAACGGGACACTCTCTTCCTGCTCACGCCCACTCCTCCCGGGTGCAGCAGGACCCAGGTTTCCATGGTAACCCTGTTACAAAATGTCAGAGCAGTCTTTGGGCTCTTTGTGCTGAGCGATGAGCCCGTCATCCACACATGCTCCCCAGCAGATACACAGCCAGCTGACTGTTCAGTACAGCACCACTGGCACAGCTGCCACTGACCGAGCTGTGTAGGTGTGTATGTTTGTCTGTGTGGAAAGTTATTAAGTGCATTTACTCAAGTACTGTACTTAAGCACAATTTTGAGGTATTTGTATTTTGTAGAAACTAAAGTTGTTAAAACTGGGCCCACCTTGACCAGCTACACCAAAATGCTCCTTACAATTGATATAACCTTTTTAACAACATTGATCATGTAATATAGCCTATAATATTATATCACTCACAGAAGGCTTTTTTCTGCAAGGTGTACTTTTATGTTTAACAATGTATTTGGAATACTTGAATGAGACTTTGCACAAAGGAGTTTTACTTGTGAGTATTTCGACATTGTTGTACTGGTACGTCTATGTTTGAGAGGCACATATGAGTTTTAGACCTAGTGAGTGAGAACATTTTTGGAAATTGAGGACAGTTTCAGTCTGTCCTTACTTCTTTAAAGGCTTGTTTAAGGATTAAGATTTAAGTGGATATGGGATAAAGACTGGGGTTAGACATAATGATTAGGGTTAGAGTTAAGGACCAGGGTCCTCACAATTATAGAAGTACAAACATGTGTTTTGTCTCTGATTCTGCAACTAAATGTGTTTTTGATGCATATTTTAGTGTGTAATAGGCCTATTTATTCAACACTACAGTACTCTCTTTTCTAAGCTTTTTGCCTGTCGCAGTGAACAGCAGCCTGTCACAGTACTTGAAATTGAAACCTTGGTTGTGTGTTTGTGTGTGTGTCCACAGAGTGTGCCAGTAGCGGTCGGCTGGTAGGGACATTCCTGAGTGTGTGTGCTCTGACAGTGCTGTGTGGGCTGGTGGTGGTGGCTGTGTCCCGGCTGCTGCTACAGAAGAGAAGCAGATCACCAGGGGGCGCTGCTGAGAACGTAGACTATCACTGCACTGGAAAGGTTAGCACTCAAAACTCAGGTACACTGGAGGCTTTCATCAGCAGAGCAGGGTTTTAATTGGGGGAGGGGGTTGTGTGTGTTTATCATGTCCTAGGAGCCTTCCGAAGCATTAGGAACCCCTTAATTCTTTAGGATATTTTTGTAAATGTGTTCTGTCCGCTGAAACCAGGAGTAAAAAATTTAAGTCATCTGTTAGAGGTAACAGCTGTATTTTACATTTCCTGTCAACTCCCAGCGCACTATTTACAGTGTCCAGATTTGTGACCTTACGATGATGTATAGCACCTTTGAGAAACTTGGAAATGATGGAAATTTCAATATGGAGAATTGAGTGCCTAAACTGGTACGGATTGCTTATAAGTGCTTAGAAACCCCTAATTTATCGCCACAGATCATGTTAATGACACAGCAGATTATAAGATGTGTAAAAGTGTACACATATGTTTGGGTAACATTTGGATTCTTACATGGGGCACAACTCCCTGTTGATGTGTAACATTCAGTGTTGGGAACGTTACTTTGGAAATTTATTAGGTTACCAACTACAAGTTACCCTATTTAAAATGTAATAGTAATGTAACTATTTCAATAACTTTGTAAAAGTAAAGTAACTTATTACATTTAATTTCTTTTTGATTACTTTTCTAAATTTTGGTGAATGTTTTTAACTGTTAACCATTTTCAATAGACAACGTGAGAGGCAATTTACCTGGCAGATGGTTTGTGCTTCAAACTCAAACATGAGAACCAATCAGAGGCATCAGAATAGCTTCGAACTTTACGAAACAGCTATGAAAAACACGTAAAGCAACAAAATTAATATTATTCAACATATAGACTTGTTTTCTTGCAGAAAATATTCAGATGTGTCCCCCAGTGTAATCACGAATATTTTAGTAACTGTAATTTAATTAAACATTTTTTCCTAGTAACTGTAAAAGATTATAGTGACATTTATTTTGTAATTAAATTATGTAATTAAATTACATGTAACTATTTACTCCCCAACAATGGTAACATTCAAGAGAAATCTACATATTTATATAATCTGGGAACTGTGTTGTAAATCTGTGCATACTTCCTCAGAGATTATATAATATAATAAATGGTTACTCTCCACTTCTTAAGATTGAACATTTATGAAATCCATCTAAAAGCAGCTGCTGATTTCACAGGGGTACTCCATTGATCTAATAAGTCAATCTAAACTTACTCGTCACAGGGACAACAGCCTTGCACCCTGGAGGAGCTTGCAAAGACTGAGAAAATGACCTAAATGATGTCACTTACTGTTGACATAGTCAGTATTTTTAGCCCTCACACTACCAACTCCGCAATTATACAACCATCCTTACGTGACCACTTGTTAGTATATATCGAAACCTTTTCCATCCACCCTATATAACATGTATTTCCAAAACACCCTGTTGAGTTCCGTTAGGGGAAGTGTAGGGTCTTTTTGGAGCTTGACCCACATATGGGACTAAAAGGTCAGGATGTCGCAGTTTTATCTCTCATGAGTCCTCACATCTATAGAATTGCATGCATACATGTGTCTGTGTGTGTGTGTGTGTAGCTATAAGGCTACTGACTGCTTATTTCTGTCACCATTCAGGACCTGTCATACATCCCTACAACCAACGAGAAGACAGTTACCTACAGGCGCGACCGCCCACTGGACCGCCCTGTGGAGATGCACATCCAGATTTCCAAGATGCCTCTCGGTGACCCCTGGCAGTGCTAGGGAGAGTTCAAAGGTCAAGGTCAGAAGGAAGTCAGTAGAGACATATAGAAGGAGAATCAACTAAAGGCTTTTCTCTGCCTTCTTTGTTAAACTTCAACCAGCTGTATGTGAAGACTGATAATGGGAAACTAAACTATGAAACCTCCATGGGATCACATTTGTAAAACTGACCAAACTCTTATAGACTGTGTGACTAATGTGGCCAGTATCCTGGAGATGAAGATGAGAGCACAAGTCCCCCACTTCTTCTTCCTCTGTAGCAGCAGGGAGGCTGCTTCTTCCACAAGGTAAACTGTGGTCATTCCTCGTTTTTTAGCCATGCGGCAATTACTGCTCCAACTTATGAGTGTGTGTGGGTGTGTGCGTGCGTGTGTGCTTGCAGGTAAATGCATTTATGCTCTATCTAGGCTTTCTATTTATGATTTTATAGTAAAAACACTACATGTTTTAGGTTTATGTGATTGTGTGACACTCCAAGACTCAAAATGTACGATCTCCCTGTCTTAGTCTTCCCCCCTGTGGCCAGCTTGAGGTATGACATTTTTCTCCAATAATACTGTCAACATATGACTGACCTCAGCTTTGATTACTTGGAATTTAATACATGAAGCACGCCAATGACTCTGTATGTCTTTTTACCTTTTTTTTATTTGATTAGATTTGAGTGTACCTTGTATTTTGTTGTTTCTTTGTTGTATTTTGTTGTTGTTAACTGATCATCTGCATTGCAAATTTATTGTATTTTATGCCACTTTTCTATCATGATAAGTGAGTATATAGTTTCATATGATTGCCAGTTGTTAATAATCTGCATAGACTTGCACTAGAACAATTGTTTTGCATTATACTACTGACAAATGTGGGATCTCTGGAGGCAGGAGAGCTGTAATAGTTGATTTGAAATTATTGTTTGCTACATGTTGGGCATTAGAGGGCATCTACACAGTAAGTGCATTAGAAGCTAATGTAACAAATCCACAACACTGGAATAACAATGGACTGAAAATTCATATTTTAAAAAAGTGACAATTAATGGCAACTGTAACATCAAACATCTGGCCTGTAACAGAGACAGAACCAGAACTGTGTCTGCATGCACCTGCTGATCATTTCCAGAGCCATTCCTATTGAGACTGACACATTTAAACTCCCAGGCCAACTTGTGGGTGAAGTTTCAAATAGCTCTGAAGGTACTGACATCAGAGGTGGAAATATACCACTCATGCACTAACTAGATCCTCTGGATCCAGAGTGCCAGTTCCATAACATTTTGTGAAACTCTTGCTCAATCTTGTTCCTCTTTTTAAATTGTATTTAACATAATACTGTTTACAGAAAAACCTGCTCGATTTTACTGTAAGTCTGGAACACTAATTATTTATTGTGATTTTATTATATTTTTTCTTTTTATTTATGTTAATTGTGCTAGGAGTTACAGGTGTCTATCTCTAACCATGAGAAGAATTCAGCAATAAGGTAATAATCATCTCATCTAACCGGACACTGAGTTCGGATTAACAACAGCACTTTTCTGAGTAGTTTAGGTGTCAATTAATGTGACTAGTTGTATTAAAATGTTTGTATTAAAATGTGCAAGATTTTTTAAAATCATTTCTTGAGTTCTCCAGCTTTTCTGTACCAGCACTTCTACAGTTGTATTTGAATTAAACATGTTTAATGAAAATGTGGGAAAATTTGTTAGGCCTTCACGTTAGTGTGGTGAAACAATGTTAAAAGTTCAATTTAATATTAAGGCTGTCTCAAATGAAGCAACACCAGTGTCTCATTTGCAAACTAGTCACTATTTGTAATACAGTTGAATGTAAGGTTTTGCATAGACCTGGCAACGACTTTTTGTATTTTGTGATGCAACAAAATGCACAAAAGAAATGGGTGACTCTACAAACTGAACACTAGGTGGAGATGCACACTAAGGTAGCTCAGATGAGTGCTACTGATCACGTTATATTTCAAGCAATTGGCACTTACATAATGTGTCCAAAATACAGTGGCATTATTATTATTATTATTATTGTTATTATCAGACATCTGTCTTTGTCAAAAGTTCAATCATTTCAGTGTATTGATTGAAAAAAATACATTTCACAAGCCTGCTAAAGGCAGGTTATACCCCAACTCAGTTGAGATATACCTTCAAGTTGTGGGCTAATTTATTTTATTTAATGGTACATGTACTAACAATGTATGCTCTAATGTAGGCCTGATCTATTCTTACACCCAAAAACAATAAATGAATGCAATCATAAGTCCATTTTAAAAAATACTAAATGAATAAACATAAGGTGTCTGATAAAGACATCAGATCATATAGTGATTATTTCCAGTAATTCTACTTTTCCTGGTTTAGAATAGTAAAGATTGATATTCAATTTTAGCATATAGGCTATAGGCTATTTGTAATGCTCTTAGTCACAAATCATAATGCTTTGGCAAAATCATATGCCTAGCAGGTCTAAAGAGGAACGAAACAGGCCTATGTCCAAAATTGGTCTTGTTTTATTGATAGGAGGCATGACTTACAAGCAGAGATAAATCATAACAATGCTCAACCAAACATATTTTAATATTTAAAACGATATGGCATAAAAATGGCTAATGGCCTAATTGTTTAATTCTAAACAAAATTGAGTGTTGGTTGAATAAATTAGGGGCATATAACATGTCTTCAAATAACAAGTCTGATAAACTGTGGAAGCAAGAATTTATTTTATTTTTTAGCATAGGTCTAGATGAGGTAAGGACACAGTGTTCACTCACAGCTGAAGTTCATCATAAAGTGCCATTTCAGTTTTTAAGTGTCCAAGAAAAAACACACTCCATTCAGGCTGGTAGGCCTACAGTGTAATTAAATGCCCACGTGCTGCTTTGTTCGTGTTGTAAATTATTCCACCACACTCTGTCCGTCAGTGGTTTGGACAGTCTCGCGCCCGGGAGACTGGCTCGGGCTACCTGAGAGGCTATTGTCCGTGTCGCTGCTCCCTTTACCGACCCCCGGTTCCCCGCCATCCTCTGAGCCATCCGCGTTGTGCGTCCTCGCGTGCTTGCTAAGGTGGTCGGAGCGCATGAACCGTTTGTGGCAAATGGGGCACTCGAATCGCTTCTCCCCGGTGTGCGTGCGCAAATGCCGCTGCAGCTCGTCTGAGCGCGTGAAGCGTTTCCCGCAGAAGAGCCAATTGCAGACAAACGGCCTCTCCCCGGTGTGCCAGCGCAGGTGAGCCTTCAGGTGAGAGGTCTTACCGTAAACTTTGCCACATCCTGGGATGTGGCAGCTGTGCAAGCCCCTACGCCGAGGGCTCGTGCCCCCCTGGCCAAGGCTCTCCGCCTCTCGGCAGTTAGGACAGTCGCACGTGGCTCTGCCAGTGTAGCGCCGGGAGGAGCGGGAAGATGGGGGCAGAGAAACGATGGGGGTCCCCGCAGGTGCCCCCGTCGTCGTAGCTTCCGTGTAGGGAGCCGGGACAGGTTGCCTGAAGCCGTCAAACAGGTGCTGTGTGCCGGGGAGCAGGTGCTGAGAGGTACCGGGGCTGAAAGCGGAGCTGTAGTCAGTGCTGTAGCCGCTCAGAGGAGAGGATAACCCGGCTGGGCTCTGTGTGTCCACCCAGCTGGTTCCCATGTCCCACCACGCAGTGGATCCATTACTGACGTCTCCAACGGGCTTGAACCATGTCTCATAAGGATGCGGGTGCATCCTCGGATATATTCCCGCTATGCCCTCCACCGAGGAGGGGAATTTGGTCAGAAACACAGACCGCTGTGCGTGCGCGGGATCGGGAACACTGTTGTCTGAAGGAACAGCGGTCTGGTACATCGAAAAGTCATTTCCAAAAGAGGAGTTGGCAGTGGTCACCGAGAAAGCGCTGGAGGTCTCCGTCAGTCCGGACCCGTTACACCTGGAGGCTCCAGAGGGACCCCCTAACGAGGTGAGACAGGCACCCAGGTTGTTGGTGCCCGGGGCGCCTCTCCTCCACGGGTGAAAGCCCTTGCCAAGTCCCGGGGCTCCATCGGAAAGACCAGGGGAGCATGAGGGGCTGGGGTCACCGATTCTGCTGCAAGTGGCGGCCAGCATGGCCAGCGGTGTGCTGCCTCGCCGGGGCTCCTCCTGTGGGGTAAACAGACTTTTAACCCTGTCACTCCAGAGTCATGGCTAAACATGTTGAGAGTCCAGCCTGTGAATTTAGCGTGTTGCTCACGCGTTCTGCGCAAAACGTTGGGCCTCCCAGATAAAATTCAAGCAATGTAAATGAATAATGTGACAAAGTTTTACAGACAGTGCGCCTCTCCCCGACTTGGATCGATGGAGAAGTGTAGTGTTTTGTCAGCTAACAGCTCCGACACTACAGAAGGTAAACTTTCTCATGTTATGAATTACAAGTAAAATGAACACCACCACACTTTACCATCAATACATTAATTACGTTATACCGTGAGAAGGTTTCTGAAACAAAATGCTTAACCGTGCGTCTTCCTTTCATTTTAACAACAAGCATAGGCTATGTGTCTAACTTTGTCATGATCAGTGAAAACAACGGAGGTCAGAAAACTGACGAGTAAAAATTGCTATCGGCAAAACAGTAAGCGGCAGACATGGATGTTGTCACTTTATTATTAGCCTATAACCTTTATCATAAAATATTATTGGTTATTGCAGGGACACTACATGAAACAAGACAAATTAAAGTATGGACTTAACTGTGTTCCGTGAATAGGCCACATACTCTTATAAAAAACATAGCCTATTAAACCAATATTACAGCAGCTTCTTGGTAATAAGCTTCAGCAAATGTATAGAAATGTAAACTTACCCCTAGCAGTGTAGCAGCCATGGTCTGTGCGGTGATATCTCCGGCTGACTGTGTGTCTCTCTGCTCGCCGTGACTGAACGTGATGAAACTGTTTCCTCTCTGACTGCTTTAGTAGTTGTAGCTTCATCGTGTCTTTGAAGTGCCGCTGAGAGCCCGAGGACCAATCAGATACCAGCTCAAACGGCCGTCTCCAAACAGCTTTCCCTCGAGGTCGCCGTAAATTTTTAAACCAAGTTCTCGCGAGGGGCGCGCTCCAAATAGCAACTAGTAGGAGACAACATAGACATTACGTTCAGTGGAGCTTTTTGACCTGTACAGTGCTGGTCCAACTGGCCAAAGGCTACTAACCACTAGCTGGTGACATTATCACACCAATATTGGGAATTGGCTTCTGGCTGAGCATGCCAGTGTCATCATTTGGTTTATAAATAAGTTAGCAGTTTTATCAATGGCCGATAATTTGATCAGTTAGTTGTTTTGAGGCCAAGTTTATGCTAGCAGTTTTATCACCATTAATTCAGCTCAAACACCACAAAGCTCCATAATGAACCAAAGTCGGTAAACTGCAAGGACCCCAAAGATCCAGGTCACTGAGGTAATCAATTAAATTAGAATTTGTGTGAAATTATGCAGAATTTAACCAATAAAAAAAAAGAAAACATCTGAAAAACTTAAATCGCAGCAGCATTCTGCAGATAGAAAGCCACATCGTGGACAGTTTACACGCGTTAGTTTTAGTGTAGCCTATTTCTTAGGTAAAGGTAAACATTGTCAGGGTTAGGCTGGGGTGTTTAAGGCAATCTGGCCTGAAGAAAAGCTTTGTTTCAGCTATACAGCCTGATATTGTGAAGCCATGCAGAGTGAGAGGCTGATGAATGAGAGGTTGGACCTGTCCATCCCATCCTGTCCCTGGGGCGTATCCAGTCAGCCCTCGGGGAGGGAGGGGAGGACACCACCACTACCTCTGCAATTTCATCTCCTTTAACACACAATAAATGTTGGCTTTCAAAAAAACCCCACTTCGTCCTCTGTTTTTCTCAATGTTAGAGATCATTAAAATACACATTCAAGCCCAGACTCAGAGGGAAAACGTTTATCACTTGCGTGTAAACAGGTGAATCAGTAATCTTAAACCATGGATGGTTAACCAAAATGATGACGCACACTCTGGAAATAAACCATAATGATCCTCAGACTCCTCATATATGAGCAAAACCACAGAGGGAGCATTTCATTTGATTTTCAAATTTAATTTAACGGCAGGATTTAATCAGTTTTCTTCACGTGTTTGGTATTAACTGCTTCCCTGCCCTTTCTTCGGTTGTTTCTTCATCTCTCTTGTTCTATGAGCAGCCTGGATAAAGTCAGCTGGACACACAGAAAAGTTAATCCCCCCCCCCCACTGCCACACATACACCACACACCAACCCCTCGTTTACACCAGGGGATTGATAGTGCACAAGATGAATTTTGGTGATGCTATTCAAAGACAAACAGTTCACTCCATCAGAGAGATTTATCACACATATTTTGTAAAATGTTTAAAGAAGAGATAGAAGAGATATAATTGTATAAAGAAGGGTAGGAATGTAGGTTGTGTTGGTAGGCCTACATTATTTTTAGTGGCCACCAGAAGGCATATGAGGTAAATGTAAATTTGACACTTAGGGACCAACCGGACCTATATGCAGGTAGTCTGTATTTTGGTAAAAGGGTTGGGATATGATTTTGTTCATCTTAATCTGTGGCTGTAAATGTTGCCATCATACTTACTGCACTTTGTGCCACAGACAGCTGGCCAACTAGAAAGCTAAAGCAAGAGAGCTATATCAAATGAAAGTTGGTGAGATAGCCATGGGCTAAAGCTAAAAGTAAATAGAATAGGCCTTTTTTTTCTCTGTAATTCAGTTTGTTATTCCACATAGCCAATGAGGCAGTAACTAAATCAAGTCATGATGGAGAAAAAAAAAAACAGTTAAACTCCTGCTAAAGCTAACTAGTTCAGAAAATGCTGTCAGCTTTTAACTTTCTTTAAGAAGAATTCATACATTTAAATTGCATAATTAAATATATATTAAGTTGTAAATTAGTGTATTAAACTGATTTATAGTATAAAACGGGAAAGGGAAAGAGACAGCTCAAAGGAGATTAATTTTAAGCTATGGACAATAAATAATCAAAACAAGGTTTCTTTTCTGAAACAAGCTGAAAGAACATTTTGTTTATTTTGTATATGCTGCATTTTCCACTTGCATTCTGTCAATATTAACCAAAGACAGAGTGCAGTACCTGCATTTAGTGTAATATGTTATGGTGATTTCTTTGGGTAAAATATTCAGCCTAAGGTATAAAATGAAGGCATCACAACTTTTATGACTGTCAGCCAGAAAACATGAAACTCCTTTCACTCAACTTTACTGCTCCTGTAGTTACCGCTCTCTGCTTTTGTAGGGCAGCACTGTCCACTTGGGTTATTTCCCTATCTGTATTGTTTGAGTTTGGATATTTTGAAAAGGTTTTTAAGTGTTGGTTATGAGAATTCCTTACAACAAAATCACATTAAAATGTTGTCTATTACGAATGTATTCCCGCAGTTGACCGGACAAAACCACAGGGTCCCGCGCTGCTGGCTCCTGCCTTCCCCCACAGCCTGAGGCATGGCCCTGTGCACAGGTGGAGTTTACAGTAGGCCATCTTGCCATCCTCATGAGCCACCCAAACAGCTGTCCCTCTTTTAGATGCATTCTTTCCCACACTGAAAGTGTGTGCGTGTTTGTATGTGCTTTAAAGGCCCCCAGTGAAACCCTGTCTGAGCCCCAACCTGTTCCTTTAGCGATGATAATGACCACATTATCACGCACCGTCGAACGTTAACAAAAAAAGATTGTCGTGTGCTTTCCAATCGCTTTGTGGGCACTGAGACAGAAAGAGCAGAGAGAAAAGAGTGAAATAAAGATCTGGCACTTCTCGGGGAGAGGGATGGGTGAGTATTTTATTTCTCCTTGGTGTTTTCCTCAACTTCTCTTTTGTTGGTGGAGCATAGTCACGGTGATACAGAGGGCAGGGCAGCCATCTTGGTCAGCTGCCCTGCTGAGACAATTAGTAGTAGAATCAGAGAGTCAAAAGACAAGCTGCTAAACATGACACAGAAAATATTCATTACAACCAGGGAGTTAGTCAATTGATTTGTATAAAAGAAAGAGAGAGAAAAAGCAAATGGGTTCCAGATTCTAGATTCTGGGCAGTTCTGTGGGGCATTTGTGAAAAATGATGTGGCCCCATATTCCTCTTTAGTTTTAGTTTGACAGTGCTCAAACTTCAAAAGATTTGAAAAAACTGTTTTCATGTGCTCTGAATCTGACTGAAACATCCCTTAACTAACTGACACTGGCAGAAATTAAATTGTTTTCTTCAGAAAATATCTCATATTTATATTTTACAGCCACAATTTGGCCTTTAGGTGAATCTTCTGTGAAGAGTGACCTACAATGTTATCATGTTCACTTTATTCAGTATGACACTCCACCTGAAGTATTATCTTGTGATGGAGGACAGCAGCCGCAGTCCGTTTGAATTCAGTCATAATTTTCCACCATGAAAAAATCACAGAAACTCAAACACTTTCCTTCTGTATATTTAATCCAAATGTCAAAATATGTTTTTGTTGCCTTGTTGTCTAGCTGTTTTTATCGCTGTATGTTTCTGTTATATTGAATGTGATTTCTTTTTTAGGAATGGCAGTGAGAAGTCCACGACAGAACAAAGACAATATTGTGAATCATAAACTGAACCGAAAACTTCAGAAATTGCACAATATAAAAAGTATAAAAAGTGTTTGGTTGTTGTTTTTCGTACCTTTGGTATGTGTGCGTTGTTTTTTTCTTCAAAAGGATTGTTTGATGGTTGTGATATCTCATGGTAAATACCCATCTTTTTATTTACTACTCCATCTCTTGCCGCAGATATCTAGTATCTCTGACAGGCTCACCTGAATTTGTATTTTAATGCCCTTTAAACTAAAAAAAAAGTCATCCAGGTGAGCCGTGTGCCAGGATGTGCCTGGAGCAGCTCCTCCTTGGCTTCCTGTAATTACTGCGTGGAGAGGGCACGTCCGCCGTCTGTCAGCACAGGGCTGATGGACGACTGTGGCAGTAGAGCAGGGAAAACTTGTTCGGGTTGCTGTGATGAAAACTTTCAAATAAGAGATTTACAAGATCCCCTTTCATCTGCACTTACAAAAAAGGATCAATAAGTACTGGAACCCCTTTTTTACTCATGCAAACACACACTCTTTGGTCTCTTTGGTTGTGGCATGCAAATACTTATTTTTAGGCCAAGAGAGCTGTTTCACCACTCTATAGAAGTTTACCTCATTTTTATGTGTTTCTCTCTCACAAGGGCATCTCTCGTCAGTATATCTATGCAGCAGAGTGAGGGAATCCTGGCCAGTGTAATTACACTACTGAAGTGCTTCATTCACATTCATGTATACAACACATCTACATACACCAGCAGACACACTCGTTCATGAAATGAGGGGGAAAAGAGGTGGAGGATGGATTCATGGGTGAGGAAAGGGGAGGTCTCTGCCGTGTGTTTGTTAGGCCCAGGTTTGGGCTGAAGGTGAATTGAAATTGCACTTTATGAGTAGCATCTCCCTCTTTGTTACACACACACACACACACACAGGGTTGATGGATGCCTGGGGTTTGTTAAGTCATACATCACAGAGGTCATTTAACCTGCCAACACATCTGCTGTCTGTGCTCTCAGAAAGAGAGGAAGAGGTGGAGAGAGAAGAAAGATTTATAAAGGCGAGGGGATGAATTATGCAGGGTGAGAGAGAATGAGACTGTGATTAGTAACTGGAGTGGATGAAATGCTCTGATTCGTTCTCTTCCTCCCTCACACTGCTGCAAAGTGGCATCTTTTTAACAGGCCTCTTTCACCGAAGCTGCTTGCGTTACGAGTTTCCCCACTCCTCCATCAACTTTCGTCTTGTCTGTTAACTACTGACAGTAAAGTTGCTGATTTATGCTGAGCAGCCGTTCTGAGCGCCAACATATTAATGAGATGCGTCCGAGGGAGGAGCCTTCATTGATTTCTTCAAATGCTGTTGACATTTGTGAGGTGGCTTTATCTCAGACGTTTCAAACGGGGCGTGTGTGTGTTGACTGCAGATCAATAGCTTTTATCCACTCATGCTGCACCCCGCCAACTTTCCATTGTTGCATCTTAGACAGCGTGTTGTCTCCTCTTTTACTCAACATGCAGTTGCCATCAGGTTTCCATCAAAATGAGGAATATTTTATATTCAGAGAAATACATGCTAGCAGAAAGGGAGAACATGGATCATGACTCTAGCTTTAAATCTTACTCTTCCAAAGTTCTGTATTTGACCACATCTAACAACAAAAATATATGTACGGTGGTAAATGTCTGTCTCATTGCTGTATTTCTCACCTGCCATCATTATAATTTAATACATCTCTGTCCTCCTTCTTCTACTCACCTTTCCTATCTTACCTGCTTTCTTGGCATTTTGCCTTCATGAATATCTGCTCTGGTTGACACAGCCAACATTTTCATTGCAACAGATCCACATGAAAACAAACACACATTTAAAGGCCATGTCAGGGTTTTAATTCTTTTTTTCAGGTCGTTTACTACAAATCACGTACACTCACCGGCCACACACCACTTCAACTGCATGCTAACATCTAATCAGCCAATCATGTGGCAGCCACTCAATGCATTTATGCATGTAGACATGGTCAAGATGATCTGCTGAAGTTCAAACCAAGCATAACAATGGGGAAGAAAGGTGATTTAACAGACTGTGAACATGGCGTAGTTGTTGGTGCTAATATACTTTAGATTTTCACGGACAACCATCAGTAAGTGGTCCAAATAATGGTCCAAAAAAGAGAAATATCTAGTGAGGTCCCTGGTATCAACAATGCCTTGTTGATGGCATTTTTACAGATTAAACAAAGAGCCAGGCTAGCTATTCCCCCTGCGTTTTTATGCTAAGCTAAGCTAACCAGTCGCTGGCTGTAGCCTTGTATTTGACAGACAAATATGAGAGTGGTATCAATCTTTTCATCTAACTCTTGGCAAGAAAGGGAATTTTCCAAACTGTCAACTGATTGCTTTAAACACGTTGTGGTACATTTTAGAAGGTAGTGATCTGTGAGAAAAATTACATTAAATGATGATGATACTGAATGGTTTAAAATGATTTAACATAAGAAGTTAACTATTCATTACGTTGTTTATTTGGAAAAATAACTTATTTGAATCTATAAGTATTCTCCTAATCTAAACAGATGAACAGAGGAACCAGAAGCACTTTTTTGTGTAGCACGTTGCGCCTGTCTTAGGAGTTAACATGATAAATAGGAGCGGATGTGGCATTTAAAGTCTGTTATTAGGGTCTATTTGCCACAGCTGGCTCTGACTCACAAATTCAGACACATCCAACACACACACATCACCATCTCTGAATTACACACAATCCAAGGAGGATGGGTGATGTGGGGGAGAGAAGAAGAAGATGAGGAGCGGGGGATGAAGACATAAGAAGAGAAAGGCTGGTGATTCCATACGTCACACATGTTTTGATTTCTCTAATCTCTTTAAGCTTCTGTAAGATTTCTTTTTCCTTGACTGAAGCTTGTGACGTTCGTCAGCATCAACCGGTGAAGAGCGCTCAGACGAACCTCGCCCCACTCACTTTCACATACACAAGCTTGCTCTCATTCTCTCCTTGATTAAATCTTGCTCTGACCGTGATCCCTGTTCTCTTCACCAATAACACTGTTCATCCCTCTTTCTGCTCTTCACTAACACACACACACACACACACACACACACACACATTTCCCAGACAAGGAGATTAATTTACTCGTGTTCATTTTTCAAGTTCTGCTTCTTCTCTGTGTTTAATGTGTGGTTGAATGTGTGTGTGCATGTCTGTTGATTGATGTGTAGAAGCCCAGGAGCATAATCATACACTTCCAGACGTCATTTTTCACTTTCAGTCTTGATGGATGGACTTAAAGCATCTGATCACTGCTACCTCAGTGTGGGAGGTCTAGGTCATCTTTGAGGTGTGCATGTGTGTGTGTGTGTGTGTGTGTGTGTGTGTCTCTTGGCCATCAGTCCATCTGTCTGTCTGAGGCAAGTAGTGATTGAGTAGACTCCCCCATCCCCACCAGAGGGCCTGTTGGTGGGGTCTCTTCTCTCTTCCCTACCCTGAGGACAACCAGCCATGGCGGCCAACTGTGCGTGGATTAAAGTGTGTGTTTATGTGTTTGAGTGGGATTTTTAAGGGGGAATTCAACTATTTGTCAGCCAGGGTTTTATTCTCATATTTTTGTTTATAATTAGTCATGGTAACATTTTACTCACACCATCTGAAATTTGGCTTCTGGCAAGAGAGGTGAAGATGACATGTAAGCCTTGTAAAGTTTCCCCCCCTTGTTGCAACAGATATGATCCCAAAACATTTGTCTTTCAGTCCACCTGAAGGTAAACAGAGAACGTAGACCCCTGGAAATCCCTGTAGCTGTGGTTTTAACTCTTCAGCTGACAGTTCAACTATTTCTAAGCACATATCAACTGCTCTCTGTGCTTATATGTAAACCGATCCTTAAGCTGTTTTAAGTGGACACACAATAACTTCCAGAGCTTCCACTTGAACTAAAATCTGAACTACTTTCATGGTTTACACGTCAACTGGCGTTTCAAACAGTCCAAGTCATCTTAGGACTTTTACTTAAGCTGAAGTTTCAGCGACACTTCACATCCTTTCAGTGTTTACACTTCATTGACACCACTTCAACTCAAGTGTATTGAAGTACTTCAACTTAAATTGTGACTCCAATATACATATATACAGTATATAATATGTATACATGTAATTATTTTGTAACGTTACATCTGTTCTTCTACTTGTGCTGCTGTGACACTTCAATTTCCTGTGTGGGATCAGTAAAGTTTGTCGTATTATATCTAATATTATACAACATGTATAAGAAAAAAATCCCAGTTTAAAAGATTTTAACCCACTGACATTATTTCAAGCTTGAAATAAGCTTGAAAGAATCCAAATTTTCAGACATCTAGAGGATTTAAGAGTGCTTTTTCAGTGGAAAAGAGCACACATACATTTCCCACAGGAAATGTAGCCTTTTCTACTTAACTATGCGTACTTACTTTTTTATGTGCTCTACGTGAATAGGGTTACCATGACTTATTCTATGTGAACCAAAGTACTTTTTAGCACAAACCTATGCAATAACATCTAGCCATGCACATGCATATGCATGCAGATAGATGCAGATAGATGCACAAACACACACACACACACATGCACGCACGCAAGCACACACACACATAAACACTATTCATGCTATGTTCCTGGTTAACTAGTCCTCCTCCCACTCATTGCGCTTCACCTCGCCACAATGCATGCCATAAAATTCGGGGGCTGAGGGAGCAGAAGAAGAGAGGGGGTTAAGAAAAGCACTAAGAGATGGCTTGATGTTAAATTGACTGGAAAAAAGCTGCTTGCTTTTTCATGCTAATTGCCGTGCAACAAATTGTTAATTTATTCCACAAAGAGATGCTAAACACCCCCAGATTTGGCTGAAAATGTGTGCACTTTATAAGGCACGCTTGAATCGAACATATCAACTTTGCATGTGACAACCACACATCTACACTCTCCCCATCTCTGCACACACACACGCAAATCCTGCTTGACGTGGTCATCAATCAGGGTAGGGTGGATTGAGGCGCGAAAGAGATTAGAGAAAAGAACGCAGGTCAATACACATCCTCTCCTTCGTTCTCTCCCTTGCTCTCGCGCTCTCTCTCTTTCACACACACACAAACACACACACACACACACACACACACACACACACACACTCACACACACACTCACACACATTCCTACACACTTTCTCAGACCTGATTCAGGTGGTTTTGGGTGATTTCATGGTTGCTGTTTTATTGATGGTTCCCGTCAAACATGAAACGCTTCTTTTCCCACCTAACCACACAGACATGCACTGCCTCCGGGCTGTCATTCAGGACATACACAGACAGCCAGAAACAAGGGGTTGGCGTCAGCTCTACCAGGCCCGCAAGTCATGTCAGGTCCTGCACTGAACTAGACACATACACATTTACACACTTATCTTGGATCTTTATGGTGTGCTGCACCCTCCACTTAGCACTGCTATAAAGGTCTTCCTGAACTCATACAAGAGTGCCATCTTCAAAGAGGGCCATGCTCGCACAAACACACACTGAAGAGTAGCATAGACTTCTAAGCGGACTTAATCATTTCACATTTAGCTTCAAAGAGACTGTTTAAACACATGCTTGCTCAATTTCTGAAAGCGCAGTATGGGTCCCGTCCTCTTTAATAGTCTTTCAGTTCAGCTTTAGTCTGCATCTTTGAGTTCAGCAGCATTTGGACTGAACAACTGAGATAACAGAGAGCACATTTCCTTTTCAATGCATGTCGTAATAACTTGTTTGCACACTTGCCACTCGTAAACAAAGAGGGAAGGTTTCAGTGTCCTGACATTAAAAAAATCATATAGGAATATTTTTATTCAGGCAGAATACAGCTAAATGATGGGAATTTGTTTTTACAAACTCCAATCTGAATCATTTCAAAGTGTAAATAAGTATTATATATAGAACCCATCATTCAACGACATTTAAAACTCGAGCTTAACGTTTGATTTATAGGGTCACAGTTCAACTCAGGGTTCAGTCTCAGTTCGAAGTTTTGATCCCATCTCTCCCATATTGATGTTAAATCTCAGAGCATCTCAACTCCTGTCATTAGGAGCTCTGTGAACTTTGAACCTCTGGGGTCATACCTCTGGAGGCTGACCGCAGGTTGACTTTTCTGCTATCTTGGTGGATGTGCAGTGTCTCCAATGTCATATATATCCATGCTTGTGTGGAGAAGAGCGAAGGTATCTGACTTGCTGTATGAACACAGATGTGCAAAATGCACATGCACACAGCGGCACAGACGAATGGAGTCACACCCACAGCAGTCTGAGAGATACAGTAAATACTTGCAGTTGTCGCCAACATAAACATTCTGGTCATTCAGACTCTTTGAAGGTGTCTTCTGAGTCACAGGACGTAATTAGTTACAGTAAGCTCTCAACCTCACCGTTGGAACAATGAGTTGTAGACAGAGCCAAAAACTGTTTGTTAGTATTTTAAGTCCTTTGAGAAGTGTTTGCACGCACACTAGTGAACAGCAGCAGCTCAACATGTGATTGACCTGAATGTAATTCAAAGACATTATCTGTTGGATAACTCATAACTAAATGTATACGTCAGCAACCAAAGAGTTGTTGCAGTGCAGAGTCTTAGTGTCATATTTGTACCTTGATTGCAAAATGTGAAGTGTTTTAAGCATGGATGGCAGGGCTACAACTAAGTTGTATTTCTTATTATTAATGAATATCCCAAAATGTCTTGATTGATTCATGGTTTGGTCCATAAAATGTCAGAAAATGCTAAAATTTTCTCAAACCCATATAAGTCTTCAGATCACAGCCTGCAAGGCATAGCATATTTCTTTCCAATTTATAGTGTAATCTTTTGTACAGTTTACCAGTACAGTATGTTCCAATAGATATTGTACATGTTGGTACAAGTGAACAAGATTTTAAGTTAGGGAATAAAGGGGTAACAATGTGGGAACTCAAAAAGATTTATTTAAACTCACAGGTACCTAATACCTATTCTGTTATTATGGGCTGGCCTACTACACCGTTACTGAAGTTTGACGAAAGATGGGGTAATAAATTATGTAGCACTTCTGCTTCACACTGCTTTTAATTATTGTAAAAATCATCATATACTACATACCCACACTGCAGGGTACATACAAACAACAAAATGAGGACAGGCTAACTAGTTCCTAAATAACTATGGCGTACATTTGTTTATGTATATATATATTTATACGAATGAGGTGGTACAACTTTATGTGGCTTGACACTGTTGTTACATAGAGTGCTGTTTATTGTTGTTATGGCATACCAAGCAGACCAAATGCCAAAACATCTTTAAGGTGTCCTTTAACGACAGCTCCATGGAAGGCGGTCCCAGCTGCCACATACTTGTGACTTGTGTGTACGTTTTTCAAGGATGGCCATGCTCATATTAGAATAGGTACCTGGTAGTTAAAAATACTTACAGTGTAAGTTTAAATTCCTCGCAAACGCCAGATTGTCACTCAGTAGGTCACACTATACCCTGTAATAACAGAAAAGCTACCCAGTAGTTAAAAAATACCTACAGTAACTTCACATCTTGCTCCCTTGCATCTACATGTATGTAACGGTAGTATTGTACTGGTACATCGTTAGTACAAAAAACAATTACAATGAGAAGAATTACACTGTTGGTTGTGGACCGTAAGCTAACGTGTTACCTTAAGTTGCTTGTTTAGTACAACCAGTATTTAAAAACTCAAATATTTTGAGTACAGATTAATCAACTATTTATTTCAGATTTAATGGTCTGCAGCTTTAAGGGACACATGGAGTAAATGCATGAAGTACATGTTTACTAGTGAGGGTTCAGTTCAAATGGCACAAACACTTATGAAGTACTTATTGATAAATTTCAAATCATGTGATATTGAAAAGCCATATATTATTATCCCCTGTAAGGATGTTAACTTGGTAGCTCTAAGTTGGTTGTCTTGTCCATCAGTGTACTGTAAAAATGTGATCTAGGGGTGACCCTGAATAGTCGAAGATTCGATGATTCGATAGGAGGAGCCTGATTGGACTCCCAATCTTCGCAAAGGTTATGAAACGAGGATCATACCATTTTGGCGATATAGAGGTGCTCAACGTCTCATTTCACATTGAACTACATATTTTCTCCCAATAAGTTAATATAGAGCCCATTATGATATAAATATCAACATATAATGCTGTAAATAAAAATGTGAAAAGAAAGAAGCTTTGTGTCAGTGCGCATGTGTGGTAGAAGAGGGATAGAAACAGTGCTGCAGAGTTGTGCATGAACTTTGCAAATGTTGAAATGTATCACCATTGATGACCCACACAAAGTATTTTATATTGTTTTAAACAGTACTCTGAATAGCCCTTTCGAGGAACCGCGATGTGCATGCAGTTGTTGGCGAGTCCGCAGACATGCACAGCTCTGCACGAGACTGGTGAATAGCAGATGAGCAGAGTTGAAAGAAAAGGGTCAACAATAAGCTTCAGTTTAGCTGGAAATGTACAGTGTAAGTTACAGTGACTGATGAATAGCAACTGCTTCTCAAGATTAAAGCCAGTTGACTATATGCAATCCTTGGCAATTTTGTTCGTTTGTCGGAGCAAAATGCAGAAATGATAAGCAACTGAGCACAAGCCCGTGTTTTCCTATTTTGATTTCTTGTTGTCCAAGTGCAGCATTTTGTTGTATTCATTTTTTTTTTTTAAATCCGCCTCAAACTCTACACTCCTTAGAACTCTTTTGATTTGTTTTCTTATATTCATATATATAACGTTATTAAAATTCAGTAAGCACTGACAAACTGAAATAGATTTAGTTATGAAGTCACCATTTGTATAAGTGGTAATTTCTAATTAAAATCCTCCTCTGCATAAAGCTCTGATTCACTCATTACTTATCTCACTCCCCAATGAATATACATATTGCACATTCACAAAGACACACGAAAGTCACACATGCCTTCAGATTATCTTTGTCCAGAGGGATACTTTGACCTTTAGCGTCTGTGTGTGACGCTTCCGGAAGCGCCATTATTTTATTTGTTTTAAAATATGTTTTTAAAACATTTTATTTTATTTTATTTTATTATAAACGTCAGTATTTACGGTGGGACATTCAACCGGTGCGCAATGAGAGATACCTGGGGCTGTGAAGGATCCAGCTGTTGGATCCTCCAAACGGAGGAAAAGAAGGCTGCATTTGAAGGAGCCTTCGAAATGAGACAGCCTAGTCGCATCGACTGTGACGTATTCGGTCTGCAAATGCAGCCTTCAAAGGACGAGGACCCTGAATTGAGACACAGCTAATGATTGAGACACAGCTAATGATTGAGACACAGCTAATGAGATGCTCTGGGGCGTCCCGTACAGACCGGAAGTGCTAGTTAGCTAACTAGCTACATTCGTGATAAAGGTGTTGACAGCCCCCCGAAGCCCCTAACCTTACTACAACCATCAGAAATGTTTGTACCTAAACCTAAGTCACTGACTTTATGCATGTCGACCGGCTAACCCTACAACTAACCTTAAAATCCTTAGGCTTTGTCATACTGTATGTCAGTTATGACGCATTGAGATGAGAATGTGTTTGGATTGTCTATAATAAATATAGATGTTTTTGATCAGTGTCTAATCACTTTATTTGCTACACAAATGGTTAACAGTCCCCCGCAAAGTAGAGAGAGAATAACATGACACACCTGACCGCAACACAGACACCTGTCGCTCTCGTTGCTGTCTCTGTCCCCCTTACTCAGAGACACCTTTGCTCAGTTTGGACTGTCTCTCTGCTCCGTGCTTTTAACTGAAGCGGCTGTGAACTGCACTTTATCAGAGGTGCTGAAGTTAACCTTTGTGTGGATGTGTAGTGAGATTTCAGCCTGATCACAATGTTTTCAGTTTCGGTTTTCCATCGCTGATGAAGAGCAGTGCGCTCGTCTCATCGAGTCCAGTCCCAGACGGGCTCTGTGTCTGTCAGACGATCTAAAGGGGGTAGTCTGCTTCTGTATCAGCAGAGAAATAACCTGGCTGATGCACAGCAGAGGGGCAGGTAGATTTTGTTTAAAAAATTATGACTTCATTCTCATTAGATTGCGATTTTATTCTCATAATATTATGACTTTGGTCTCAAAATATTATTCTGCAAATGACAGAGAACACAAATAGCTTTTGTGGGAGAGATTATTAATGTGCAGAAAGTTTTGAACATTAGCAGAAAACCGGCTGAAACACAGGAAATATTAAAGTCCAGGAGTTTCTAAGTGAATTGATTTATCATTGAGGTAAAAAGATGCCACATGCACATTTAAAGACTTTACTTCAGTCATGCCTGCATGTATGTAGACTCAGCAGGGACAAAATTAGATGAGAAATGTTGATCTACATGAGAAACATATCTGACAGCATTACAGAATGCCTTACTGCAATATAAATAGCATACACAATAGTTTTATATTTTAATTGTCACCTGAATTTTGTGTTTCCTTTTATATAGCCTAAATAAAGACATTTCCTCAATAAATTGGTGCAGAAAAACTCACCAGAATGCAGGAAATGAAGTGTTTAAAGCCCAAATTTTTCAGGGGAGGAACCCTAGACCCCCCCATAATTAATATTATCAATGTTAACTTATCAATAGCAATTATAAAAATCATAATAAATGTATTGATATGAACTATGATATTTAATAATTAAAATGTAGCTCAATGATTTATAGGTAGGTATAAAGTTTGACAAATGGCAGTTGATATAGTTGCTGTGCGTTTATTTTTTTGTGGGTCAATACAAGTAGATGTCATTTACTGTTGCTTTATAGACTTACTTTGGGTAGGTGCCAGCGGCTTTGGAATCTTTGCATAAGATGGCTTCAGCCGGCTGCCGCGAACTGGCTACAGTGGCTGCGTTGTTTGTAACCAGAAACTGAAGTCTCACTCAACAATTCTCGCTCTGAAATCTTGTGGATTTTTTGTGTTTGAATAATGTTAAAATCTTGCTAGAAGTTCCTATATGTACACAACAAACTCCTCTGAGTTTAGACTGCCATGCACCTCACAACACGCAAACACACATGCAAACACACAGCAAACACGCACACACACACACACACACTCTGGACCAGATGCCTTATGAGATTCTTGTGACATTTCCAACAGAGACATCACATTATGGAGGGTGTGACAAGCGGCATCTGATGTCACAAAACACTTTTCGATGTATTATGTTGCACAGTTTGGATGAGCCAAAGCACTCCCTAATTTAAGAGAATAAAACTCATCACCTTGACAAAAGGTGTCTCTCATTGTGGGTTAGACACATACCCGCCCACACCCTAAAACTGGCACCATGCCCACTGAGACACACCGGTTGTTTTGCACTTATTCCATTCACTAGAAAGCATCAATCACTCAACGATCATTAAAGTGAGACTCTGCCAACTTTCACGGAGCCTCATGTAAGTTCAGGTCAGTGTAATGTGATGTGTCACGTTTACAGGAATAAAATAACTCTCTTATCACACCAGGATACATCTCCTTAGGTAACCGTGTTCATACTGCATAGACAGAAAGTGGAGAAATAATTCAAATCTACAGTTACTGTTTCCCAATCATCCATAAATTGTTTGTGTGCGTGTATTTGTGTGCATCTGCTGTAGTGTAATATCAGTAGGAAGTTACGATGATGAGCCATAGAAGCACAGTGACATCACATGTTCTCATTCACATTTACTGGCATGAAAGTAGTACAGAGTGATTATCTATCTATCTGTCTGTCTGTCTATATATCTATCATCACAGCTTGAAGATTGTTACGTGAAACATGTCTGTTACACACACACACACACACTCAGATGGTATGAACAACAGAGGCATCTGCCAAAACATTAACTCATGGTAGAAGTCATAAATCTCTCTGTCTTTACAACCTTCAGGAAAGAGAGACATCCTGACGCCTAGTCCGCGTGTGACAAATGCCCACCTACGTGCGTGTGTGCGTGTGTGTGTGTGTGTGTGTGTGTGTGTGCGCCAAAAGCTTGGGGATAACATACAAAAAAACATAACAGCACGCAATCACGCACTGACTCACACATGCCAGCAAACTCATGCGTAGATGCCATATTTCAACCTGACATT
This sequence comes from Micropterus salmoides, assembly GCF_014851395.1. Taxonomy (NCBI): domain Eukaryota; kingdom Metazoa; phylum Chordata; class Actinopteri; order Centrarchiformes; family Centrarchidae; genus Micropterus; species Micropterus salmoides. Next base: position 20,860,118 of record NW_024040817.1, on the reverse strand, counting down.
CCTGTGCGTGCACGCGTGCGCACACACACACACACACACACACACACACACACACACACACACACAGACACACACACAGACAGACACACACACACACACAGTCTTTCGTTTTCATGACACATCTGGAAGTGAGGTGAACAATGCAATTGCCTCCAAGCTACATTTCAAACCCATCATAGCTGGTTGAAGTGATGCTCTGTCACGGCGTTGTGTCTGAAGTACAATGTTAATGTCTGGACACATCTGTCGTTTATTAATAAAAAATAACCATTGGCTAGGTAAAAAAACTAATTCCAGCTTTGCTCAATCTTTATGTCAAGATTGTAGTACCTGCAAAAAAACTTACATCAGCTTAAGTTAAAAACGTGCTCTCATATTTTCCTCCAAGTATTTCAGCTGATTCTGGGCACTTAGCGCATCAGGATGACACTTTACTTTCATAGTCAAATCCAAAGAATTTTACTCTGCTCACAGCTGGGGTTTGCACGTAAGAGATGCCAATAATGAGTGTGCAAAGCTTTAAAGATAGCAAATAAACCCTACCTCCTTGCTAAAATCTAGTCACGCAATTTTTCTTGTGGGCTTAAAACTACTAAAATGCTCACAATTTCTGGCTTCATTTGTTCTCGCACAGTCTCCAAGCTTGGCCTGCAGATGTGTTTGCACTTGTTACACTAAGTTGAAGTTGTTGTTTTGTGCTTTCATAATAGTTTTGTCATCAATGTATTTCCAAAACTAAACGGGTGAATTGAAATCCAAATAAATTTATACTGTAAGTTTATTTCTTTATAAACATGTAGGAGCTATTCTAACGTCAGGATAATTAAAAACCACACATACCATAGAGGTAGCATATAGATTTTGAATGAAAGAAGGAAGAGGGTAGCTGTGCCCTTGATCAGTTATCCATAGAGAAGCTGCTTAAATAGAGTTATTTAAATATTGTTTTATTTTGAAAGACGCAGAAAGGCCAGTAGGGAAAAGGCAATTTCCACACCTGGTGGACAAGAAGATAAATAAAGATATATTCTATATTAACTCAAGTACTTATGTACAAGTTTTAGGTACTTGTACATTACTTAAGAACTTTCATTTAAAGCTACTTCATATTTACTTTACAACTTTAAACAAAGCCATACATATGAAACCTAAAACCATCTTGTAAATATGATGCATTGTTATAGATGTAATTAACAAACTGTATGCAAGTAGTTAAAATCAGCTCCACCTTGATGAGCTACATTAAAATTCTACTTACATAGGCTAAAGGCATTAGTTAATAATCCAATAATAAATAATAAAAGGTCCAATTTGCATAACGAGTAATTTCCCTTTAAAACTTTACATTTCGTGTCTCGTGCATATTTGAACAATTCCACTGTGAAAGGTGCAGGTATGAGTGTACAAGCCCCATCTGGTATATGGCGCTCTCTAGTGGCAGCAGCTGGAAGTATTACAACCACTTCCACTTTCTTCACATTGTGAAGCCATACATTTATCGGCTGTTGATATTTCAGCTTTAACTGATGCTAAATTGATCTTAAATTTATAGAGCACCTCAAGGACTTTTGTTATCAGTATACTCTAATGGTTCAATGTAACTTTCTAGAGGATTAATGCTGTTGTCATTACAAACATACACTCTTACAGCACTGAATATTGAAAATCTGCTTTCTCATGTGCAGTATAGTCCTCTATAACTGATGATACCCTCCCATCACCACCACCATACATGCTCTCTTACACAGACAACAACCCTGCTTCAGACCAGACCCCGTTGCCTAGCAACGCCCTGCAGAGTGGCCCATGGGGCGGGAACAAGGCACTTGGCTTCCGCCGTAATAACAATGCGTGCGTGTGTGTGTGTGTGTGTGTGTGTGTGTACGCGCGTGTGCGTGTGCGTGTATGTATGTATGTTTGTATGTTTCTGGGCCACCCCAGGTGGGTTGTTTAACTGTGAAAACATGCTTAGAGGACTAGCAGTTTCATAACCAAAAAGACACCACAAGAGCAGAGTGGCAGCCATGTTCCATACAGTTATTTGTCTTTAGGCCTCTGGTGAGGAAACGTCAGATTTTAAACTCACTTCATGACTTTTAAATCTTAATAAGAAATGTCTCAGCATGATTACACATAAAAGGATCCATAGGTGTTGATATCCTATCATTTTTGTATTAACTTCCATGGTGGATATTAAAAAGCCTCAAATTGCTGAAATTTTTTTTTTAATATATTTTGTCAATTTATATACATGCAAATCCTCTCACCCTGTGCTATGTAGGTAGTAGGGTAATGTTGGGGTAAGACGCCCCCCCCCGGTAATTCTAACAAAAAACACAAAATCTCACACTTTTATTTCCTCAACATTTCTTCTGGCTGCCCCTAGTTTCACTGAACTAAAAATTTCCTTCGTTTCATCACAATTTTCTAAATTATTTATTCTAATTAGCTAGCTGGCATGCACATATTTTACCTCAGACTTTCTCTTAATGAAGTTCCAGCAATCTTACCCCACTAGCTGGGAAAAATGCCTTTCTCCTAAAATTTACATTTCATTAAATTCAAATTAATTTGTCAACTGTATGTATTTATTTTACTTTATATTATGTTACCCTAAGCATGGCCATTTCCAAGATACAAAAAAAACTATAAAATATTATTTTATGTGTCAATAGACATTGAGCTTGGGGTTGGGGGGGCGTCTTACCCCACTCTACCCTATTTCTACGTGTAAAATACTACTTGAATATAAAAGGTCCTTCTGATTCTGAAACCATGACTTTGGAACTTAAATATAAGTACTGAACAGTATCATCCTGACTTAGTGTTTATGTGGCTGGGTGCTTCTTAGTGAGACAGAGTATTGCTTTGACCAACAGCCTAAATATTTCCCTTGTGTGCCAGGGGCATATCCTCAGTTGGCTGGCTGCTAATGATGTTTTCTGCTCGGTGAACCAGTGCTGTGACTTGTCTAAAGTCACTCCTCGCACAGGGAGGGGTTTGCTGAAGGAGAGGACAAACCGGGCAGGAGAAAGGCCTGGTACCGGCCTAGGCTACTACGTCAACATGAAGCTCCGTTGGCTGGGATGAATCGAACACATAATTTCCCTTTGGGAGATTGAAGGAGGTTTTGGCGCGTGGGTGGCGGGCTGACTTCTGTTCTAGACTGGTACAGAAACAAGAAACTTCTCTGTGTGATTGCTGCTCCTGCAACAAATGACTTATCAGATATGATCTCTGCTGCTCTTCTCCTGCTAAATACCCATTATGCAACACTTGGCCTTAATCCTCTCCATCGCACTTATTGAACAGCAAAGCTTACAGTAAATAGCCAAATATTATTGTGGGAAGACTTCTTTTTATATTTTATACACATCAACTTGAATGTACTGTAGATAAAAAGGCTGGATTATTCATATAAACCTAATCTGAGCAGAATACTCATCTGTGAAGTATTGTCAATATAATTTACAATTAAATAATACTGAATGAAACAGCAAACATTTGGAATTTTGCTTGATACATAACTTCAATTGTGCATATATTATCAAAATAGTTGGCAGAACATTTTCAGTCTACTTATGGACAATTTGAGTAAAGAACTGTTTTCTTCTAAGCTTCAAAGTGGAACAGAGACTGAGAGAAAAGATATTAGAGGCATATAAATAAAGGTATTTTAGCATAGAGGCCCCATTGTTACATTCTTTATGTAAACTGCTTTCCATAGTAATTCAAAGTAAATGCCACTTCAGTTCCCCTGCTTTCTCTTCAGAAAGCCCCCCCCCCCCCCCCCCCCCGGACTGTCACCCTGTGACACCAGAGTGCACTGGGGGTGGAAACCAAACGCACACATCCACATACTAACAAACACGCACACACCTCCCTTTCCCGTTCGCCCAACCCCCCACAAAACAGAAGTCACCGCCCTTCCCTCTTGCTCTCACACCAACATGACTACTGACTACTGCCGCTCCAACCCGCCTGACGGATCATCACGGGAGTTGTAGTTCCGGATGCCCAATCCAGTCCGAGAAGGCGAGGCCTCACCAAAATACAACTCCCATCTCGACCCTCGCACGCCGAGCCCCGTCGTCCAATCTGAATATGTGGGAGGAGCGCATCCGCCCACAAAAGCCACAGCTATCTCCCCGTATCTCCCCCTTAAAAAATCAATTGTGCACGAAAAAAAGGGAATACGCGTTAAATACAAACACTGGTGACGGTTTGCTTTCGGTGCACGACGGACGGCGACGAGGCGTCCCCGCGTCGTGCGGCGAGGGAAACGGCGGCGAACAGGCAGTAGCAGCGAAGAGGGTGTTGTCCTGATGCTTAAATGGAAGTGGGTGGGCCTCTACTGTCACACACTGCCAACTTCTCTGTGGATATCTTTCTGACAAGCGCTAATTTGCTCGTTTATGGACTGGCTTCCCGGTAAAAGAGACATACGACGGGGCTGCGAGGGGGGCGACGGGCCTGGGACGGTCACCGTGTTGTCCTTTATTTCCGTTATTTGTGGCTGCTTTTTTGTGCCTGCGCTTGGCACCGCCCTTCCTGGCCGGTGGGTGGTTTCGTCAAACGGGCATATCCGCCACGGCCCAGCGCCGAACATATAGGCCGTCCTCCGCCTCTGTACCCGGCCGGCCTTCTAACGTGAACTACACCCTCTCCCTCTCGGTATATTAATGCGTTATGAGTGGTAGGTACCCTCCCCCCTCTCCGTCTCCACCCCTCTCTCTCCCTCTGTCTGATAGATAGGAGGCTCCAAGCCCCCTTTGATATTGATGATGAGGTTACTGGTTCCTCTTCTACCTTTATTGATCACCTTTGTTTTGCTATATCTGCATTATGATCTGGTTTTAGGCAGGTCACTTGGTGTCTACATGGCTGTGCCTTATCCTGGGACCTTGCACTATTCAGAAATCCTCATGTGATGATGATATTCTAGCTGGGGATTATTCTCACGCTTGACTCTTTTTTTTTTTTGTTGTTTGTTTTGTTTTTACAGACTCCAAGAAGGAATCATCTGGAACTGAAGGAGGGAAAGCGTCTAAAAAGGGGAAAAGTTCTGGATCACAGGTAAAAGGAGAGAAATAAGAGTTTATTATAGTTCATTACTTTTGCTTTGCCTGTAGGCCAAAAATGTACTCCCTCCCTACCTCCCAGCCAGTCAGACACCTCTGGGGGCGTTTCTCTGGTGAATTCCACTTCCTGATTCTGTGCAGCCTTGCTGAGAGCCAGCCCGGTCCTTCTTGAATATGCTTATATGGCTGTCACACATTCAGCCACTCTTCTTTTGAATTGTCTTTTTGATTTAGGGTCAAAATTATCTAATTCTGCATATGGATTTATTTTAAAGACCTGCAGTGTTGGTATGTGGCTCTACAACTGTGGAACTTCTGTCTTTAGCCGCTTTTCATTAGGTTGTGTATATCTTGGAGATTTGATTTCAGCTAGGCAGTTTATTCTTGAGCGCATATTTTGTTGTTAAATGTGTATGACAAGCGTTGTTGCTGTGTTATTCCATGCTATTTGTTGCAGAATCTTGGCTGTTTCTGTGCAGTGTTGAGAGGTGTATGGCATTAAAAATGTGCCTGCGACCTAGTTCCTTTGAAAGGGAGGAGAGAGAGAGAAGGCGGCATTTTCTTCCAGTGTTCTGAGAAAAGAGAAATGTGGTTCTCACACGCCCACCCACTCGCTTCCTGTAATACCGCCCACTTCCACTGACAGCTCTCTCTCTCTTCCTCTCAGCTTTTTTGTGATTCTTTTTTTCTGCACCATGTTAACTCTCCCAGCCCTCGCTTGTTTACTCTTTCTCGTCTTTGTTTGATATTGTGTGAGTGTCAGCACTCTACATGGATTTCCGCCTGTCTCTAACCCTGACTGGCTGCTCCTCCTTCCCTCATCACTCCTGTCTAACCGTTTCTCTCTCTGGCCCTCCCATCCATTCTGTCTCCTCCAGGATTCCTCTCAGCCCTCTCCGTTAGCTCTGCTAGCGGCCACCTGCAGTAAGATCGGCGGGCAGGGGGGAGCGGAGGGGGTCCAGGCCCACGTGGGGGCCCAGCAGATCCAGGTCCAGGCTGGTCAGATCCAGCTGCAGGCAGGTCAGCTCCAGGGTCAGATAGTGGTGGACACAGCTGGAGGTCAAACCCTGGTGCCCCAGCAGCTGGAACTGGTCCCTGCTCAGTTCACAGGGAACGGCTGGCAGATCATTACAACAGCGCCTACTATGGCCAAAGAGAACACCAATCAGCCTGTTGCCGTGACAGTGGCAACCACCTTGGCTCATGACAGCTCACCTGGTGGACGCAAGGTGAAGGAGGTTGGGGACGCAGTGGGTTTGAGCAAACTTTTTTTTTTGTTGTCTCTGTGTTTATCCTCTTATATCTATAACTATATCACTGCTTCTTTTTGTTGGGCAGGTGAAGTCAGTAGGTGGGACCAACAGCGTTGCAGCCAATCAGCAACAGCAACAGTTCCAGATCATCCAGGTTCAGAACCTGCCCAGTGCCGGGGGTGGGGTCCAGTATCAGGTCATCCCTCACCTGCAGACTGCAGATGGACAGCAGATCCATATCAGCCCAGCTCAGACAGCCTCTATCGGGGCTCTTCCGGAGCAGGTCCAGCTCATCCAGACCCAGAGTCCAAGCCAGACCCAGGCTATCCTCCAGCCAGCCAACCAGCAGGCCATTCTCACAAGTACAGCCAATCAGACGGTCCCGCTGCAGATCCGCCCTGCACAGTCTTTCCCACTGCAGCTGCAGACTCTGCAGGGCTCCCAGACTCCTGTTATGACCACTGTACCCATAAACCTCAGTGGCATGACCCTGGCTCTGCCTGTGATAAATAATGTTGGTGGGGGCGGGGCTGTGCAGCTTATCCAATCAGCAGATGGTACATTCTCTGTTGCCAATGGCAACCAGCTGATGACAACAGCAATGTCTGGGGCAGCTCCTGCTACATCATCAACTGGCTCGACAGTAGCTGTAGCCGAAGGTGACAGCGTGTCTGATGGGACACAAATGGTTTCTGTTGGATCAGAGGGTGGACAAGCTGACACCCAAGTGCAGAGCAGTGAGGCAGACTCTCAAATCCAGAACCAGGCCAATGGGCTGCAGAACCAGACAGATACAGCAGGAACCATCCAGCAAGTGATCGTGGGCCAGGTGGGGCACCAGTTGGTGCAGCAGATCCAGCTGCAGCCCCAGGCTCAGAGTCAAGGTCAGGCCCAGGGTCAGCAGCAACCCCAGCACATTCAGACCCTCCAGCTGGCCCCAGGACAAACCCTGCAGCCCATCCAGGCCTTCCAGAACCCAGCCCAGGTCCTTATTCGTACCCCGACCCTGTCCCCCTCTGGGCAGATCACCTGGCAAACACTGCAGCTGCCCGGTGGGGTCTCTCTGCAGGGCGGCCTCGGGACGGCCATGCCGCAGCAGCTGACACTGGCCCCGGTGGCCGGTGGGACAACAGTGGGGAGTGGAGGGCTGGTCTCCCTGAGTGGAGCTCCCCTGACGCTGAGTGCAGCCCAGATCAACCCAGGGTCTGGCGTACAGACTGTCAGCATCGCAGGACTGGGCACTGCTGGGGTTCAGGTGCAGGGTGTTCCCCTCACCATTACTGGTCTACAGGGTAAGGGCGCACCAAGAGTAACTTTCTGATCCGTTCATTACCATTAACTAAATGAGGTTAAAGCAACGTGGTGGTCAGAGGAAGTATTATAAGTTCCTGAGAAAATATGAAGCTCTAATGACTTTCCTGTTTCAACCACCACTTTACCATTTACCATTCAAAGTTGAACTATACCAGGATGTCCTGCTGGCTTAGTCAAATTGTGTGTCTGATTGTACTCAAGTTAAGTTTCAGCTTTCTCTATTGTCATATTTACTTCAGACTACCCCACAGACATACATACAAACATTTGCTTTCGCTTAATACATTAACACATTGTCTTTTTCAATCACCTCTCAGGTCAACCACAGGGTCAGGATGGGGTCAAAGTTCAGTCGTCTCCTGTGACGGTCACTGTTGGCAGCGTGGCATCAGGCTCATCGATGAGTCCAGACCAGCTGGGCTCTGTACAAAGTTCTTCGGACCAGGAGGGACCGCCCAGCAAGAGGCTGCGTCGTGTCGCCTGCTCTTGTCCGAACTGCAGGGACGGAGAGGGAAGGTAAACACAGAGCACCGTGAACAGGTGCAGGAGGAAAAACTGGTATACACGTGTAATCGTGTGGGCAATTACTGGATTTGTCCAGAGCAAATCAAACTAAATATTAGCTTTAAATATACAGTATTTAAAGACAATATTATTTATCAGATCATTTGAACATAGTACATTTAAAATGTGCACTGGGCAACAAGTCTAACGCAACTATACATTTATAGAACATTATACAGTAATTCACAAAGAAACTGGCTTTTGGACATCAAATCCTTACTGTGTGGAGTGGAGTCTTTACCTGTTCTCTAAATTTGACAGTAGTATGTCAGTCCCAAATCTACAGCAACCAAATTTACATTTTTATTCCAACGTTATTGATGACGATCGATGACATGTCATGGTGGGACAACTGGGTGGACAGATGGTCAGAACACAGTGCAGCTTGTATCCTAAAGTGAGAGATTCGACCTCTCACCACCCAACACTTCACATTGTAATGAGGAGCTTGCACCCAAAACATACACTGAGAATATTCAGTGCATCATTGAGACCAGTCAAATGTATTGAGCATCGCTAGAATATTCAGTGAATTCATGGAGCCAACTTTATATATCAGAGCTTGTTACTGTACATGTATTTTAGCAATGGGTGTGGAAATTCTGGTAACCAAAAAAAAAAATGTATGGACAGACCAATCACAGATCAGCTGTGATTTGTTTTAAATCCTAAAAGCTTTTACTAAACAGCCCCACCTCCAGCTCACTCCTAACTCGAGTGTGTCTGTGTTGTAGGAACAGCGGGGACCCTACAAAGAAGAAGCAGCACATCTGCCACATGGAGGGCTGTGGGAAGGTATACGGCAAGACGTCCCACCTGAGGGCCCACCTGCGCTGGCACACCGGCGAGAGGCCGTTCGTCTGTAACTGGATTTTTTGCGGCAAGAGGTTCACCAGGAGCGACGAGCTGCAGAGACACCGGAGAACACACACAGGTAGGAAGGAAACGCATACAGGGCTGTAGACTTGTGATGTGGGTCACGTTGGAAGGCTTGGGGTTTTGACAGCGTTTTAATCCAGCACTGAATCCAGACTAGATTATTTTCATCATCAATCAATCTTAGACTATGAAATGTCAAAAAAATAAATAAACAAATTCCCATTGTAACTTCCCAGAGCCCAATGTCATCTTCAAGTGTTTTGTTTGACCAACAGCACACTTTTGCTTTATAAAATGTCAAAAATAGTTGTTAATTATTTTTCTGTTAACAGACTAATTGTTCATTTCATTTCTTGCCCAACATGTACAGTATATAGTTGTAAAAATTAGGGAGGCCATTCTCTAAGGGAGCTCCAAGAAGGCAGCAACCAAAGCAGATTTTTTGACAGAAAGCTGGTTGTCCTTTCTTTGATTTATAAGTCTTTGATCTTCTCCCCTCTAGGAGAAAAGCGTTTTGAGTGCCCCGAATGCTCAAAGCGCTTCATGCGCAGCGACCACCTTTCCAAGCACATCAAGACCCACCAGAACAAGAAGGGCGGCGCCGCGGTGGCAATCATCACCACTGATGACATGGAGGAAGACGCCCCTGAAGGCCTGGGTGACTCCCCTCAGATTGTCGCTGTGGCAACCCTCTCGCGTGACTCTGAGCCTGCTACCCCCACCACCTCTAATCACCTGGAGGAAGAGGAGGAGGAAGAGGAGGAGTTTGAATAGGCAGCTGACTCCTTTTTTTTTTTTTTTTTTTTTTCCTTTGCAGAAGGCTGACTTCCTGTTTTTTTGGGAGTCTTTGCAGGGACTGTGGCTACTTTTTCCATTTTAATTTTACATCATTTTAAAAATGTTGTTCTCTCATGAAAAGAGACTCAAAAGAGACGGGATCATGCAATGAACAGAAACCGAAAAAATATAAACATCACAATCTAAAATAAACTAACATATAATAACACAAATTTAGCCTAAACGTATAAAAGATTAGTTTGGCATTTATAATATGAAGCTATAACAATTCCATGCCTGGTGGGGGAAGGAATGTAAGTAGTGTCTAGATTAGCACAAGACAGGGGGACCTGCTGAATCTAAAACCATCCAAAAATCGAGACATTTTCCTAATCGCAACAGAATCGAACTCTATGCACAAAGTTGTGTTCCTGTTTCATACCTGTCAGACGGAGTTGAGGGTTAATCACGGTACAGGGCTGTTGCAGAGCAGTGATCGAGCAGGAGCAGTCTTGGGATGGTGTGTGTGTTTATGTGACCTGTTATGAGTGAGTGTGCATTTATATTCCCATGCTGTCATGGAGAAGATCTACCTAATTTGAGTTTTATTCATGGTTCAGGTTTAGTCAGATTCAGGTGTGATTCTTTTGAGACCAGTCAACGGATAAACTGTTATTGAAGAAGAGAGGAGATGATTCTAACAAAAGAAACAAACAAACAAAAAAAAAAGAGTAGAAAAAAAGCACATATAAAAAAGATTTATAAATAATGCATTCCTATTGATGACCATTAGAAAAAAAAGGTTTCTATAGAGAAAAACAATCTAGCTTTCTACAACTTTGTTTGTGTAGTGAAAGCAATACTATAATGACAATCCTAGTGAAACCATGTTTACATTGTCAGGGGAAGTTTTCTCTGTTAATAAAACAAAGCCAGTTCGCTCTAAGATTAGGGAAAACATCTGAAAGCAGTGCTGTCGTTGGAACAAAGCCAGTTACTTTGCAGATACCACAGGGTGGCTTTAACATCACAGCTGCACAGTGACTTTGTAATTTTTATATGATGACCATCAGACGGTACCTGGTAGATGCAACGGCAGCGGCACCATCACCGTCACTGAAGTTGTGTTTTGCTTTCTGTGCTCTGGTGAAGACCCCTCTCCACCACTAACCCTGCTAGGCGACCGATGTGCCACAATTGCCTTAACACAAGCTGTTGTACAGAGGGAGCGTCAGTTAGAGTTAGGCGGGTGGAGAAAGAGGGTGGGGGCTCTACTGCATTATTAGGGGGTGACTAACATGAGGAGCAGACCACAGCACAGAAGCAAAGTGAGACAGAGTGGGTGGGAGTGGGTCGGGCTATTTAACTGTGTGGATATTATGAGATGTTTTCTGGTGGTGTTGCTCTGTGTTAGTTCAGTGCGTACATTCTTTTTAAATTAACAGATACTTTTATTTTATAGAATTTACCAATTGTTTTAAAAAGTCCCCCCTCCCAGGATGTTAACACACAGGACCCCAGTGTGTGCGGCTAATTTATTTATCCTTGATTTGTACTATTTGCCTTTTTGCTGGACTTGTATTTGTGTGCGTTTATTCTGAGGTTGTGTACAGCATGTTTGAATTTTTTGCCGTAGTGCTGCTTCTCTCTTCTTTACTATTTGTGTTTTCTTTTTCTACGTCCTGACCATTGTTGTTTAATTTCTTCTTCTCTTTGCGCCATAACGTGTTTTTTGGAGGAAAATAAATAACAAAAGAAGAAGAAAGCAAAAAAAAGTTACTATTCTTTAAAGTTGAAAAGGTTGATACCAAACAAATTTAGATGTTTTTGGTAATATTTTGTGTGACAACCAACTTTTCTTTCTTTGATATTTTGTAGTGACATCTCATTTGTAAATCTTTTTCTAAAAAGATGTTTGTTCGTCTCCATGACATTTGATAATGGGTTTTTTGCCAGGTTAGCCTCAAAGGCCCCAGTTTATTGATATTTTTAAAACTGGTTTGTACAAACGTGTTATGTCAATAAAAGAGAAAAAAAAAAGATGAACTTCGAGCAGAAAAGATGCTTTGCCTGCATAACACTTGAGAATAAAGTGATTAAAACTATCCTAACTCCCCCTCTGATGCTCTGTTATTTGTGTGTATCAATCAGTAGAAAATACACATCTACACATGGTTCACTTTGACCTCAAAACACACAGTTGGGGCGCCGGCTAGCTCATCACTAGTGTGCCTGTCCCATGTACAAAGGCTTAGACCTTGCCGCAGCAGGCCCAATCTCGAGTCCGACCCACGGCCCTTTACTGCACGTCACCCCCCCTTCTGTCACTCTCCAGCTGTTCTGTCATAATTACAGGCTAAAAAAAAAAAAGAAAAGCCCTAAAAAGTGTCTTAGACTCACACAGTCTGTGTAATGATGGAGTTTGGGAAGCACAGACTTTGTTCCGAGTTACTGCTTCTGCTCTTGATGGCGTCCAACCTGATGCTGCAAAGATCGAACTTGTGATTACCCAGTTAAAAGGCAATCTATTACCACTCAAAAACACACTACTACTTTGACTGACAGTTATTTTTGATAGTGTGGACTAGTAAATAGCCAATACACTGTCTACAACAAAAAAACATGACCTTCAAAACACCTCAAATATAGTTATATTTGAGGTGTTTTGCGATATATAATAATGAAATATCTGTATAGCCTATGTTTTCTTAACTCAGTTAAAAGCGTGCTTGTGGATCAGATCAGAGCTTGACTCGTGTGAGTTCACTGGCAGGTCACTCTTTACTGTCAGTTTACAAAATCATCACGTAGTAGCCAGCTCACACATACCTCTGACATGTCAGTCCTTTGAAGCACTTCAAAAACCACCCTAAATCTACAAACTCTCTCTGCACCCCCAGGTGTTGGAAGGTGAAAAGGAGTTTAATGTGAAAAACTCTCAGGACCAGGACAGTTTTCAGGTTTTGACCATCTCTTTAGATGTAATATGTAAGTTTGATTATGTCCAGGAAAATTAGGGCAATTAAAATACGCAACAAAATGTGAACAACTACAGACCTGGAAGAATACAGGCATTAAACTCCAGCCTGAAACCTTTTCAAGGACCTGCGTCTATTATCACCCACTGAGTTTGCGCTGTAAGATTGACACTCAAGATAGATAATTAAGACATCAGTGATTAGATAAAAGTTGTAATATATCTTTCTATTCCTCACTCACATTGCATGACAATGATGTCTCATGAAGATCCAGTGACCTCAGGTTGACCCCTGCGCCCTGCAGCAATGGTACGTGCACATTACATGAGATCAGCTGACTTCCTGCTCACCTTTGGAGCGAACAGTTCATCTGGAACTGACCCCACTCACCTGCTGAAATCACACCAGACTTAGAGCGCACGCACACACTCCTCAGACTCGCCTGCTGCAACCTTACAGACAACTTTGGTGCAGAAGAAAAGGTGTACGCACCTACCCTAATGTACAATAATGTTAGGCTTGATTTTCCCCCTTAAAAAGACACTGTGGTGTAGTGATGACATTTGTGAGAGCTGAAACAAGCACCCATCAAATAAAAGACTGTAAATATATATTTTTTAAAAAGGGTCTTCATTCTTTATTAACACTTACAGTGCACTGACATGAAAGCTGTAAAGTTACTCACTTTTAAAGTAGTTTGTATAAAAGGCTCGTTTTGCATCAGCAACACAGAAAATAACCACACCTTACATTTGCTCTATTGAGCATCAAGAGTAAGAATATTCAAATGAAATTATACAACTCAAAACTGAGTACCGACTTTAAAATAAAAACATCCCTGCATCTTATGCAGCCTTAAATGAGGATATATAAAACATATCAACAGTGTTATGTGCCTTATGTTAAGTTGACAAAACAAGAGACATATTTTTGCTTTTGTTTCTCTAGTTAGATAAATGTCGATCTAAATCTAAAAATGTGCATTAAAATGAGTTCTACAGTACTGTGCAGCACAAGTGACTGCTCCAGGTACCAGCAGGTTCTCCTCTCTGGACTTCACTGCAACTCCTTCTGAATGCTGCGATGGAGACAAAACAATACATGAGCGCCATCTCCTGTCAGAATATGAATACATACACCATATATCAAGAATATATTCTTTATATTTTCTTTAAAATTTTTTCCAACTACTTAATAAATGCTTTACTCTAAAATGTCAGAAAGCACGACAAACACACATCTGCAATTTCCCACAGCTCAAGGTGACATCTAAATAGCTTGTTTTGTCCAACTTACTGTCTAAATACATTAGTGATGTAAAAAGACTATCACTCGACTTATCACTAAAATGACAAATAATTTCACCACTAGTTCTCAGTCAATAAGCATCCAGTGAGGCCTTTTTAAGAAACGGTGCAAAAATCAATCAATCACTTGACACAGATATTAATAATCATCTCTAGAGTTGCCTTAAATTCTAGTAGATTCTTATTCAATGCTCCGTGCAGTAGCACAGACACTTACCCACAGTGATTTTATACTGACTGTGCACATGTTCTTAATTAAAACTCATGGCAATTTTAGGGAGTCCCCATCCAGGTCTGGAAGATTAACCTGTACAGTGAGAATGAGGCAATGTACCTCTCCAAGTACTCGTGGACATTGTCATGGCCGTTGTAGCGGGCCAATCCCACCAGGATACCGGTAGCACAGCGGCCCTCCTTCTTACGACACAGACTGCAGTTACACATCTGTCTGCAGATGGGACACGACCATGTCTACGAAGAAAAGGACCATATTTAATGTGGGTGAACAAATGTTTTGCTACTCTACTACACTAGTGCATCTACTGCTAAACTAGAATAGCCCATACTTTTATTTGCTCCCATCACAAAACTCACCCTGCCTGTACAGACAGCTATATGGGACAGACCTTTAATTCCTTTTCCACTAAACTCTCACTCAGCAGAGATGGGAAAAAGGCTACAATCAAAATGTTAATTTCAACCAGTATGAATATTAACAGTATAAAGAGAAAGCTATGAGATAATTTATTAATTATGAATTATTCATTTGATCTAGCTCTGAGACAGAGAGGGACTCTAACAGAAAGATGGTGACCTGGTGGCCTTTAAGAAGCTTTATATACCCAGAAATCAGACCTCTAATTGAGACCTGCATTTATTTGTCAAAATGTGTAGCCACACCAGGCCAGTAAAAGGGACAGGCATCCAGATTTTGTGTTCTGTCCACTTTCAAGTCTTAACCATTTGATAATTAATTCATTTGCCTTTGTTGCTTCTGGAAAACAATACTTGACTTAAACTTAATTTTGTTATATTAAAATGTGTACAAACATGCATTAATAAATAGCTGCACACTGTAAATACACTGACAAATATTTATTCCTCTTTGGGAATTCATTTCCCTCAGATAACTTTCCCACAGTGTCACTAGTACTTTGCCCTCAAAGACAGCAGCTTCCAAACAAATAAACACAGGTTGCTCCACCAAAGACAAGTGAGCAACTGCAAAAAGACACAATTCAAGCAGATGCCTAAAATCAACCATGTCTACTGAGACTGTGATAAGCACAATGAATAAATATATCCAGTGTGTTTTGTATTGTGCAGCACTGTGCAAGAGTTTCAGGCAGGAGTGGAAAACATTCTGTAAAGTAAAGCCGCTTTAAAAAATAGACATGTTAATAGGATTATGTCCAATGACCAAATGCAATCAGATTTTTCTTCTTGTTCACTCAAAGTCAAATCAGTATTAGCCTTCAAAACAGCATCAACTCTCCTAGGTTCCCTTGGACATAGTTTTTGAAGGAACTCAGCAGGTAGGCTGGCCCCAACATCTTGGATAACTACCCAGAGTTCCTCTGTGGCGTTAGGGAGCCTCAGTTGTTTCATGTATCTCTTCTCTCTTCATTTATTCCCAGACAGACTCGATGTTGCCAATCAGATGCCTCCCTGATTGTACTGCTTGATGAATAAGTATCTGCCTGTACTTCTCAGCACTGAGGAAACTATATATTTTGACAAAATCCCAAACCCTGTTCGCAGAAATGCAGCCCCAAACTTGCAAATAACTTCCACCATGCTTCACTGTTGCCTAGAGACACTCATTCTACAGTTCTCAAGCTTTTCGTCAAACAAACTATCTTATGCTGCAGCAAAATATTTCACATTTTGACTCATCAGTTCAGAGCACTAGCTGCCATTTTTCTGCACCCGAGCTCCTCTGTTTCCGTGCATAGTTGAGTCACTTGGCCTTGTTTCCATGTCGGAGGTAAGGCTTTTTGGCAGACTTCTGTGAAGGCCACTTCTGACCAGACTTCTCCAGACATTAGATGGGTGTACCAGGGTCCCACAGTTTTCTGCCAGTTCTGAGCTGATTGCACTGCTGGATATCAAGCATGATGTGTCATCTGCTGCAGTAAGTTTCTTTGGCCGACCACTGGGTCTATGGTTCTCACCATTAGACATCAGTCTTGTCATGGTGTATGACTTTTGCAAATGTTTGCACAGTACTGTATGCGTCAGCTTCTGTTAGCACAGCTCCAACTGTAAAAACAACCAAAGCTACTGCCTACCTACTCTCTACTCGTGTTTAGGTTCACTCACCCTCAATAAAATCTACTGCGAAACATTACCCTGGGGATAAAAAAACCCCCCACCAGCTAACTACATTTGTAGGGACCTATGAAATTCATTTAATTTTTTTTTTTTATTCTGTGTCTTATCATTTAAGCACATTTTGTCATCAGTGTATGTGGTGGATGAAAACAATTCAATAAGAATATATTATTTATATGGGCAATTCAAAATAAATGTATTACAACAGTAGGATATTAAAATACTATAATTGACAATGAATATATTGTTGCAATACATTTATTGTGAATTGTCTCTATTAAATGGGTTATTTCTTGACTACTGACAATTTCTTCCCACAGTTCTTCTGCAGGCCAGCCTCCAAATGCTGCTTGAACAAACCACCGTAATAAGTGGGTCTGATGGAGGCTACGCCCATGAGGGCAACGCACCTCCTTGTTTTCAGCTTTTTCACATTTCGTCAGATTCCACAATATTCTTCATTTTACAGTTGATTCGATTTTTATCATGAATTTCTGCGATTCCGTCGCATTTTCTGCATTGCGGAAATCAGACAAACAACAAATGAATAAAAGACGTATAAATAATAACATAGTAACACTGACCGGGTCGAGCAGCACGACACGTACGTCCTCTCCGTAGCGGTTCTTGAGGCAGGGCCCACAGAACTGACCTTTGGCCCCCACACAGAAACCACTGCGACACACTGTCTTGGTGTCCAGAGTCTTTTGTCTGCACTGGTGACATGAGCTGCCCTGGAAGAAAAATACACACACACAGTGAAGAACCACGCTAACCCAAGACTCCTGACAGCACAGACAGCACTAAATGGTTAAAGGCCCTGGTGTGACTCACATTGTCCTTGTCCCAGATCTTGTCTTTGCTGCGGTATGCTATGTTGTCCAGGTCTTCTTTGGTTATCTCGTCGACTGACTTCACCTCATACTGGCTCCTTCTGGAACTCTTCCTCTTTTTCCGTACCTCACCGACATGTTCACTGTCCACCTGCCCAATCACACAGATTTCAGGTAAAACTGAGAGGGCACAAACAGGACACTGCTTTGTAGCCACTTAGATTTTAATGTAAATGTTTAAACATACAGTCATAATTGCACTTTCCTCTAAATGAATTTGTAGAAAGAATGCTGAGATTAAAGTTGACTAGATAGCTAGTGACTGTACTGTTGCAGAGCAGAAATTACACTTATATATTCACTGAAGATGTTCAACCTTCTCAGAATAGAATATCATGTGGCAGAGAGAAAGAAAGAGAGAGAAAGAGAAAGAGAGAGAGAGAGAATACAGACCTGTGAAGTTTGTGATCGTACCTCCACCAGTCTCCTGATGTCTACGCTCCTGGTGCTTCTGTGGGTGAGTGGCTCACTCTTTTCCTCCACTGCAAAGTTCTCAGGAGGACGAGCCTTACGGGACGGGTTCCTCCTTTCAGACCCCTTTTCTGATTCAAACTTGCGTTTTCGTGGCGTTGTTTTCTCTGGCAACCGCTTCTTCTTCTGCAGAAATAAAACAAAGACAGCGTAAATCAGAACAGAATATTATTATTAAACAAATATCTCACCTAAAATCTATTTTAATGAAGTTTTTACTGTGTATTGTTATTACTCAAATAGGTTATCTCACCCTTCTGTTAACATGCATCTGTCACATCAACTTAATAAGTTAAACACGAGTTGCTAGAATACTTACAACCTAATAAATTAATACTGGTGACTTCTAGCTATGTAACTAGTTCCCCTTGATCACAAACATACTTGAACATAATTGTTCAATTGTTGCATTTTTTCCTTAATGCCAGAGTAAAAAGCAGAAATCCTATAAAGTTAGGAAGAGGATATACTGCACCATCTCCCATCACCAACATAGAAATATAGTTATTTTATTAAATCATTGTTTGTGTCTAGTGCTGTTTTGTATGCATTTCATTGTTTTTTGTGTATTTTAAAGCCTATCTAGGGATAGGTATTGCAAACTAGCTTAGGCTATAAATGCATGCTTCATGCTCTACATGGGTCCCTATATTCCTATACAAATAAAAATTGAAAAAACAACAGCTCCTTCACATAAACACAGAAACTAGGGCTGTACGATTTGGAGAAAAAGTCATATTGCGACTACTGTGGACAATATTGCGATTGGATTATAATTGAACAAATGGTTCTGTCTGCTTGCTTAATTATCAAGGAACGCGCAAAATACTGAAACATACATTTTGAAATGTGTATTTCTCAACTTGAACAAAGTTAAACAATATTTATAACAATAACTAGTAAAACAGAACAAGGGAGCGTGTTGCTCTACAGAGGAGGAAGCTAGAAGCAGCACATATTGGCACACTGGCACCGATGTACTGTCTAATGCAGAGTCTCTAACCACAACCTGGAGGAGGAACTGTACATGAGTTTATTAAATAAAGACTATAATGTTTAGTTAATAGTATACTGTTAGCATAATAATATATAAAATACTACATTCATTATAAATATCATATAATAGTATACTATTTTACCACTAGTCAAATATAAATCCAGTTACAACCGTTTCATTTCTGTGGGCTGCTTTTATTTATTTAATCCTTGAAAATGCTCTACATTGATTTCTAATTTGTTAATGCTAAGTACTAACTTAGGGATTTGCTGTAGCATGTCAAACTTTTTTTAATGACCCGCTGCATCCATCCGTGATTGGTCGGTTGACGAAAAATGACAAGCACTTTGGCTCTGTGAAAAATTGAACAAAAGGCACCGATACAGCTAACGTTAGATGGCCAGCGAGCCAAACCCAAAGCTTCCTTATCTTGTCCCAGTTTTCTTCTGTCTGACCGCTTAAGTTGCTGCCAAGGTCTCTGTATCACAGAACGACCGGAGCACTGGCATTTCTCTCGGTGCTCCTGTGGCGCGTCCGACTATGGGCGGGTTTTATTGTTTTATTAAATCACACCCTTTTTGCGGTTATGTAATCGCACATGACGACATCGCGACTGTGATTAGATTAATTGTGCAGCCCTAAAAGAAACAAAGGTAAACTTGTATTATTTTGTGAACATTATTACATACAATTTTGGAAGATATTGATTGTTTCTATAAGCTTATACTGAGCTTTGGACAAAACAGTCTAATGTTAGTGCATGTGCATGTTAATTTTTCTGTTGAAAAACTGGTGCTGGTGTATATACTCACTTGAGGGGTGGTGGGCAGAGTAAGGTCAGCCATCGTGCTCAGATCAGCAAACAGCTTAGCCAGCTGAAAGACAACAGAAGACCAGGGTCAAGGGAGGGACAGATATAATGGTATACAGATCACACAGTTAAAAAATAAAGTTGAAAGGGTTCTTTACCATGGCTTTGTTTTCCTTGATGTTCTTGTCTCGTTTCCTTAGGCTATGAGTCAGGACTTCCTCTTTATCCTCTTCCTCCTCCTCCTCCTCCTCCTCCTCCTCCTCCTCTTCCTCTTCCTCATCCTGCTGCTGCTTCATCCTCTGCTGCTGCTGCTGCTGCTGCTGCTGCTGCTGCTGCTTCATCCTCTGCCTCGTTCTGCCTCTCTGTGACGGAGGACTTTCTTTGAGTGGCTTTTTGACATTTTTCTCTTTCAGTTCCTGTTTGGGGGTAGACAGTCTTTTGACTGGAAACCTGAGGAGTAAATAATTAAATTACATCATTGTTCAGTCATCACTGGGAATCAGCAAAATTGTTGTGAAACTAGCATGTGTTTCCTAAAGATGAATATAGTGGAAAATAGCAATAAGCTAAATCTATGCCCATTTCACTTTTTGACCAAATATTAGTGCCTTTAGATTTCTGGCTGATCAGGATCCAGGAACTCAAACACAATTAATTAAACTCATTAGTAGTTGAATAAGAGGTACTGACAATAAGAGGCTTGATTCACTCATAGCCTTAGCCTGTTCAAGACAAATCATGTGAGTATATGTTGCTTGAGAAAGGCTTTGTAATCCAGATACCGATATCTGATCGGTGCATCCCTAATGCTCTTGTGTCGGTTGCTGTTGAGCTTTGTTGGCCACCTTGCCACCCAAGTTTAAGCAACATTATGCAGCGGTAGGGAGAGAGCAGCACAAGTGTCAGGCCAGAGCCAGGGAAGCAGCAACATAACCGGGCTCAATAGCCTATATGGGCATAACATTAGCTAATGGTAGAGGCGAAGAGTGTTGTGTCATGTTGTTGCAACATACTGACATTTAAAATATATATATATTTGTTTTTTTTTGTGCAGCAACTATTCTTTGTCTTATTTACTAATTGAAACACACACCCACCTCAGGGCTACTAAAAGGCTCTTCCTCTTTGGTGGGGGGGCCTCCTCGCCATCAGAGTAGAAGCCTGTGTCC
Source organism: Micropterus salmoides (assembly GCF_014851395.1). NCBI lineage: Eukaryota > Metazoa > Chordata > Actinopteri > Centrarchiformes > Centrarchidae > Micropterus > Micropterus salmoides. Next base: position 20,839,290 of record NW_024040817.1, on the reverse strand, counting down.
ACGTCGCTTTCCTCGTCTGAATCCACTATCTGGAGAAAACCAAAGGGGGAAAAGCATGTAGCCTGGTGCTTCGGCTATGGCATCGCACACATTTTTATCAAATTATACAGCCAGCAATAAACGTTTCATACCTTGCTCTTTAGCTGTTGGTTAAAACCACCTCTGTCCTCTTCTTCATCCTCGCTGAAACCTTCAAACTCCTCCTCGCTGTCCGACTGGCTGAACAGACGAGCCAGCTCAGCAGTGATAAACTTGGATTTGAAACATTGAGCCTGTTGCAGATATATCAAACATCATGTTAGCCTAGGTGGACAAATGTAGCCCTGTGTTATCATCACAACTCAGAACTTGAAGTCTGAATCCAACTACAGTCATAAATATTATTAAGTGAGACAACATGCACTTCTTGTACGCAAGAGAGTTCGAATACATTGTTTTCCTAGGATTATGTAATTACGCCAGTGAAGGTGGTGCAGATATGGTGACAGCTCAACAGCTGCACTTTCTTTTCCTGAGTCATTCATTGGTCAGATCATACCAGGGCTACTACTACAAAAAAAAGATAGAGCTATAATTTCCTTACAGTGGGTCCCTGTTTTATTTATCTTGTGCACAAGAATGCACATGCATGCTGGTGACGCAATACAAAGTTCTACCAGTGGTGTCAAACAGTTCCACTGATCAACAGGTGGTGCTAACACGCGAAGATATGCCGCAATGCCCCAACAAAAAGAGAAAGTAGCAATGAGTACTAAACAAAGATGTAAACAATACTGGACTTGTAATAGTCTTATGAGAAAGGAAATTAACTCAACATATTTGCTAGACCTAAAAGGATATACACAAAGCCTTTTGGTGAGTAATGGTGACCGCAACGAGAACTTTTGTTTCTTTACACAGTACACCTTTAAGCGACAGCACAATTTCTTAGATCAGTTTTCACACACCAGAGGGAGCACCATTCCACCAGTGGACATCCTTGATCACTAAGTGAATGCTGCGGGAACAAGGAATTTAGTTAACCTGTGTCATTAAGCTTCTTGCCAGGATCACCAGATGAGGCTGGCTGTCAAAACATATCTTCTTGAGTTTACGTTGGCAGGAAACAGACTAAACCCAAGGACGTCCTTATCACTACCAGCCTGTGCAACTTCTCAGCCATGGCGGGACGGCAAGGCAAGGCCAATGACAAATAAAGTGGAAAAGGAACAGACACTTTGCTTTGTGGACATTGGCTTTACTTCCTCGTAGTCTGGAGTCCTGCAGACCCCAATGCTGTAAATAAATATCAATTTAACCATTTTTATCTTCTCACATTTTATCTTTACTTCTGACCCAATTCAAGTCCAATATATAGAAACGTTTTGAAGTAACAACCCAACCTCAATTTGGGCGTGCACATTGATGAAGGTGATCAAATACGGAAATAAGATTACAGTAAAGTTATTTCACAAGAAGAGGAAATGATTTATGTTATATTGCCTAGGTGTGAATATTTAAGTATCTTTTGAGGATTTGGTTGGGGGTTTGCTATGTAAAAAGTACTGTCCACACGACTGGATATATAGACCATATAAAAAGCCATTGTACATTTTTATACGCACTTCTCATAACATTATGGAAAGTCATGACATATCAAGCTGCTAAATGTTAAGTATGATTTTCGAGCTGTTAAAAAGGGACCAGGGTGTCCATGACCACACACAGAATAACTTTAGTTAAGTGTTTCCATGTTATTCTTTAATGGCCGGGACAACAGTGTAAAAGCCTTTATCAAGGGGCAAGACTGAAGTTTTAGGCCCAGAGTCCTAATGTGTCAAGTTGCGTCTGATCCATGCAGTTGAAGTCCCAAGTCCCACTTGTTGACATCTGAATCATCCCGTCCAGCAAAAGGGGTGTTGACCTCTGACCTTACAAGAGGAGGGGGCAACACAGACTGGACCCACCTATGTTACCTAGCTCCTTGACAAAACAAGCAGCTTTCAAGTACAGCCATTTAACAGCCAAAATGTAGAGGATCACCTGAGCACTGATCACGTGCAAGCTAGCAGGATGAGCAGGTCAAAACAAAGACGTGAGACACGTTTTGCAAAAAGTGTTTACCGCATAGCATTATGAAAGGACGGCTGTGTTACAGAAGTGAACTAGCTACAAAGAACAATCACCTTAGTCGCAGTAGTAAGATATGAATGTATCGTGTTGGTGCAGATTCAGGCCAGCTAACATTAAGCGAACACCGTTAGCAGTTATTAACAATGGTGTTCATTTTGACTCATTGTGACTTTTCTTTAACACAAACTACCATCGTGGAAAACAGAGCTACATTTACACATACTGCTCTGCTGCTTACCTTGGACGTGAGGGTCATTTTATCTCCGTTTTGCGGCAAATTTCCGTCCAAGAGAAACTTTTGTCCTGTAACATCAAAATCAATGAGTAGAGGTGGGTTTAAACATTAACCGCTAGAGAGGGCTTGTGATGGCAAAAGTGGGGAGTTTGATGCCAGTGAGTTTATACCTACATTTGTAGTTAACCCCAATGATTGCTATCATTACATTCAACTAACGATCAAATACTACTGAAAAAAACATTCACTCGATTGCAGTATATGATAAAGGTGTTTATCTCTTGTTTAGGAGTCTCTCGTCTGAGTAGTCCCCCCCGCACTAACAATGGTGCAGTCCATCCTTTCGCGCGAAAACGGCACTGGGCGTGGTTATCCTGCAGAGCCAGACCCCCTACCACACTGTAGTGAATTTTGCCCCTGGGTCTGTTGGTTGAGTGTCTGCCCTTGCGTTGTTGACACATTGTGATTTATTAGCAGTTTAAACAGACTTTCAGCAGTGGCAGGATGTAACAAAATACAGTCATTAATTTATAGTACTGAAGTACAATTTTGAGGTACTTTCCATTTTATGCTCACAAAATCTACTGTACTTCATCTTAAAGGTAAAAAAAAATTGTAACTTATCCTACTTGATTCAATCAATGATTTTCTCAATGATTCTTTTAGTCTATGAAATGTGAAAATGTCAAAATAAAAAATGCCCATAACAATTTCTCATAGCTCATGGTGACCTGGTACAACATAAAAGTGGTGAATAATACAGAATCAGCAGTATAATATATATACTTAATTAACATAATGTATAACAATAAACACTGACTGTAGTTATTCTGCTTCAATTTGCTGGTGATAGCCATCTCGTTGCAGCCAGCATTTAGGGTATAAGAAAGAAAAGAAACAAGAGATTATATGGAAACATTTATATGTGAACTACAGCCAGCAACCTATTTATGTTCCTGTAGTCAGATTTTCAATGCAGGATGTTTACTTGTGATGGAGTATTTGTAGCTTACATTGTAGTATCATAAGTAGACTTTAATAAAGGATCTGAAGACTTCTCATACAACTTTCAGGCATAACATTTTAGAGGAATTTCTGCAGGTGAAATTTAAGCAATTTATTCCAAGTAGTGACTCCCTTGCTCTGCAGGACACCTTAAGAAGTCTCCAGGTCATTTATTATCAATTTTGCTGAAGTTTCCTGGAACTTAATGTGCCATATTTTCTTTTGGCCATGCACAGTAACTTTCAGGAGTCTTCACTGGCTGCCTGGCAGCTTCTCAGAGCCAAGAATGAGTCCTGCACATAACCCACCATAAAACGGCTTATTTTTACATCTCGGATTTCCTATGGATTGAACAAACGTGATATTAAGTGAGCTTTAGAGATGCTGGCAGGCAAATTTTGTTGCCTTTGGACTGAGTCTCTGTTAAATGACTACTTATAGTACATGGGGGGTAGTATTATTTCCCCAGCAGAAATGAGAGCTTTTAGACCTTAATATTGGAAAAATAAAATACACTGACAATATAGCTACTAGGGAAGGGAGGACATGGGCTATTACCTCACTATTTCTAAAAGACCAGCTAAGACCCTGCTACTTAATGTCTATTGTATCAGTTTCTGTACAGTTTCCAAGAACACTCTGCCAGATTGACAATTACACAGCTGCTGCATCACACCAAGCCTGTTTGTTCACTTCACTCATTTCTACTTCATCCTCCCCTGTTGTTTAAGTGTCAGAAGCCTGCTGGGCAAAATACTTGTCAGGCTGACTGCACAATGATAGGGGTTAGCAGCATCAGGAAACCATATTGCAGCACTCTAAATGAGCCACTGACCATACCTCCCCTCCACACACACACAGCACATGGCAGGGAGTGTTTATCATTTCTCCTCACAGTTCATGCCAGCTGGAATCAGCTGAGACAGAGGCAGCTGTGCACACAATGCAACATTGTTCTGCTTTCCCCTCCACTGCCACCACAAACTCTTTTCTCTCCTTAAGTCCACAATTAGTCTTTCAGATTTAACTGATCTCCTCTCCATCTCTACCTCCTTCTCTTGTTGCAACACGTCCGCTGCTCATTCCCTGTTGTTGCCCCCGTCTTGTTCTGCCCTCTTTTTTTGTCGTTAATTTTTTCCAACAAAAAGCAGCTCAATGCTACCCTGATAATCATTTATTTTGAATGAATTACGAAAATGTGTATATTTAGAAAAGTTACATTATGGCCCCATCCACACTACTGCGTTTTCGTTTTAAAACGGACGTTTGCACCTCCTGTACAGACTAAAACGGCAAAAACGAAGACCTAAAACCGAGAAGTTTGAAAACACTGCTGTTTTTTGTTTTAAAACTCTGGGTAGTGTGGTGTCCGAACAATAATGCTGCGATGATGTGTTCTTGATCATAAAAGTTTATTAAATCAAGCATCAATTACAAGCTCTGCATCAGCTTGGAGAGTGACCCAGCCCGATGACCGCTCTGTCTCTCTGTACATCAAACATAGCTTATATAGGATATGTGTAGGTATCTGTTAGGTACCATAGAAGGGTTTGAGTCTGCAAAATAAAGCTCCAACCCATAGAAGGGTACAGTACTATTCTGCTCTCCCCTTAGGAGGTCACTGACCCTCTGTCCTGCTGCTACAGTGCTATTTTAAACTGTTATGAGTCAAATGCACATATATTGTACACTACAGTAGCAGACACTCACGTTTGGCACTGTGAATGTCGTCGTGTTTACTTTGGAATGACTCCCAGTCTGTTTTCCGCTGCCAGAGTCATTTTGAACTCCTATACGTTCAGAAACAGTTGCAGCTCGTTACTTGTCCATGAAAAAAAAAAAAACTGGTTTGGTTTCTTCGTCTGTAGTACTTTATTCTTTCACCAAATCTTCTGTAATTAAGGAAGAGAGAGACCATCTGCTTCATGTTTACACTGCCACGCGCATGCCCAGTGTACGTAAAGCTAGATGTGTTTTCAGTTGTTTTAATGTAGAGATCAACTCTGATACACAGCTAAAACGCAGGTGTGGACAGAGATCGTGTTTGTTTTAAAACTCCGTTTTTAAACAAAAATGGAGTAGTGTGGATGGGCTCTATGTAGGTGTTAATTATTGGTGTTGTTATGTAAACCTATTGGTAACTAATTAATTTAGGGATATTTTGAAGCATGGACTCTTGTGTAGAAAAGAGACTGGAAGCCTTTATGTTGCTCTTACTCACAGCAGAGTGAACTTTAACTTTGAAGTTAAAAATGACAAACAGCACCAGGAGATAATACACAGACACCACCATCACTAGACTGATGATGACACAATCTAAGCTACTAATGCCTAGTGCAGACTACATGACTTTCAAGGTCGACAGGTCACTTGTGACAACAACTTTGTCACCTGGCAACTGTATCTGGTCTCCAAACCACGTTTTGTCATGAAAACGAGACAAAACCACACGCGAAACAGGAAAGACAACGGCTACATCCACACTATCTGTGTTTCAGAATTGATCTTCATCTATATTAAAAACATTTAAACTGCAGATCTATCTCTTCCTAGACACAACCAGGTCCAGCATCTTTCCTCTGGCAGGTGCTACAGAGCACTGTACGCCAAAACCAAAAGACACAGGAACAGTTTCTTCCCACAAGCCATCGCTCTGATGAACAGCTGATTTCTGCCTCACAGTTTCAGGAACAAGTAACTCTGTCTCTACTCAGTCACCTTTTTACTGGTGACCACTTATTATTTATTCATCATTCTCTATTTCAGAGCTGTTCACACTGTTAATATTGTCATATTGTATATTATAATGTATACCTAATCCACCTACCTCAAGATCATAACACCTGCACATAATACTTATTTATTCCAGCATCCTTTGTGTACATGTGTACATGTATGCATGTACAGTCCCCTCCAGAAGTAACTTCCGAATTATATTGAACAGAAGTTCGGTTCCATTAGAAATAATGATAAAATGACCCTACTTTTCAGCAAATTTATTACCTCAGTAAACACTTTCATAATGAGTTTAAATGGTCTCAATCATCAGTTTCAAGTCTTTTAGTAAATTATGGAGGAAAATAGACGATAAAGTGGCGTATGCTTTAGGGCGGGACTACCTTGTGATTGGCAAGTCGTTACCTTGGCGACCTGTCAATCAGGCTAGAGGCGACTCGTATCCACTGCACTCTGTAAATTTAACCAGCTCTGTTGAAAAAGCTTACTTGGAGTCAGCTGTTAGCTTTCCCGTTAAGTACGTTTTTTGCTAAGCCTGTTTTTAGCTAGCCAAAATTAGCATCCCAGTTAAAATCACACTTAAAGTTTTATGTAGTAATAGTAGCCCAGTATGGTTTTGAGTTATGTTTGAGTTGTATTTTTTCTCTGTGTGTTTCTTGGTCTTGCCATTTTTTCATGTGTCTCTCTATTTGCCTCCGTTCCTTAGTTATTTATGTCTTGTCCATCCTTGTGTGTTGTCGCAAGCTTTATAGTTTTGGCTGATAGATTATAGTTTGTAATCTCTGCCTGTGTTTTTGTACTTTGGTTTATGGATCTGTCTGTTTGTGCTTGTCATTCTGGTTAATTCTTTACTTTGATCTGTTTTGTTTCGATTTCATGGTCCGTCTTGCCTTCTTGTTTCACTCTGCCCTGTTTCAGTGTGCGTCTGCTTTGCCTGATTAGTTCCTCATGTCGTTAACCTATGCACTCCCTCCCTGCGTGTTTGCCTGTGTATTTAAGTCATCAGTTCTGTTCTGTCTTTGCGTCCTCGTCTTATGTTGAGTGTTCTGCCTATGATTTGTTCCCTGTACTCTGTGCCCTGCTTCTGTTATTTGGATTGTTTCTGCCCTGTTTGGATTTACCCTTTGAGTGTACTGTTGGATAATATCTGTTTCGTCATCTGCTTTGATTGGACTATGTTTCATTGATGGTATGTTAACTTTGTTTGGACTTGTTTAGTTTGAATAGGCGAAATCCTGTGGCTTAAATCAATGGTGGACTGGCCATTGTGGCCTTCGGGAATGTTCGCAAACAGCCGGCCCATTGCAGGCCGAACCGACCGGGTTTCAGGAGTTTTTATTTTTCATTTTCTAATGTTTTACTTCTAGCGGTCAGCTGCAGCGAAGGCTGCCTGTGAGTCTATCAAACTTGGCGAAACCAATACTTTCGATATGGAGGGGGAATACGAGCGGCCCCTCCCAACTTGGACTGATCCTCGTTTTAGTTGAAATCTGACTGACTCAACGGCTGACTTCTAGGTAGAAAGGTTGCTGGAGCAGGTGAGGCAGGACCCTGCACAGGCAGAGACAGGTGCAAGATTAGGAGGCTAATGCATTTAGTATATACTGAAATTATTTATATATGCATTTATATGCAGGCATATACATTGGGCTATACATTTGATATAGCCTATATTATAAACAATAGTTTGCAATGTGTTATTGCACAAAGACAAGGCTGTTAAGGTCAGTGGAGGTGAAGCATAGGGACAGGGTGATGATGACCCCCAGTCATGTTGATGAGGAGGGAGAGAAGAAACAGGAGGAGCAGCAGGAGGAGGAGAAGGAGAAGGACGGGGAAGAGAAGCAGCAGGTGGAGAAGGTAAATGGAACCAGACAAAACAGTGACAGGTACGGGGGCAGTGTGTTTTTAGAATTAGAAAGTTGATTATTGTTTGTCATATTTGAGCGCATTTCCTACCTAAACACACGCTCGAAAACTCAAGAAACTTTGTGCAAAATATATAATGTATGTGTCATTTGGTTTTTGCGCATGTGAGTGGTAAAATGGCTCACTAGTGCCACCTTAAAAGCAGCCTGTGGGCCACGTTTCACCAAATTGTATGAAATTTTTGTGGCAGATGTATCATGTCCAGACCTACAAAAAAGCCTCTGGGAGCGATGCCCTAAACCAAACAGGAAGTCAGCCATTTTGAATTTAACAGCCATTTTTGGCAGGGAAGATAACTCACTATCTGGGGAATTTTCAGAGAATGTGTGAGCAGATGATAGAGAGGACGAGCAGAAAAAGAGCCACATGTTTAATTATGGCTTGCGTTTAATTATGGCTCTGTCTAGCACAGACAACAGCCGCTCTAGAGTGATGTCAGAGTCACATGAATTCCAATCTGACCGTCTAGACTAAGGTCGCATTTCAAAAAATCAGACCTGTACTTAATTTGGACCACATATGAAAGTGGCTCCAATACGAACTTGAAAAGATCAGATTCCATGTGACTTGGCCTATTCACACTGTAAAAATCTGATATGACATATGAGCAAAAACTGAGCAACAGATTTGGGTAACTTTGGCCTGCAGCCTGCAGTTGTGGGAACGATGAATTTAGTTCAGCTGTGCCACTGAGCAGCTTGCGGCTGGCTGTCAAAATTTATCTTCTTGAGTTTACGTTTGCAGATTAACTAAACCCAAGGCCATTCTTATCACTACTGGCCTGTGCAGCTTCTCAGCCATGGCAGGGATGGCAGGGCAAACCGATGACAAAGTCTGTAAGTCTGTAATCCAGGCCACAAGGTCTTGATCCACCTGCGTTTTGGAGAGCTTCTCTGCCAGCCGGAGACACTGGACAGTGTCAAAGGCACTGGAGAAGTCTAAGAACATGATCCACATAATGCTGTGTGTCTTCTTCAGGTGAGGGTTAGCTTTGTGAAGCAGGTAGATGGCAGCATTCCTCTACCCTGATGTTAGCCTGGTACGCAAACTACATAGGGTCCAGGCAGTCACGTATAAGGGGCCTGAGGTGCTGCAGAACTAGTCTCTCAAATGTCTTCATGACATTTGACCTTAATGTCACCGGCCTGGAGTCTGTGAGGGTGCTGGAATGTCCCTTTTTGAGGACAGGCATGGTGCAGTTAAGATCTTCAGCACCGTCTTCAACCTCAGGGTGAGGTCAAAAAGATGCCGTCAACCCTCGGGTTGATGTTGTCAGGTCCCCTGAGGCCTGTATTACGAAGCAGGATGTGAGCTTAGCGAGGTAACTTCAGGGGTAACCCTGGATTTTCAGACCTACGACGGTGGTTCTCTTCTTACCCGGTTACATTGCTATGGTAACTTGTGCTAAATGGCTAACCTGCTGTAGGTTATGTTTGAGATAAGAAATCAACTCTATAAAATATACCGCCCATGTTTCTATATATAGTCCAAACGGAGCAAGTGCTCTATAGAAAGTCCCTCCCCTTCCGGTGGACCACCATGGGACCTTACTTTGGAAAAACATGTACAGTAGTCAAAAGAGACAACTAATGTGTTGATCTTGTTCGAATTGTGCTCTGAATTACACATTACATTACATTTAGCTGACGCTTTTATCCAAAGCGACTTACAATTGCTATACATGTCAGAGGTTGCACGCCTCTGGAGCACATAGAGAATATATACGAAGAAGAACAAGAAGAAGAACAAGTAACGGTAGTAGTAGTAGTTGAATGGTTTATTAGAAGTAAGAGAAGAAAGAGAAATTTGTACAAATGCCACTGTAGCTTCTCCTGCATGCTTTTTACGTACTTGTAGCAGCGACCGTTGAAGCTGGACCAGTACATGGGACAGTTGCCACGCTGTAGCGTCACTTGATGGTCATCTGAAGGAGACACAGCACCCAGAGCCAGACCAAAATAGAAGAGGAGCAACAGCATGTTGGTGTTAGAGTCTCTCTAAATCTTTTGAGTATGTGATCTGCAGTGTTCGATGTTATGAAGGATCTCGCAGAGACAGTTGAAAAGCTGCTTTCTTTTATATGCTCCAGAGAGGGTGTCTCTCTTGGATGCACTGTTGGTGTAATATCATTGGTCAAATGCACTTGACAAACACTTTCAGCTGTACACAACTACACAGTATCTAAAAAAAAAAGCCAAGAAAATCTATAATTTTTTCATTTCAGTAAAACGCCATCTTAAGAAAAGACATGTGGCTTCAGCAACATGCAAACAGGTTTTAAGCAACACTGTCTTAAAAAAACGGAACTTTACACACTCATGACAATGCCGATAAAACACTAAATACACCTTGGTTCCCTGTCCATTACATTATCTGACACCAGAGGAAACAAAGATCATCACACTGACTTGCTCTTCTGCTGCCCTCAAGTGGCTGCAAAACAAAACATGTACTTATACACTCAAGCATCTTCTCTTCTAAAGAATGCCCTTCCACATTGTTGAACCTCTGAACATGGCACATGAACGTATGTCACCTCAACAATTATTAAATATATAAACAAGATATTACAGTAAATAAGTAAATAGTAGAGCACAATTATTCTGTCTTTGAACACAATGTGCAGAAGTCTTTGCAAATGTATTATGAGAAAGGAAATTAATTCCATTCATATTTGCTAGACCTGAAGGATACAATGATTTAGCTGAACAATGATTTAGTTGAGGCTGGCTGTCAAAATCTGTATCTTCTTGGATTTATGTTGGCAGATAAACTAAAACAAAGGACTTTGAAATGGAAAATGTTTTTTAACTGCTTGACCTTTTCTTTACTTCTCTGTTAAAAGGGTAAATGCTGTGTATGATTTTCTTCATCGGCATGTTGTCTTATAGCAAATGTGTGTTACTTTGAAATGGAAGGCCAAGGGACATGGCCTCCAGAGAAACAGGAACCTGCAGTTAAGTTGAGGTAGCTGAAAAATGCTGATTCTAGGAAGGAACAAGTAAACTATGTATGACTTTCTGCATGACAGCCTTTCCTCAACATTGTCACTTTGTGTAAAAAAATAGACAGGGGAGCAGGTCTTTGCTTTTTGGCTGTGGGGACTTCTGATCTATGTATGCCTTAAACCCTTTTGCAAATGTAAAATAAACTAACTTAAAGACAGTTTTTTCATCTTTAATATAGATTTGGCCAGTGCATTTTCTCAGCCATGACAGGGATGGCAGGACAACACCAATGACAAAGTAAACAGACAGACAAGGAAAGACGCTTTGTTGACATTGGCTTTATTTTCTCAATGTCCTGAAGACCCCAATGCTGTACATGTATTAAATAAATAAATGTTAAAGGAAGCGATTCTGCAGAATGATTGTTGATATTTGAACTCAACTGCCAAACAAATACACCCCTCCTTTCAATGCTTCCTCAGAAGCTCCACCCACCCAAATTCATGGACATGCATTGCTAAGGCGACCAGGTGCCTGTAATTCAAAGCAGGATTTGAGTTTAGTGAGTTAATTTCAGGGATATCCCTGGGCCATAGTAATTTGTGGTGAACGGCTAACCTGCTCCGGAGCAGGTTATGCTCAAGATAAGTGATCAATGCTATAAAAGCACTGCCTACCAACCAATTAGCTCTCTTCGAAAAAGTTATAGAAGATATCACTGTTTTATAGGCTTCTGCAGGTGATATGGAGATGCTTTTGTATACCAGTATCATTCTACAACAGAGACTGAGTGAATCACAAAAGCCTTGTACTTTCTGCTTTTAAGTATGTTTTTATGTTTACTTGCTCCCAAGTCCCTTTTCACATAGCCTGTTGCAGCCGATAAAAGAAACCTTTCATTTTATGTGAAGCCAAATATTATCAGCATTTATTTGGTATTTGACTTAAGTTTAATATGAATTAGTTTATTATAATTTTAGATTGCATTTGTTTCTTATATTATACAAACTGGCCATGTACCACTTCATCTTTTGCTATTTGAGCAAAGGTAATGTGGGGGGAGTTTTCAGTAAATTTTGGAACCGAAGCCGTGGTTGAGATACAGTCTTTTGACCACTACTGAGCACTTTTTATTGCATGAATGAATTTTATGTCATTGCTTTATGAAGTTAATTTTAAACAATGTTAAGTGACGAGAAGTTCTTAAAATGAGCAGAACAAGCAGTATTCAGTGTCTGCAGAACACATTAATTCAATGGAATACACAAATGTAGGCTAATTATACTCAGATCTCCCAGTGCCCTAATGATGGGCAGTGAGATTATAAGCCTGTTAACTTCCACATTCAAACAGTAGGAGATTTTCACGTCTTCCAGCATGTGGCAGCTGCGTCTGTGTTGCTTTTAGCCTGGATTGTGTGTTTAACGTCTGCGTATTTGTCTAATATTATAGTTTAATATTTGTTTGTAAAATATAACACTCTGCTGCCAGTAGACTTATAAATGTTTTCAAATAATGCAATTATTCTTAGCTTGGTTGTGGGTTAGTTAGCAAACTGTTGATACTGCTGCGGCAAAGCTATAATCAGTTGGGATCAGCCGTCACAAACATGACAACAAACAGACAAGACAGTACTGACCTACCAGTGTTTCCCCTATATGCATTCAGCAGTGGCGCACCGCCGCTTCCTCTACTCGTTCTATACGCAACGTCTACGTGACAGATGCTGTTAAAACAACGTAACTCCTGTAAGGAATCAGGAGGTGCGTAGCGAGCGTTTCATTGTCCGAGCGGCAGAAAGTGACGATGAACGCGAGCGGAGGAAAATATTCTGGCAGTAAATGTACGGTGTGTATGTATGAAAGGCCGTTTAGGGTGAAACCATTGAAATACAGACACACACGCATCAAAAATGTGCGCACACACACCGAAATACAGACACACACGCACTGAAAACGGGCACATACACAGTAAAAGGTTCCACACTCTAACCCTTACCCGGAAACAGCCTATGTGTCTGTGTGTGTGTAAAATAACTTCAGTGCGCCCGGAAGCTGTTTCATTGTAACAGGCAGGCACTGATGTCACGCACCATGTGTAAAATATTATAAAAATAATAAAATAAAAGCAAGTGTATAAAATAAAGGTGACGAGCAAAAATTAAATGAAGTGCAATTCTCTTCCCATAGCTTTAAGGATGTTAAACTAAATGTTTTCCTCAATCTGCCAGCAAATGTAGTTGCTTTGATACACAATCTGTAACGAAAAAGAGGTTCGCCCTGATTGTAATTTGAAAGTTAAGACAGGAAGTGTTTTTTTTTAGAACGGTTTGGAAACGGCGCATGCACATCTAAAGCCCGGGCAGCGACTGCAGCGACGCAGTGTGGACAGCAGCAATGGCAGGAAACCAGTCAGAGGAGGCCGTCAATATTTTGAGGAGGCTGCTCGGTTCACCAGCCCTCATGAACTGTCTTGTGAACCAAGAGGCTTCTGGAAATATCAGGAACCCGGTCAATAATGAAAACAATGAGATTAGCTTGTTGTTTAGGCCAAACCAATACCTAAATGTTAATATGACAAACGATCCTACCCCGCCCCTCCCACTCCCGGTGGCTCAACAACTGCAAACTATAACTTTAACATAAACAACACGTGTTAATTTTGTAGACTTCCCAGACCAAAACCAGCCTACCACCGTGAGATTACGTTTTTCAAGAACGTAATACTGCTCTGCAGCCCTCGGGACAAAAAAGTCCCAAAGCAACAAATGAAGGCAGTGTTACATGAAAAGGGCCACATATTGAGTGCACTAGAACTAGATAAATCATGGGACCACACGACCCTGCTACTCAAACTCTGTGAGGCGTTTGACGAGAAGATCCCTTCTGGAGCTAGATATGTCATGTTCCGCTAGCATAGCTGGCTTGAACATTAGTAAATATCTTGTTAGGTAAAATCAGGAAGCTTGTCAGTTAACGTTAAATTTATGCAAACCTGTCAACCAAATTTTGACAGCAACAATAAAGACCAAGTAACTTAATACATGTTAGCTACCAACCAACAGTTTTTCCTGTCTTTTGCATATTGTGTAGTAATTGTTGTTTTACAGTTGTTTAGTAACTTAAGTCTGTGGTTTATGTAATGTTTGTGCGTGAATATCTGCTTTTCCAGTTTGGAGATGCTTATGCCATGTGGGAACAAACTGGTTACACCCACGCTTGGCAAATGTCAGCAGTTAGATGCTTCAATGGTACACAAGATCTTAAGAAGAGCTCCGCTGTATATGAGGCCATCAGTATCTCTTGGGGTAAGCAGCAGAGGACATATGAGAGCTGAAGTAAACCTGGATTTCAAGTCTCACCCTCCTGGCTCTCTTTTCATTTGGTTGTATTGCTATGGCAACTAAAGCTTTATACACACTACTAGGTTTTCTTTTTAAAATGCAGATCTTCTGCTAGGTTTGCAACTGCCATCCAGATCCAGACTAAAACGGCGAATCCAATCGCCTAAAACAGAGAAGTTAAAAAATTCTGCCTCCTTAACGGAGGACCCAGATAGTCACATTTGGCTTCCTGATTGGGTTTTATCAGTCATGGAAGCAAAAACACACATTTATTAAAATATTTTGTACTGGGTAAAAAAAAATTATACACTTGTACTTTGCATGTTGCTGTATTTGCTATGCGACGACTGCCATTCTGTTTTCCACTGCCAAAATGCAACTTTGTAGTTTCGATTTAAAATCCATGCAAAAACATCTCTGGTGTGGTTCTTCATCTGTAGTAGTACTTTATTCTGTGGACTATGAGTAGTAATGCCCAGTGTACATGAATGGCCACTAAATGGGTGTTTTCACTTCTGTTTAACATAGGAGATCATCTCTGAAACGCCGTTTGTAGTGTGGATGCCTGCTAGCCTAACACTATTAACCTATGTCAGTTCATGCCAGCAAAACCTGGCTTAGGCTATATCCACACTTCTATGTTTTTGTTAAAATGCAAAGTTTAAAATCAAAAACAATCTCTGTCCACTAGCATTTTAACTGTGTTTCAGAATTGATCTCTTTCTCTATTAAAACGACTGAAAACACATATCTAGTACCAATCACATACACTGGGCATGCACATGCATGCTGGTGTAACTGGAAGCAGATTGTCTACTCCGTAGGTGCAGATGATTTGGCGAAAGAAGCAAGTACTAATGCAGACGAAGAACCACACCAGAGATTTCTTTGGACCGACAACGAGGTGGACCTGTTTATGAAAGTAACACAGGAGTACAAAGCGACTGGCGGCAGAATACAGACTGGGAGTCGTCACAAAGCAAATATGGCGACATGCACAGCACAAGTGTTTTATATATTTACAGTACAGTAAAGTAGTACAAAATATTTTAATAGAAATACCAAAACAAAAACTCTGTCAGTAAATGAGTTTTTGCTTTGCATGAATGATGAGACCTAATCAGTGAGCGTCATCGTTCAAGTCCACACTTAGTCTGTTCACACTAAAACCCTACCATGAAGTTTCAAACAAAAACACGGTCAGCAGCGTTTTCAAACTTTTACGTTTGAGGTGTTCTGATTCACCCTTTTAGTCTGGTTGGGAGTTGCAAACGTAGCAAAAGGTATCTGTTTTAAAACAGAAATGTAGTAGTGTGGATGTACCCTTAGTTGAGCTCGCTTTGTAAAATAGTTGTCTGGTGTAGTGTTGTCACTTTACCAAAATTATGACTTTAATACGATACTTGCCTACATATCTTGATACCAATACTAAAACAATACCACGGCAAAAATCTCAAACATCAAGAAAAGTAATGCAATAAGAAATGAAAGAACATAGAATTTAAAATTCTGTTTTATTTTATTAATTACAACAATTTAACTGATTTAATGTAGATTGTAAACAACTTTCAAGAGAGCCTGTTCTCATTAATTGTTCTTTTTAAATCTAATTTTTCATTGTGTTCAGTGTACTTTAGTGCACTACTGTAGTGAGCAGGCTAATAATCCTGAGTTTTAACTTCATTACCATTGCCACCAAGTGCCTGCAGGGAGGCGGAGCAGCAATAAAACACTGTCATTTTAAAGTATTGGTACCAAAAAATCCAGTGTTGTATAATTTTTTACGGCAGGATATTGTGATACCTTTCTAGTATCTGTATATGGTGTGACACTAGTCTGGTGTTTCCTTCCAGTAATGTTTTTCTGGCAACTTACTTGATCACATAAAATCACACAGCAAAAGCTTCTGAGGTTAAGGTTATCAGGTTATCATGATGACCATTGATTACAAGTTAAGCTAACATTTTTTTTCCTCTAGCCTGCAATGAGAGAAGGCTCTGATTCAAGCACAGAGGAAGATGACTGGGTGGAAGAGGGGGACATGGATGTCCCAGGCACTGCAATTGCCCAGGCTTCATGCAGCACCCATCAAGAAGTCCAAACTTTACCATCACATCCCACCTCACAAGTGACCAGACCTTTAATCGTTTTCAAGACCCCAGACCCCAAATCAATGTACCAGTCACTGCAACTGCCCAGGCTTCATGCAGCAACCAACAGGAAGACCAGGCTTCTTCATCACAGCCCTCTATGAGTGAACAGAACCCAATTCAATGGCAAAATGATTATGGAACATACATCAACCTCATAAATGAGACATCAGATGTAGATGATGATGATGACCTGTACAGTGCTATCATTGCCAGTGTTGAGGATAAGACGTACGTTTTTGTGCATATGTTTATATAATAAACATTTCACTTAATTTAGATTAAATGAACAGACAGAAACACTCTTTCTTACAGTTAATGACCTATCATAGTTAATTTACTGAGCTGTCATTCTTATTTTTAGGCGGCCAAAAGAACACATCCCCATTACTCAAATTCTGAGTGAACTCAGTGACAAAATTGATAACCTGCAAGTGTGCCAGTTCAACATCAATCGTTCTGCAGTCCTCGATAGAGCAATAAGGGGGTTCAGACGGCTCTCCTATGACCCAACTAAGAAGATGTCCGTAAAGTTTTCCGATGACAGGGGAACCACGGAAGAAGCTGTGGACCTCGGAGGCCCTCGCAGAGAGTTTCTGCGCCTGCTGATGGAAGCACTGGTAAAGTCAGACATGTTTGGACCAGATGGACACCTCAACTTGGCTCTCAGTTCCTCTGGTATGTATACCTGCATTTTTATAATAGATGTATTAAGGGTGTATTTATTTGTTTGAGACAGCAGGGCAGGGGCCACTCGTAGTTTAGAGTTTTGGCTATTTTTTTCTGGGTTTTAGTTTTTCAGGTAAGATGGCATCACGTCCCATCTTAATCAAAGTAATTCACGGATGCCAATATAATGTAGCATATTCGTATTTCCTTTTTATAAGCCCTTGAGTATTACACACCATATATCATATTGACTCTTTGAGGTTAAATAAAATTAGGTTTTGCTTTAAATCTGGTCATTGTAGGCACAAAGTGTCAAGGACGTTTTTTTCATTGTAATATAAAATCAAAGAATGAAAGCTATCAGTTCAGTTGAATGTTACTACTGTTAATTCAGGGCTGCTTTTCTGATCAATGCGTTAGGACTATTGCTATGCTGCCAGCTGTGTGTTCTTAAAATGAAAAATGCCGCTGCTGTGCCTTCCCAGATATTTAACCATGTGCCATCACTAGTTTTTATCTTGTGTATTAACTTTTTCAGCTGTGCGAGAGGACAGGTATTTCATTCCCGGCAGAGCAATTGCTGTCAGCCTGGTGCATGGTGGCCCCCCACCATGTTTCTTCTCGGGAACACTGTTTGCCTGCATAGCAGAGGAACCTGATGCATGCAGGCCTGTGCTAGAGGACATCGCAGACATGGAACTCTATAGAAAACTGAAAGATGTGTGTAGAGATTTCATTTTGTTTTATTATTACTGTGCGTTGTGCCTAGTTTGCTAAAGGCATGTTATCTTTATATTGAAACATCTCTCTCGTTCTCGCTCTTTGAGGTTTCTGAAGCCAAAACACTGGAGGAGTTGCGACAGCTGACAGAACCGCTTACTGACTACCTGGCCACTGCTGGCTGCTTGAGACATCTTACAAGCCTGGTTGACAAGGACAAACTGTTGATGAAGATGTTCTGATGTTTCAGGTGGTTCAGCATGTCCGTGGTCCCTTGGAAAGGTATATTTTGTCACAATGCAAATCTGTTAACCTTTCCTGTGCTGTGGTTTACACACAGTGTGAATACAGTATGAACAGAGCAGAATGTTAAACACTACCATTAACAGTACTAATCTTAATGCACATACTGTACGTTCATTGGATATTGTGCTTTATTTGTTCCTGACCTCGATACCTCGATATAACTCTGCTCATTATTGATGTCACCCTTAGCCTGATATGCCAGAAGCATGTGTATGCTCTCTTGTGTGTGTATATACATTGTGTGTTGTATGTTAAGTGATGGATTGAGAACACTTGGAGTGCTCCAGAAAATAAGACAGCATCCTGAAGCCTTTCGTCCTATCCTGTGCTACAGCCCTGGGACCCTGACTGCTGAACTTAAGGATGACCTGTTTGACATAAGATAGTCAGAGATGGGCAGCAACAACAGGGCAGACGAGAACAGGGTGGTTGCCTACTGGAGGGATTGTCTATGAAGATTCTCAGTCATCCAGGTCATAGTTATCCAACAAAGGTTAAAGTCAAGGGCAACTGGACTTGGTTGAAGATATTGGAAGACGTTTCGTCCCTCATCCAAAGGACTTCTTCAGTTCTGACTGACTGGCAGGGAAATTCAGCTATTTAACCTCAGTGGGGTCGTTGGCCAGGGTCATCGATACCGCTGGTTCGTTAGTGTTCCTGGAAGCTGTAACGACAGTCGTTACAGTCGTTAGGACTACCGGTGGCCAAGACTGGTTTGAGGACCACCAGGTGCACATTTTAGACAGAGAAGATGGATGGTTTGAAAGAGGTGTCAAGGAAGCCATCTACACCCGGGTCAAGAAGCCGTCATTGAACCGAGGAGGGGGTCTACGCCACCACTTATCCCCCACTTACAATGCTGTCCTTTCATCACTTCCCAGGAAACTCAAGAAATGTAACCTATTGGTCTCAGGTGAAGATACCAACGATGGTCGTTCAGTCTTGGCCACCATTAGTCCTAACGACTGTAACGACTGTCGTTACAGCAACCAGGAACACTAATGAACCAGCAGTATCGATGACCCGGGATAACGACCCCACTGAGGTTAAATAGCTGAGTTTCCCTGCCAGTCAGTCAGAACTGAAGAAGTCCTTTGGATGAGGGACGAAATGTCTTCCAGTTATTTCAACCAAGTCCAGTTGCCCTTGACTTTAACCTTCGTTGGACTCCATTAAACTCATTTGGACATATCCAAATGAGGTTAATTATCAAATTATTAAACTCATTTGGACATATCCAAATGAGTTTAATTATAGAGCTTAGAGCTGCCAATCAGATAAGCCTGCTGACCAGAAAAATAAACATGTCTGCTGTCACGTTTGTCCAATATCCATTGTCGGTGGAGCAGAATCAAGATTCTCTAGAAGATCTCTAGAAGACATCTTCACTACCGGCAGTTTGTCTCATATGTTTTGCTGAAAGAATAGGCCTAAATTGTTCAAAATGTTGTAAATAGATTCTAGATAGATTTTAGGTTGGGTTTTCCCTTTAAAAGTCCACTATGGTAAATCAGTGATTAGATAAGGGTGACGAGAAAACAATGACTGACAGTTACTGTTACAAGCACTAAATCAACAGACACAATTATGACTACGGAGGGCCTTCCTATAAGTTTTAAGACTATCTTGCCAAATTAAACGAGAATTTTTCACTTTGGTGGAAGTTTCCGCGATATTTGCTTTAATTTGCGAGTTTCAGTATTATACCATGGAGCTAACCGTCTTTGTTTTAGTATTTTCTTTTTTAGAGGGGCTACAGAGTCCAGTGTCATTCTCAGCGAGCCTGCAGCACTATCAACAAGATGATCAATTTTGGAGGGACTGAAACTAGCATAGGAGTCCTCCGTAACTTTGTGACTTGATAATGAATTTAGAGCTGATGGAATCGCATCCTTAAATTTAGCTATAGCACTATCAGACAGACATCTTGTATAGAAATCTTTGCCCATTGGCGTGTAGTTCAACAATACAAACTCAAAAGTTATCAAACAGTGGTCGGACAAAGAGGGATTCTGTGGGAACACCACTAAATGTTCAATTTCAATACCATACACCAAAACAAGGTCGAGGGTGTGGTTAAAACAGTGAGTCGGTTCATGAACACTCTGAGAGAAGCCAATGGAATCTAACAGAGAGATAAACGCAGTACTAAAGCTGTCATTCTCAACGTCCACATGAATATTAAAATCCCCTACAATAATAACTTTGTCCGTTTTAAGGACTAAAGTTGACAAAAACTCTGCAAATTCAGATAAGAATTCAGAATAAGGGCCAGGTGCTCGGTACACTATAACGAAAAGAATTGGTTGCAGTGATTTCCAACTTGGGTGTGAAAGACCAAGAACAAGGCTTTCAAATGAGTTATAGTTTGGTTTAGGTTTAGAGCTGATTAGTAGGCTAGAGTCAAAGATAGCTGCAACTCCACCTCCTCGGCCTGTGCCTCGAGGAATGTGAGTATTAATATGACTGGGAGGGGTGGATTCATTTAGGCTAACATATTCTCCATCACCCAGCCAGGTTTCAGTAAGACAAAATAAATCAATATCATAATCTGATATTAGTTCATTTACTAGTACAGCTTTAGAAGAGAGAGATCTGATGTTTAAGAGTCCACATTTAACTCTCCTATTCGTTTGCACTATTGCTCTTGTGGTTTTAATTTTTATGAGGTTTTTATGCACAGCTCCTCTTCTGTTTACCTTTTTAAATAATTTCGATGGTCGGGGGGCAGACACTGTCACTATAGGGTTTTCACTAAGTAACTCCTGGAATGGAGGAGCAGAGAAGTGTGTTAGACTGCGACTCTGCCTCCTGGTCTCAACTCTGGGTTGTCATGGATTTGGTCCACTAATAAACTTGGCCAGATTTCTAGAAATGAGAGCTGCTCCTTCCCAAGTGGGATGGATGCCGTCTCTCCGAATCAGACCAGGTCTTCCCCAGAAAGTCTGCCAATGATCTACAAAGCCCACATCGTTTGCTGGACACCACCTCAACAACCAGCAGCGGAATGACGACATGCGGCTATACATGTCATCACTGGTCAGATTTGGCAGGGGTCCAGAGAAAACTACGGTGTCCGACATTGTTTTTGCATATGTACACACCGACTCAACATTAATCTTAGTGACCTCCGATTGGCATAACCGGGAGTCATTACCGCCGACGTGAATAACAATCTTACTGTATTTACGTTTATCCTTAGCCAGCAGTTTCAAATAAGACTCAATGTCGCCCGCTCTGGCCCCAGGGATGCACTTAACTATGGCCGCTGGCTTCGCTAACTTCACGTTTCTCAAAATGGAGCTGCCAATGATCAGAGTTGGTTTCTCAGCGGGTGTGTCGCTGAGTGGGGAAAATCTGTTAGAAACGTGAACAGGTTGATGATGCACCGTGGACTTTGAATGCTTACGACCATTCCTCCTTCGGACAGTCACCCAGCCCCCCCTTCCTGGCTGCACAGGAGATGCCGGGGGACGGCTACCACAGGCTAACTCAGGCCGTTCCGCACCGACTACCGGGGACTGGCTAGCTACAGTAGCTAAAGACTGATCTACCAAGGTGCGGAGCTGGACTTCTAAATCACGGAGCCTCGCCTCCATGTCTATAAATAAACTACACTTATTACACGTACCATTACTGCTAAAGGAGGCAGAGGAGTAACTGAACATCTGACACACCGAGCAGGAGAAAGTAGGAGAGAGAGAGGGAGAAGGAGAAGCCATCGCTAGCTGCTAAGCTAAAGTCGCTAACGGCTAAGCTAAAGTACTGTAGCGTCAGCTTCCAAGAACAACTATGAGATTGAACAGCAGTCACTAAAAGATGGAAAGAACTGTGAGTGCTTAGGCAAAATTACTGTAAAGAATAAGTGTTTAGCGGACAGTTGGCTGCTGTAATCTAACAAATGTAACTGTTATTTAGCGAGAGCAGCACGACACGGTACCAACACACAAGCACCGGAAACAGAAATGAGTCGACACGCTTACCGCAGTACGTCAGCCAGGTGTCCCAGCCAGTAAAGTTGAAAAATAAAGAGAAAAATATTACTTTAGTATGTTTTACACATACAATGGTGGCTACTACAATTGACAACTAAATGTTTAAAGATTTTTAAAAGCATCCAACTTCCAACATAGCCTGATAGCACTATGTTTTATTATATATTATATCACCATCTCTATAACACTTGTCCCTTAATTCTCTGTGATTCATCAATTCATATATTAATGATTTACATTAAACACCAGACTTTGCGCTCCCGATGTGTGTTGAGTGTAGTGAGAGAATGCAGCTCTGAATCTGGTGTTTAATGCACTTTAGTTACTACTACTGTATAGGAGTATTGTGGGTGTAGATTTCCTGACCAAGACTTTGCACACTGAACCTTTTCTGCCCTTTTCCACTGCTGTCATAGTAATTGCAGGCATGAATTGCTTCTGCCATGCATGACTCGTGCACCTTCTTCCCCTTGAACAAAGAAACATTTAAACATTAAACATTTACATCTAACTATATTAAGTAACCTGCAAAGATTGTCAGTCATGTAGTATATGTATCTTTTAGCCAGCATAGGAAATAGTAAAGTAGTAACTTCACTTGCACAATTTGTCAAGATTATCACAGCAATACATACATATACACACTACATGTCAAAAGTAGAAGAACCCTCCCCCATTTATCTATTTTTTTATTTAAATGTAAGTAGTTCAAGGCCAGTGAACCCCCCCATATATTACCTCAGGAACAGCATCTGCAAATAAACAGGTAGCATGGTATATCCTGATATGGCCCAACTGGATTTGGTTCAAGGGTTCATTTGTCATTTCTGCTACCCTGCAGTCAAGCTCTGCTGCCTGATGTGTTTGATATAAAATATAATCAGTGTTTGTACCACATGCAATTAATGTATTTAATAGCCTAACTACTATGTCTCTCATAACAATAGCAACGTACATTGTTTGACAATATCGTGTAATGCTTAAGAAAAATAAATGTTGTCAGATGGATGGATTTAATACATAAAAATAGTACTCACTGTGCAGACAAACACACCACAGTGTACTCTTCCAAGGAGTCGTAGACTCTGATCTCTCTTTTTGAGCCATCCAAAACCTGTCAACACAATGATCTGTCTCTCTCAACTTAGAACTGTCTAACAAAAGCTGTAATATATTCCCACAACATTTTTTATATAAAAAAAAAAAAAGAAGCCTTTTACAGTCTCGATTGTTTACACACACACACACACTCTGAAATAATGTGTCATATTCTCAGAACTCTACACACAAATCAAAAAACACACGGCAAAACCCCTCAATTCTCCTGCAAAATGAAACTTTACATTCAAAACAATGTTATTTCGTCTCAAAATGGTATTTTGTTTTCAAATGACACACAAACCATCATATGAATAGACATTCATAAGAACCAGTTGAACACTGATGTGCTCAATGTAAAACACTATGATGAATGGAAAACACTTCTCCATTCATCATAATGACTTAAGCCTTTTTTTTGTTCAGTGTTACACTGACTACAGACAGTACATACATAAGTGTGTTGTAAAATATTTGAGAATATTGTTTAATACTCAGAATACACAGGAATACATTTTATTTGTCCCACAAAAATAATGTACACAGTGTACATCCCATTCCCAACCAACACAAAGTTGCACATACAAAACAGAAGAATTTACTGTACACAGTAAAAAACCCCCAACAAACTATGCTGCATCCTCTCTTCTGTTGCGGTCTGGCCACAGCACCTCATCCACATCACAAGCAAGGTTTTCCCTGGCCAAGCAGCAGGGGAAAGACTGCCTAGCATGGCGATTCCAGCAATGAAAAGCATCAGCTGCTATATCTCCACATGCATCCTCCATAGCTTGGAGAAGAGGTATACGCGTTTGTGGATTTCGGTCACACGCTTTCCATCTCCAGGCAGAAAAAAAACCAAAACAAACCCTCAATGGGATTGAGGAATGGAGAATATGGAGGAGAACTACTACTAAAAAGCGTGGGTGGGCAGTGAACCAGTTACGAACCAGAGCAGCCCTGTGGAAACTTACGTTGTCCCAAATGACAACGTACCTGAGCTGCTCTGGGCCATATACCTGATCTGGTGGAATGAGTGTGTTGTGTAGGGTGTCCAGGAATGTGATCAGATGGGCGGTGTTGTAGGGGCCAAGGGTAGCATGGTGATGGATGACGCCGTGGTGGGTAATCGCCGCACACATTGTGATGTTCCCTCCGTGCTGGCCAGGGACTTCAACAATGGCACGCTGGCCGATGACATTCCTTCCCCTCTTTCGTCTTTGTGAGGTTGAACCCAACCTCAGTGAAGATGAACTGGTGCTCCACTGCAGTCACCTCTAGGTCAAAGACTCTCTGAAACACACATGACAATATCAGAAATAGACATGGAGTGGTCACTATTGTGAAGCACAATCATTATGATTACAATATTGAAATATGTATAATTTACTGTATACAGTGTTGAGTGTATGCATCAATTGTGGGACTCACTTGCACATAGTTAAATAGCAATTCTTTGACTCTCTGAATTGCGTTAAAATGGCACCCTGTAGACCGGCTTCATCCTGAGATGATTTCTGTGCAAGACACGGTCCAGTGTTGATAAGCTTACCCTAGCAATATTTTGAAATATGTCATGGTTTTCTATTATTTTTCTTTGTATTTTCTGTAATGTTATGGTGTTGTTTTCTAGGACCATGTTTGTGATTTCAGTTTCCTGTTCAGGAGACGTTCCCGACCACCTTGTGTTGGTAATCTTTCAGTTCTGCCAAACAAATAGTAAAATACTGTAAATACAAAGTAGGCATCCATTTCCTAAATACTTGAAACATACTTTATAGTATTTTTACAGTCCTACAGAACAGTCCACAGGCAATACTGTACTATTGTACTCATTGAGTACTGCATTGATATGCAGTACTGCAATTTGCTAGATTTCTTACCCATTCTCATTTCAGAAAGTCCAGATGATGGATACAGTGTACCTGCTCAGATTTGGCTGTACTCTTTGCCCAGCCTCCCTCATTGTTAGGCCATGGTTGACAACATGATCAACCAAAGTGGCTCAGATCTCATCAGAGATTACGGTCCTCGTCCTCGTCCTCGTCCTCGTCCTCGTCCTCCCCTGGCTCTGCCTCTGTTTCCAATGTTGACATCCATTGCTCCATTGAAGAGCTCACCTGTTACCCTTTTATGCTAAAGCTCTGATTGCTAATTGGAAAACTGTGTGGCGGGTGTTTGCCCTTGTGATGAGTCAGTGTGCATATTTGAATGGCAGTGTGTTCCTTGTGAAAACAAGATATTTTCTGCATGAAACTTGTGCCAAAAGCAGAGAATTGTGTGAAAAAAGTGTGTTTTAGAACTGCAATTTGAGTGTAAAGCAGGAATTGTGCTTGTAGTTTAGCAGAATTGGTTCAGGGGGTTGGTGAAGAATAGATGAATTTGTGTGTAAACAATTGAGAAAAACTGTAATGTCAGGCAGTGCTCACCCAGAGAATGAAGTGATTGCCAGTTTCAGGAGTCTGATGGCCAACGACTTGAGGAAAAATAACCGTCGAGTCTTGCTTTAAGTCTTTGCTCTATTTATCAATATTTAAACCTTTGGTGTCACCATACTCCACATCACACGCATTGGAGGCTACTTACATCATCTGTAAGCCAAGGATATGAGACGTGAAGGTCATCTTTTAAGAGAGCTTGGGGACAAAGACTTTCCAGATCTGTCTGATAAACCAAAGCCTGTTCCACTTTTGCAATGGCATAGTCTGTTGCCGGTGTCTTGTACAGGTCAGACAGTTTTTCCTATTGCAAGTGGTTCATATTAAGAATTAGAGCAATAGCAGCAATAATAACTGTTGAAATCGGACTTACTACTTCCAATTACAAATGCATTATAGTGATCTATAGAGCTTAAGGGACAAAGTGGCATAGCATGATCCTTTTGGGCCAGTATGTTAATGGTTTGAATCCCCTCTCTATTCAATAAAACTGAGAAGCTGTAATTAATGTCTCAAAAAATACATGGTAGGGATTGGGGGGTTCAATCTACATAAACAGACCAATTTCATGGAACAATATGTCCTGCAGTCAAAACCTAAAAATTTGATTAAAATATTTTCCACACATGCAAACAATAATAAAAAAAATTAAACAGACAATAATGGAAGCAATATTTTGTTACATTACCTTGTGCTCTTTCTCTATCTGGAATTGCCCTATTGAGAACCCCTTTCTGGGCACAAGTTGTTCTGTGCTTTCTTTCGGGATTTCGTCTATTTTATGTCCTCTTGGGGCAGATGTCATCACATCTGAATGAAACAACAAACAATTCATAAAACCTTGCTTTCTTTCAGTATTCAGCAAATTCAGTAATTTCATATTAGCATAGAGTACTTTTCAAAACATCTTACAAATTACAATGTGTCAGAAAATTACCTGTACTCCAGAGCATCAGCCGTCCATCTGGCCTTATTTCAAGTTTTTCTTTGGTATGTTTTTCCATGTTTTGCATTAACTTCTGATTTATGATGTCATTATGAAGATGGAAGACCAACCTTAAAGAAAACATGAAGTGTGTTTCCTTCATTTGGCATAGGAAGTATCTGTTGTAAGAGAGCTCCCTGTTTTTTTTGTTCAGCCTCTGATGAATTCACACTACCGCACAAATCTGGTGTTGAGGCTGCGCAGTATTTCCTCTGGCCGAGTCTGGTTCTTCTGATGAAAGCGGTCATATAGGGAGTAGTGTTCTGAAGACCCTGTAATGGGATGTGGTCTTTGAAATCGGTCTCCTGATGTGTCGTCCTTTTGTAGGTCGGTGTTATTTCTTCTGAACAATAGATTTTTCGCCCAAGGAAGTTGAACTTTCAGTGTTTTGTTTTGTGCTGCCTGTATGTTCTCCTGTGAAGCCTCGCAAAGCCTTCTATCATGAGGTTGAAAACCTATTTTCTGTTCGGTTGTTGGTGTGTCTTGCAACACGACCAGCAATATCAGAAATGTAGATGTTTGGAGGATGTGCAAAGCTTAAAAGGCCGTCTGCATGGTCCCTTGCACTTTCTTGCCACAAAAGTGGAGAACAGTAATAAACGACAGAGTGAGTGCAGCCCATGTGCAGTACACCGCCTAGATGGAGACAAATGATTACTTATGTTACCAATACAGGAACAGCTATTGTATGTTGCTAAACTTTGTTATGTCATATTTACTTTTTACTTTATACCTATAGTTGATGTGCAGGGGAAAGCACTACAACCTAACATCATACAGAAAGATGTTCAAAATTACATATCCTTTTGGGAAAGGCACGTTTTCTTGAAATTAAATAAGATGTATGTATTTGTATCCTTACCCCCTGTTCTTTGCAGCTTTGCGAACATTTTGGGATAAACATCCTTGTACAGAAGCATTTCTTCAAGTCTGTTAATCAAGTCTGTTTCTGATCCCTCTGTCAAAACCCCCAGATCTGAGCAAGCTTTAATAAGCTCATTCTTGCTTGCATGCAGGTGGCATAATAAAACAGCAATGAAGCAGAAATGAATTGCCAAGGTTAATATGAATTGTGTTAGTGTAGCAGTGCAAAGTAAATATTTGGTGGGAAACTACTATTAAAGTAATGACCACTGTACTTTGGATTCCATCAAACGAAGAAGTTCTTCTTCATCCATGCATGGGCCTTTGCATGGTTTTGGCTCAGTAGCTGGCTTGTTGGCAAGACCTTTGAGGATCTCAGTCTTTGGAATCACATCACCAAGTCTTGATCCAGGTCCAATCCATGGCACAAAAGTGGAATGGGACAATTCTGCAGCGTATGGGTTCTGGGTTTTCCACTCTTAGACAGAAGCAAAGAAATGTTTTATATGTTATCATCAGTTCAGTTTTTTGATTAAACAAATTCATAGTCCTCATTAATTTTTACAGCTGTCAGGTAGGGCAGCATTCTCAAATAACAACAAACCTTCACAGATTCCAGTTGCTACTATTTCTTTCTCAAGTCGGTCCCACTTTTCAGTGATGTTGACAGACAGATCATCATCTTTTACGTCTGTGGCATTAGGCACTACTTATGGAAATAAAGCAATTCATTAGATCTAAAGCATGTGCTTTGCAAATTACAATAGAGAAAATATTAGATAACCTGAAAATTGTTTAAAACTTAATTGTAGCCCACATATTCCAATTCAAAACCAAATGATCACTAGTGTGTAACCCTTCCCCCACATATTGAGGACTCTGTTGATCCTTTTTCAAACTACTACAAGTAATATATTATCATTACATTCCTACCTCCAAAAAATAAAATACTTTTTTTAACAAAATACAACTTTTAGCCCTCAGTGCATCTTAAAAAGTATTCACATACCAGGCACATCAAAAGACAACTTCCAGTTAGCATCTGCTATTGCCACTGCAGGGTGGTGGCCACATCGGTAGCAGAAGAAGTCGTACGAGTAGCTTGTCAGTGCTGAGTAGTGGAAAAAAGCCCTCCGTATGGTGTTGTGGTGGATTGTGGTGTTGAGCTGATGTTCCATGGCACTGATGAACCGTCCAACAGCAGTGTGGCTCTGTTAAAAGATCAAGCAATTATTTGTACTGTATTTACATCTTTATCCACAAAATACTGGTACTACATCTTGGTGGATTGTCCAGTGAAAAAGAAGTCAGGGAATCCAAACTATTTCGCCATGTCTGTAATGCCTAAGCAATATGTGTTTTGTGCCCCAAACTTACCAAACATAGAAATATTTTTTTGTAAACAGTTAAATTGTTAAATTTCTACTAATAACCTTTTAAAATATTACATATACACTTTCAACTATCCAAAGATGTTTTACCAAAATATGAGACTACTACCTTAAGTAAATTTGTCATCAATGAACACAACTGAAGGGTAAGAAACAGACTGTTGTTGTAGTTGTGCAATCCAGTCGAGTAATTCTGAAATCTGACAGGTGTTCTGCAGACGGGGCAAATTTTGATGTAGACATGGACACCTAAAAAGAAAAGCGAACATTGCTGAAGCCAGTGGTTCTGTGATAGGGGGAATTTTTATTCACATGCATTTTTTTTCTCAAAAAAAAAAAGGAAAAAAAAGAGTATCATGAAATTAGAACAAAAGAAATGCATAAAAAGTTATTTAAATAGACAAACCTTTGTGAACTGTAAGAACCCCGTAAACAGTTCCTTTGGTTGTAACTAGTTTCTTTTCAGACAGATCTGGTGGCGTAGGACCTAGACAGTAAGGGCACTTTGTTTCCTCTGGTGAGAAGTTCTGGGGGATATTTGGTGCAGTGTTTTGCATCTCCTCTGGCAGTTTTGGAGGGATTCTTTTGGAGCTCCACATGTATTCAACTATCTTTCTTATTTATACGATCTTCCTTTTGAAAATGACCTGCCTCCATCTCGTCACCATCTAGATCATCATCTGTGTCACTGGTACAGTCCATCTCCCTGTCACTGTCATGTAAAGAGATGTTGTTTCTCCTGAAATGTCCAGCACATTGATACGTAAATGTGGACACACATTCTTTTCTTGGTACCTTTGCAACGATATGTCCATGTTCCACTGTCAGTGTCCAATGTAACTCGCGTTCTTCCAAAAATGCACCAACTGTCTACCTTTGCTGTGTAAACGGAAAAGTAGACTTTACGGCCGGAGTATCTATGTTCCTCGAAAAACACTGGATAGACGCATGCAGTTCCGTCTTGTGTGGCTTTGTCATTTAATTGACTACATTCTTCTTTTGTGTAACTGGAAATGATTCCCTTTTCAGCCATCTCATTAATGGAACTAATCTGTAGCAGAGGAGGTGGATTCTGAGGCTTAAAATATTTAACTCTTTCAAGATGCATGCACTCTCTGCCAATAGCCATGGCCATAAATTCTCTGCAACTCGCTACTTCACAATCAAGCGTCTGCCTACTGAATGACTTGCACATGTGAATTATGGTTCGGGGTCCAGATTTGTCTTGGGCTGTAACAAAAATTCCTTTATCTTCATCAACCAGGAATATTGGCTCCGTAACCTTTTGGTGTTTGTCTAATCCATGCTTTCTCAAGGTAGCTGAGGTAGAAAAGAACGCATGTTGAACTCTGAAAGGATTTGTTTTTTTGTTTGGCTGAGTCTGATGGATTGTCTTTCACATGTGTCGATTCTGGAGAAAAGGGGGGCAAATACATTACAGGGTATATGTGGTATCTTCTTTGCTCAAATATTCAGCATGTCATTTCAATACACTATAATAAATCGACTGCGTTGACACTTTTTTAGAAATGCATCCAATACTTAGGTTAGGTAACTGTCTATAACCTATGATGCATTATAATTTTTTTTTTTTTTTAAATCAATGATTTAATGGGATTTGAAGGCAGCTACAATTCCAATTTACCCTTTGGGGATGATTAAGTTTTTTCTTTAAAAACATACCTTTGACAAATTTGTTTTCCTGAAGAATCAACCCTGTCAATTGAGGAAAATATTTAAATGACTGTAACAGCTTACTAATTCTTTGAGCATAGCATTATTACATACAAAAACTAGAGACCTTTGCTGTGAGCCAGCCATCACAATTTTTTAATAAATATGTCATACTAATAATATTTCTTTATCAAGCCAAGGCACACTTATTTTATTAAAATTACTCTAGTTTACCTGCTTGGTAACACAATGAAAGATAATAAGAATAACTAACAATTAATTTACAGGTCTTAGGCACTTCAAGAGCGTAGGTAGCCTATGCCACTGTCAAGACATAAGAGCAACTTTGATCAGACAAATAAAAGGTATGGGCAGTAAAAAATTTAAACGGTGACAAAATAAACACATATTAGGCCAACAACACAGGCTGCTCTGACACATATCTGGCACAATTTGAACTAAGATTGACTGCTATGGTAGCCTAATTCTACTTACCAACTTCATCATCGCGGAAGCAGACAGAATACTTTAAATGGACTTTGTTCATATGGTCTCTGGTTGCCACTGTGTCAACTTTACAGAATTGGCAATGACTGTCTTCTGCTTTGTAGAAATCCTCCAGCGTTGTGAAAGCAGTGTTTACCTCTAAATATTGTAACAACTTGGTATAATTACTGGTATACTGACATTGACTTAACAATATTTTTAAAATGTCCCAGATACTGTTCAAAATATATACTAAATGAAACCATGTGGTTTACCTGCAGCCATAGCCATCATGTTGTCCACTTTCAACTATAAGGCAAACAAATAATTATTAAGACCGCTCTATTGAGGGAGGGCTGTCTGTATCATGTAAAGATCTATTAGCCTATAACAAGATAACAGAATTGATAGTTATTAGAGGAGGGGCCTGCAACCCATATTAAGAAGTTACTGTTTAAGGCAGGACCCTTTATTGTGTTTGGAAATGGTAACCAACGTTTCTGTTAACTTACCACATCATATTTCACAACCCCAACTATCGTTACGTGTAACAGTCTTCCAAATAATACAAGCAATAAAACTGACTCACCTTCCATCTTTGCCGGCTAGCTTCAATTTAAGACGTCGAGATCAGGTCGTGATCCAGCTCCCAAATACGCATTGTACAAGAAGAAAACCATTATCTTCAGCGCCCCTAGTGGTAGCGAACAGTGGTCTGTGACAAGTGGTCTGTTGTAGCGACAGGAAAGCCCGTTGAATTGGCAAAGATTAAATGTTGACGTGTTTAGTTCTTTAACTAAAACAATGACCAACTGATCCCGAACACAAGGACCTAAGATAGATAGAATTATTGCTGCAACAATAAGAATATAGACATAATCTATAATATAGTATATTAAACACAACATATGATCTAACATTAGATAGATTTATTACTGTAGATAGGCTATAACCAAACAAACTGCAATACAGTGCAAACAATACAGTGCAACAATAAGAGTAGCCATAATCGATAATATAGTATATTTAACAAAATATGATCTAGAAATATTTTTCTCTGTAGATATATCCACACAAACTGTAAACAGTGCAACAAAAAATAACTCGATAATTTAGGTTATTTAATAGTCAAAGGTTTATGGTGTCTGACATGTAGGCTTTCATCTAACAGTGCCAACACAGCCAGGAGTCCACAACAAACCATCCACGGACGACAACCTGTCCCGACCACTACTCAGCGCCCACTGTGGCAGCGACCAGTGGTTGGTGGAGATTGGTACAGTGTGGCAGCGACCAGTATCAGTGCCCCAGTGGTCTGTGGGCAGTCACCAGTGGTCTGTGTGGCAGCGACCAGTATCTTTAGCGCCCCTAGTGGTAGCGACCAGTGGTCTGTGTGGCAGCGACCAGTATCAGCGCCACAGTGGTCTGTGGGCAGCGACCAGTGGTCTGTGTGGCAGCGACCAGTATCAGTGCCACAGTGGTCTGTGGGCAGCGACCAGACCACAGAATTGACTACAATCCCCTCTCGTCTCATCTGACAGTGGTGTGTAATCCTGTGATGGGATACTAAGACGCTGTCTGTGACAAAATAAAGTTCACCGATCGATCCCATACAGTGAAGCAATTCCTTACCAATTCAACGAAAGTCAAATCAGTCCTCGCGCTGTTTTGCCATGCATGTTTTTTCTAGGCATTACGGTAACATCGTGTCGCAGCACATTTCAAAATAAAAGTGAGCTTCTGCTGAACATAATGCAATTGATGATTGATTGAGCAGAAACGATTGAATAAATAAATACATGCTTAAGACACCACAAGTATCTAAAGAAAATATTACATTCTCACAGAAAGCTTACTACATTCAGCCAAGATTCGAACTCATGTAAAAAGAGAACCTTCTGTTTCCACTAACTCATTTCACTTCAAAGTGACAGCAGACCACCTCAGGGTGTCCCTCTGTCAATATCAGAGCAATCTGATGTAGTTATTTGAAATTACAGCCCTTGAAAATGTCTATTTTCACTGAATTTGCTGATTTCAGATGGATGAAACTTCCTGTTTCCACTCACTTATTTCACTTCACAGTGACAGCAGACCACCAAAGGGAGACCCTGACCACCAGAGAATAACAGTCAGTCTCATGTCCATTTTCTAAATGTATACACATATAAACACACAGACACTGCACATTATTTTCCAGATATATATACACATGTATGTGTATAGACAAAATATTAAACATCTTTATAAAATAAAAGTAGGCTATGTGTATATATTACAAAAAAATATGTAATTGTTCAGAATGTGCATATGTGTGTATCTTGGATCATTTCTTTATTCCCATTACTTCCTTGTCCATACAAGCTTTATTGGTGGGATGCGATGTATTACAGGCACACAGAGCAATTCCACTTTGATTTTCTCGCTTTCTTCAGGTCTCTGGTGTCCATAGCAAGGCACTGCTCATGGAACCACCTTTCACACATTTCACATTGGATCTACAAAGGACAAGGTTAAAATTTCAAAGATGATTGTCAGGGTACTCTCACAACATAAGACCTTTTTCAACAAATGAAGAATCCAACATAGCCCCAGTCTCTGTTCACTGTTACACACACACACACACACACACACACACACACACACACACACACACACACACACACACACCTCTGCTCATACTAGATTTCCATTTCTACAATAAACAAGTCACAAGAACAAAGACTGTGACAGTGTCATTGGATTGGACAGATCATCAGAACATCATTAATTGATCTGTCTATCTGTGGAGGTGGACAGCCACAAAAGAATCATTCATTTTAATAGAGGTCTCAAGTTTGAGGATCAGAAGCCAATACCTCTTTTATAGGCCTACTAGTAGTCGACTGTGTCGGCCTTATATGGTTTTTACCCCTTTCTGTCTTTCATCTTGGTCAGCTGGTTGTTCTGTTGTTCGTTTCTAAGCTTCTGTAGGCATAGCCCACAGGTTCCCTGCTTTTACTACTTTAATTAAAGGTTATTTCATCTGTATACCTCCAAGGATGTCAACATATGCGACAATAATATATCAACATTACAAACATTTTGACTGAGACACTTTCATAGGTTTAGAGAAAAGGTACAAGGTTGTTTATTAATCATTTTACAGCACTAGACTGCATAACAAAATGAAATTTGAAGTTCATTCATGATACACACACAACATATATTTAAGTGTAGGCCTATAATAAAATCTGGTAATATATTAATTAAAATAAATAAATATATAGGCTACAATTAGGCTATTTATATAGGCTACATAAATAGCCTACATACACGTATACATCCATCTTGACTGCGTTTGACCACCAAGAGTAATTGATGTAAAAACACAGAGTCCACCTCCTCCTATCTTGATGGAGTCTTGCACTGATCGCTTTAATTTGGCCCATGTGCTGCCTCTTGCCGTCCACTGCTGTATGTGAATCAAATGTGAGACCACATTTTGAACAAAAAGCGCAGGTTGGCTTCACATCGGCCTGTGAAAGGGCACTAAACTAGAGTTGTTAAAAGTTGAAACAGGAAGTTTCCCTTTTACGTCAATTTAAATATTGGTGAATAGTGAACATATTACACACTTTCAAGGGCTGTAACGTTAAAAAACTACATCAGATTGCTCTGATATTGACAGAGGGTCACCCTGAGGTGGTCTGCTGTCACTGTAAAGTGAATGAGTCAGTGGAAACAGGAAGTTTCCTTTTTACGTCAATTTGAATCTTAGCGAATAGCGAAAATATTACACACTTTCAAGGGCTGTAACTTTAAAAACCTACATCAGATTGCTCTGATATTGACAGAGGGTCTCCCTGAGGTGGTCTGCTGTCACTGTGAGGTGAATGAGTCAGTGGAAACAGGAGGTTTTCTTTTAACATCCAAAATCAGCAAAATCAGTGAAAATATTACACATTTTCAAGGGCTGTAATTTCAAATAACTATATCAGATTGCTCTGATATTGACAGAGGATCTCCCTTTGGTGGTCTGCTGTCACTGTGAAGTGAAATGAGTTAGTGGAAACAGGAAGTTTCCTTTTTACGTCAATTTGAATCTTGGCGAATAGCGAAAATATTATGCACTTTCAAGGGCTGTAACTTTTAAACTAAACATCAGATTGCTCTGATATTGACAGAGGTGGTCTGCTGTCACTGTGAAGTGAAATGAGTCAGTGGAAACAGGATGTTTTCTTTTAACATCCATCTGAAATCAGCAAAATCAGTGAAAATATTACACCACTGATTCCTGAGAGTCGGGACAAAACATGTCCCACATAGAAAAGTCTAATTTATAGCAAAAATTAAGAAATTCAGCATGTATGGCATACTTACAAAGTTAAATCTGAAGGAATTGTATATACCCATCTGATTTTCAGAATAAACTTTTTTATCTTTTTGGGGAAAAGTTGTTTAAATATATGGTCTGTGGTTAGATAGTCCATGTTATTGCACTTGTCCTCAGCATGAAGTTACAATATTAACCATCCCAAAAAAAATGAAAAAAGCTCTACAATTGTGAAAACATATATATCAAATAAAAATAAGGGGTATAAATATAAAAAACAATGCATGAAGTGAACATCAAACAATATTTTCCATAAAAATCTGCCTATTAAAGTTGCGTCCTCAGCTTCTGTCAACTCCGTCAGATTTTTTCATAAAGCTCTTTAAATCAGGAAATAGCATGGTCAGCTATATCCTTGAGGACCCCTTTTTATCTCCTTGTCTGTGGTGAATGCAGCACTACCACACATGCTCTGGTAAGTTTGACATTTTTTTATATTTTAGACAAACAATGTCAATATTCCTTTGGTCACAGCTGCACAATGTCAATACCATCTTTCGTTTAAGATACTTTTTTTAAACCATAGTGGATTGAATTAAAGCATTTTAGTGAGGTTATTGGGACAGTTAGCAACTGAGGAAAAACTACCTAGCTGCAGTGTAAAATACATGTTTTGGCGGGAAAATACATGCCCTTACGTCAACTCCGTCAGACGTCAACTCCGTCAGGTTCTATGTCTGACAGAGTTGACCTGTAAGCTGATGGAGTTGACAAATCTACCAATAACCTCTTAATGTGTGAATATAATATTATTTGTGAATATAGTGAAGAGTTAAACTGTTATTTCAGGGTTTTATTTAGACATAAATGCACATACATAGCATGCATTACATTATTTAACCATACACATCTGACTTGTAGAGAATGGTGAGGCAGTGGTCTGCTTATTATTGTGTAACGTGTAACTTTGCCAGCACATTAATATATATATATATATATATATATATATATATATATATATATATATTGTGTATATGTATATGTAGAGACAGAGATAGAGAAATTAGAAGCCAATGTAGGGCTGGGGGGCGATATGACCAAAAAAACATTTATCATGATCTGAATTATCAAAATCTGATTCTATAGTCTTATTCATGTACATTTTCCTTTATTTAAATTTGTATTGTAGGGAAGCATGGCCAGACAGAAATTGTCAGTTGAGGAGCAAAGGAGAAGAAATAGAGAGTACCAACAAAAGAGAAGAGAAAAATTAAACAGTGACCAAGAGAGCAAGCATGCTATGCAAGAGAAGGAAAGACAAAGGTGGAAGAAGAGAGTTAAAGACAAAAAAGTAAAACAAATAGACGAGATGGGAGACAGGGCAAAGAGGAATTTGAGAAAGTATTGGAGAGAGGCACAGAAAAGGTCCAGAGAGAAAGATCCAAGGAAGATGCAGTGCTGAAGGCACACACCCCTCCAGATAGTCCGCAAGATCATGATATTCAAGAATACAGTGCCAGACACAGCAGACAGTCTCTCAGACAGGAAAGGGAGAGAAGTAAAACGAGAAAAAGACATTCAAGAGAAATAAAAAAATTGAAAGAGAAGCTTAAGAAGGTAACAAAGCAACGAAACAAAATGAGAAAGAAAATATATAGAAGAAGAAACGCTACAAATAAAACACCACTTGACCAGTCAAATTAAGAAAACGAGAGATTTACAGCATAACCCCTGATGTGATGGACTTCATAGAGCGTATGCATGTCCGACGCCTGCTGCTCAAGGCATAAGTGCAGGTTAGACAAAAATTAAATCTTAAAGGGTTAGTTCACCCAAAAATGAAAATTCTGTCAGTATTTACTCACCCTCATGTTGTTCCAAACCTCTATGTGTTTATTTGTTCTGCTGTACACAAAGGAAGATATTTGGAAGAATGTTTTAATCAAACAGATCTCATTCCCCATTGACTACCATAGTATGTATTTTTTCCTACTATGGTAGTCAATGGGGAATGAGATCTGTTTGATTAAAACATTCTTCCAAATATCTTCCTTTGTGTACAGCAGAACAAATAGAGGTTTGGAACAACATGAGGGTGAGTAAATACTGACAGAATTTTCACCCTTTAACTAAGCTAACTGAACCTGATTCTAAGCTACAGATTATGTGTTGCAGTATTGTTGTCAAGGAATGTCCATTTAAGACCACACCCAGTATAAAGTAGGCAGTGCAGGGCAATCCCACATCCAACACATCCACCCACACAGACACACACACACGCACACCACTTTAAAGTAAATGGCTACTTACAAAGGAGGAAAGGAAGAGGAGAAGAGGTGGATGAGAAAAAGGAGAGCATAAGAAGTTGTATAGGGGAGGTAGATGAAAACAGAAGGGGAGGAGGGCCCCTGGTTTCTGGCTTTTTTTTTGATATTTGGAAATGGTGTAATTTATAATAGTTGTAAACGGTGTATGTGCAATATGTTTATTATAGTTGCTTTACAGTAAGTTCAATACTCTAATAACAAGGAGTAGTTTTAGTAGTAGTTTAAAGAGCACATCTGTTCAATAATCACAATGCACATATTTTTTTGTCAACACCGTCAGATCTTCATCAACACCGTCAGATCTTCATCAACAGCGTTGGATGTATGTTTTTGTTAATTTTTTGGGAAAAAATGTTTTCTTCCTTCAGTTTATGTTGTTTTTTTAAATAAAGGACCATCTGATCTAAATCTTCTTATGTTTTGTTTATTTAAGGAATTTGTTTTTACAATATTGAAATTAAAATCAAAGTTTGAAAATGCAAATATTTAGAAATCTGAGTTTTCAGAATCGTGTGAAATCACAACTTCAGTTTATATATTGTATTTTTTTTTACATATCAGTGTAACTAAACACTACTACAATATACTTCAGAAGTTTATATTCTTGTTGGATTGGAAGAATTAAAATTGTATACTTTTTAGTGTGTCTGACGGAGTTGACACAAATCCAGCTCTGAAGGGAAACATGTTCATTTGTTAAAAATATGTTTTTATTTAGAACCTGTTCCTTTACATGGTTAAATAGCTAAGACCTTTCTCTGCAGAAACATACAACTCTAATTGATATACTGTGTATTTTTTTTTTTTTAATTTTAAAAAGTGTTTTGTCCCAACTCTCAAGAATCAGTGACCAAGGGCTGTAATTTCAAATAACTACATCAGATTGCTCTGATATTGACAGAGGGTCTCCCTTTGGTGGTCTGCTGTCACTGTGAAGTGAAATGAGTTAGTGGAAACAGGAAGTTTCCTTTTTACGTCAATTTGAATCTTGGCGAATAGTGAAAATATTACACACTTTCAAGGTCTGTAATTTCAAATAACTACAACAGATTTCACTGATATTGACAGAGGGTCTCCCTGAGGTGGTCTGCTGTCACTGTGAAGTGAAATGAGTCAGTGGAAACAGGAGGTTTTCTTTTTATATGAGTTCGAATCTTGGCTGAATGTAGTAAGCTTTCTGTGAGAATGTAATATTTTCTTTAGATACTTGTGGTGTCTTAAGCATCGTTTCTGCTACATCAATTGCATTATGTTCAGCAGAAGCTCACTTTTATTTTGAAATGTGCTGCGACACGATGTTACAGTAATGCCTAGAAAAAACACGCATCGCAAAACAGCGCGAAGGCTGGCTTGA
Organism: Micropterus salmoides; assembly: GCF_014851395.1. Classification (NCBI taxonomy): domain Eukaryota; kingdom Metazoa; phylum Chordata; class Actinopteri; order Centrarchiformes; family Centrarchidae; genus Micropterus; species Micropterus salmoides. The sequence continues at coordinate 20,800,210 of NW_024040817.1, read as the reverse complement.
CTGTTGTTTTCGAAGTGGAGGCTGGCTTGACTTCAGTAAGGTTAATCTGATCCGCTGTCAAATCATACCTTGGGCGACCAGGAGCGCCACTTCAAATTGTCGGCGGAATGACGCCTCTTTGGCATGTCTGACTTTGAGGTTGCTGTAGAATAAATATTAGTTGCCTGTGTAATGTTTCTAAGAGAGCGGTGCAGTCTCTTGACTCCGGGCTGTCACCACAACGAACCACAGAAATCATAGAATCAGTAGTCCTTGTATGGTGCCAGAGCTCAGTATAGCGTCCGGCTATTGGGTTATCCTGAATAGATTGGATGCGTGTGTGTCTGTATTTCGGTGTGTGTGCGCACATTGTTGGTGCGTGTGCGCCTGTATTTCAATGGTTTCACCATAAACGGCCTGTCGCTTACAGTGTGTCAGCAAGTCTGTTGTTTCCCCACCTGCTGGAAAGTGAAGCCTGTTAGCGCTAAGTTAGCCAACATTCCCCCTCCTCTTCAGACTGAGCTGAACAGGAAAGCTTCAACAGCAGGCTGCGTCTTTTGGCTGCTATGTAACTTAACATTAGCTCAATAGAAAGTAGGCTAACTGGTAGCTGTATTTTATTAATAATGAGGAGACGTTTCTTTTTGGGTTTTAATGTGCAAATAAAATGCACCTCAGAAGGGAGAAGGTTTCTCATGTTGCACACAAAAGGCAAACATGAACAATCGTATCTATAACTATTCTGAGATCATATTAACAGGGTTTTAGGGGGTGATTTCCAAAACATGCTGTGCAATAAATGTTAAATCACTGTGGAGAGCATCATAACCAACCAAATAACTTTCCCCAAATCTAAAGTTTGTAGTTCCTCCCCAGTAGACTGATCTTTTTTGTCGGTTATTTATTATCTGCTCTAGCTAACTCTGTGTTCAGACATATGGTGAAAATAATGGACCAATGTGATGTGAAATTACATATTTGTCATTGAAAAACAAACATTTTTGAGGGGGAGGACCCCACCAAGCCCCCCACCACCCTGACAATGACCACCAACACCAAAACATTCAGCTAAAGCTCACATTAAACTGGGAAAACACTGACGTTCCCCTTCGAGGGAACTCGAACTGCGTCGGTTACGACACTACGGGAACGCCTCTAGGCGTAGCAGGTCTGAACGTGATTGAAATCACTCCAATCCTATTGGCTTGTTGCTATAACGGTAAGGTGTGACGGAATAACCGGAGGAGTATAAAGCACACCTGTACACACTCATCATTAGCTTTTTTCTATTCAGCAGGCACTCTGTATGTTGTTTGAAGAAAGCTCCAGTCCTACAAGCAGTGTGTCTTACCTGAAGAAGAAGTCTACCAGCATGTCCGGCAACCAGATGTACAGAAGGTGTGTTTTTTCTTGCCCTCGGTACATCACGGATGGAGATTCTCATGAGATGTGTGTCTCATGTCTGGGGATGGAGCACGCCCAGGCAGCTCTCGAGGGGGCTGCCTGCGCCCGTTGCGAAGCCCTTTCCGTGCGGGTACTGAGGTACAGCATGGCTCTCTTTTCCGAGGATGGCCGGATGTGTTCTCCCTGTGGTGCGGGCCCTGCGGCCGCTGAGGCAGCCCCGGCGGCTTCACTCATGGGGTTCACAGCGTGATCTGTCGGAGGATTTCGGGACGGCTGAGGCTTTTTCCGGACCTTCATCCGCTGGCTCCGACGCTTCCTTTCCTCGTTCGGGAGCCCGTTCTCAGCTTCTCCCGCTCGCGGTTTGTATCCGGAGACGCTGCAGCAATCCGACTCCGAGGAGGCAAACATGCTCAGTGTAGTGGACGATGACTTCCAGGTGTCGGGGCGGCGTCATCAGGCGGCGCCCGACTATGACGTGCTGCTGGAGGTGGTGACTAGAGCCGTTGCTAAGCTCAACATCAACTGGCCACAGGAGGAGCAGACACCACAGGCTAGTGGTAAGCTTGATGAAAGGTTTCTTAAGTACCACGCGCCACCTCCACGCCGGTCTCTGCCATTCTTTCCTGATTTACATGATGAACTGAGTAATCATGGGGCAGACCCTTCTCTACACAGCTTTCCACACCCCTATCACTGAACTACAGTAATGTGATGGGGGTTAGGGACCGTGGTTATGGGAGGTTGCCTCGGATGGAGGATGCCCCTGGAGAAGCCGGCGTTACCCTCCAAGCCATGTCGCACCACATCTACGCTCATGGGGAAGGTGTACATGGCAGCGGGCCAGGCAGGTGCGAGCTTGCACACCATGGCGGTGCTTCAAGCCTACCAAGCCGACCTGCTACAGGAGATGGTTCAGAGGGGGGGTCCCTCTGAGGAAGATCTGGCGGAGCTTCGCAGAACCACGGAGCGTTAGACGCAGGGCGAAGCGTTCCGCCAGTACCTCCCTCGCCGGTCTGGACCCAAGGCAGCTGAGGCTGCCAGGCGTAGGTTCCTTCCCTCTACGAGCTCCTACGGAGAAGAGATGAAGCAGCGAGACGCCGCTCTCACCCTCAGCCTTCTGAGAGACGCGATCTGAGGACCGCCATCCCCTCCCGCACCCCCACCCCCACCCCCCCTAGAGGCCGATCGAGGTCCCCTCCGCCGTGGCAACGGGTGATGTTATCCCGCCGTTTACATGTTCAGGACGCACCTGCCACCATCGAGTCCACGCCGTACTGCCTGCCCCAAGGGTCTGCAGTCAGGCGGCATTCAGACTTACTCACCGTGGATCTTCGGCGGCTCTCCCCTGCCGTTCTGGGGCTTCAGGGGTCCACCAGAAGATCACACGAGACACCGACCACCAGCCCCGAGGGGCTGGTTCCGTTGGCAGACTTTGCAGAGGCTTGGCGGAGCCTGACGAACATTTCTCCGTGGGTCCTGTGCACTGCCATAGATGGATTTCGACTACAGTTCAAAACCCGCCCTCCAAAATTCAACGGGGTGGTTTGGACTGTGGTCCGCCCGGAGCAAGGTCCGGTGTTGGGACAGGAAGTTCTTACTCTGCTGAGGACAGGGGCCGTTGAACGTGTCTCCCCCCCAGACAGAGACGCCGGTTCTACAGCCGGTACTTCATAGTCCCCAAGAAGGACGGAGGGCTGCGCCCTATTTTGTATCTGCGGGTTCTAACCGGTCTCTGAGGAGATTCGGGTTCAAGATGCTCATCATCCCCGCCATTGTGACGCACATCCAATCCGAGGATTGGTTCGTCACGATAGATCTAAAGGACGCCTATTTCCACGTCTCCATCCGTCCTTCTCACAGGAAGTTCCTGAGGTTCGCCTTCGGGGGTGTGGCTTACCAGTATCGGGTTCTTCCATTCGGCCTGGCACTTTCCCCTCGCACATTCACCAAGTGTATGGATGCAGCACTGGCCCCGCTGAGGCTCCAGGACATCCGGATTTCAACTACATTGACGACTGGCTCATCCTAGCCCAGTCTCGAGAGTTGGCGGTTTGGCATCGAGATGTCGTTCTGGCTCATCTGTGGCGTTTAGGGCTGAGGCTCAACGCAAAGAAGAGTGTGCTGGCGCCCACCCAACGGACTATGTTCCTAGGGGTAGTATGGGATTCGACAACGATGCAGGCACAATTGTCTCCGGGACGTGTCGACACCATATTGGCTGCCGTGAAAGGGGTGAAGTTAGGCCACGCCATCACTATAAAACACTTTCAACGAGTGTTGGGTCTCCTGGCGGCTGCGTCCAGCGTAATACCATCTGGACTGCTACACATGAGACCCCTGCAGTGGTGGCTAAGGACCAAGGGTTTTTCCCCGAGGGGAAATCCTCTCCGTCTGATTTGGGTTACGCGCAAGTGTCTTCGTTCCCTATCAGTTTGGAAGGAAACTTGGTTCCTGTCCCAGGGGCACGTGCTGGGAGGGTCTTGTCGCCGGCTGGTCATTTCGACAGACGCCTCCCTCACGGGCTGGGGCGCGGTCATGGACGGCCGCTTTGCAAGGGGATCCTGGCAGGTGCATCAATCCGAGTGGCATATCAACTGTCTCGAGATGTTGGCGGTGTTCCAGGCTCTAAGGAGTTTCCTGCCCGATCTCCAAGGCCACCACGTCCTGGTTCGTTCCGACAACACAGCGGTGGTGGCCTATCTGAATCACCAGGGCGGTCAGCGCTCGCGCCCTCTGTACAGACTGGCGCGTCAGATCCTCCTGTGGTCCCAGCAGAGGTTACTATCGCTCAGGGCGATGTATCTCCCGGGGACGCAGACCTGCTGTCGAGGCAGGGGCTGAGGGTGTGGTTCTCGGACATCATGATCGCTCCTGGACGGCACCGCCGTGGCAGGTCCCTCTGAGGAGAGACCTGCTGTCCCAGGCGCGAGAGCCCGAGACACTGCGTCGGCCCGCCGCACCTCTCTCCCCGCCTGAAGCGCCTGCTTCATAGTTAATGATGAGTGTGTACAGGTGTGCTTTATACTCCTCCGGTTATTCCGTCACACCTTACCGTTCTAGCAACAAGCCAATAGGATTGGAGTGATTTCATTCACGTTCAGACCTGCTACGCCTAGAGGCGTTCCCGTAGTGTCGTAACCGACGCAGTGTCTCGTTCCCCTTCTCGAGGAACCAGGGTTACATACGTAACCCGAGACGTTTTAAACTATTCTTATGTGCATCGAATGCTCATGGACACAAGAGCAATACTGCTGAGACATGTTGTGTTGGGGTTTTATATTCAGGCAAAAATTTTGATTCACCTCCGCTGCTAGAACTCCATCCTAGGGGAAACAGTGCCTACTGTTTGTGTGGAACAGCAAAGTTACCGTAATTCACCTGTCAAGCAGAAACATCTTTGTTGGTTTTCATTCCTTGCAGATCTCTGAGGTTTCTCCAGCATTTGAACACCTCACTGATGTTAACAAGCGTCTTCACCTTGCCTGGTCATGTAACTTGTTTCACAAGTACTCTTTTCATTTTCCTCTTCAGCTGTTTTTCAGCCATCTCTTCATCTAGACAATGCCAGTCCAGCCATGGTAAGGTACTTTATAGTCACATACACATACATGTAGTGAAATTGATTCTCTGCATTTAACCCATCCCTCAAGGGAGCAGTGGGCAGCCACTGTGCCACTGGGGACAAACGTCTCGGGTTACGTATGTAACCCTTGTTCCCCGAGAAGGGGAACGAGACACTGCGTCGGTGACGACACTATGGGAACACCTCTAGGCGTGGCAGGGCTAAATTATGAATGAAACTACTCCAATCCTATGATATCCCTGATATCTGCCTGTAAAAAAAACCCTAAAGCTCTGTTTGAGACCATTAACAACATTGTTTCTACTGCTGTATGTATTGTCCCTGTGTTTTCAAATGTTGACTGCAACCACTTTTTGTCTCACTTTGTGGACAAGGTTAGAGCTGTCAGGGCAGGCATTGTTACATCAGCATACCCCCATATAGTTAAACATCACATACTTTCAGTACTGGATTCCTTCTGCCCCATTACCCTGAATGACATCATTAAGTTAGTAGGCATGATGAAACCTTCACAAAGCCCAAAGAGGTGATCGTGCTTTCTCTGTGGTGGCTCCAAGGCTCTGGAACGCTCTCCCTTTAGCCTTGAGAGCCTTGGATTCTGTGGAAACTTTTAGAAAACACCTTAAGACACATCTTTTTAGACAAGCTTTTAACCAGCCATATGGTTTTGTATTTTAAGTGTTGTTGTTATTTGTTTTATTTTATTCTATTTTTTTACTGTGAAGCACTTTGTGACCCCTCTTGTCTGTGAAGGGTGCTATATAAATAAAGTTTACTTACTTACTTACTTGAACTCTGGTTTATAGACTGACTATATGACACAGGCATATTTACTTCTGATATCTATTCCGTAGAAATGCCAGGAACCATTCAGTGCGACATGCCCTTCCCCTTGACCAAGTCATACAGATCACAGGGTAAGTGACTTATAGAGACTGCCATAAATCCATAAAGCTGATGTCAATTCGTTTTGTTTTGGAACTGAGCTTTGTGAAGAAAATTAGTTTTTCCAGCAGCTTAGATTCATGCAAGTCCAATGTGCCGTCTTTAGATAGCCCAGATCTTAACAAATATTTTCCTTTAAAGTTGTACTAACCTCATTGGCTATACATGAAACTCATGTATGATCCAACGGTAAATTTCACTTAATACACAAAAGTGATGTATTGGGATCAGTTTTGTTGTTTGTGTTGTCAATGCAGTATCCAATATTTTATATCTTTGACTATATTCCCAAAAAAGATAGCATAGGAGACGTAGATTCCTCCCAAACATCTTTATCAGAACCATTATAAAAGTTCTCTTCTCAGTGCCACATGCCATTTAATATTTTGTCCATTACAGCTCTGTTAGCTTTTCTAAAAGCGAACAAATGTGGAATTAACCTTTCATTTAATGTGAAATTAAATTTAGATATCTCACTAGTTCAATTGAAGAACAATATCTTGTGTTAACTTAGTAAAGTTTACTTAGTAAATAATGAAGAAACACATCATAAAGTTAACACAGGACGATGTAAAGTGGCTCAAATTATTTAGTGGAAATTCAAAAGTATTTTGAACTTGTGTAAAACAACATTATTATTAGACATGACCTTCCCAGTTGGTAAGGACAAACTGTGAGATGGACAAACTGTGAGGTGCACAAACAAAAATAACATCCATTTCAAATCTGTGTTGTTTCCACAGACTTCACTTCCTTCAGTTATCTGGCTGACCTGCATACCAAAAGACAAATTCAACTTCAGACCTATCAGACCACATCGACATAGCAGCGGCCGTTGAAGCTGTTGGGTGTATTTTTTTATTTTGATACTAGTATTTAATACATTTTGAGATGTGCATGAATGTGAATGTGATTAGATAAACATCCTACTGGATAAGAAGTGTCCTTGTGATTAAGACGAAACATTAAATCTATGTTGTTCCCAAATTACACGCACACAAAATGAAGGTTAGTGAAATGACTTCTTTACACACACACACACACACACGAAAAGTATACATTGGTATCCTATTGTGGAGGCTTACAGACCACAGGTGAAAGTGAGAGTGAATCAGACATATAACTATCCCAGTTACTAAGGACAGGTTATGCGAGATGCACAAACAGAGGGATAAGTTACAGAACATGACAGATCATTCCATTTGAGGTTTGGACCATAGTTGTTGTGAACACAGTGTTCATTTTTTCCATAGTTGTCTGGCTGTCCGGCATTCCAAAAGACAAAGTTCACTGCGCAACCATTAGACCACATCCATCTGCCTTCTTTATGGATATCACTGAGTCCGATCCAGCTTCTTCCCTCAGCGTGGTCAAAGTTCTTGATCAGAGTTTTGATGAAATTCTGTTCCGGCTGACTGTGGATGGACACCAGGTTGGCTCTCTGTGACACACAGTAGAGCTCTGCATCAGCCCAGGTCAAACGTGTGGCGACATATTTGTAACAGCGGCCGTTGAAGCTGTACCAGAACATGGGACAGTTGCCACGCCGTAGCATCACTTGTTGGTCTTCTGAAGGAGATTCAGCACCCAGAGCCAGACCAAACAAGAAGAGGAACAACAGCATGTTGGTGTCAGAGTCTCAAAAGTCGTTAGAGTATGTCAACTACACATCTAGGTCACTTTCTTTTATATGCTTCAGAAAGGGTGTCTACACTGTTGGTGCAATATCATTGGTCAAATACACTTGGCAAACACATTCACTTGTTCACAACTACACGACATCTGAACATAAGCCAAAAAGACCACAAGCTCACCTGTAGATATCACATAAAACCTATAATTTATTAATTAGCGAAACACATCTTCAGAAAAGACTTGGATTCAGCTGTCAGAAGAAGATTTTTTCTTTGTGGTTGACTACATTTACAGCTGATGAATAATAAAATAATGATTTAATGGTAATAATGGTTTTCCCTTTCAAATTTGTGCCATAGTTTTTGTGATTTAGTGATTCCCTTCTAGGGGTACTGTACTGGTACCCCAGGGGATACTTCTTTGCCAGGGGATACATGAAAAGTACATGCAAAGTAGCCCAACTAATTTGAACTAATTGATTCAGCTGAAAACCATTGTACCTGTTGCAATTATGTAAGAATGTGTGAAAACCAGTTAGCAAGCACATAAGTCTAAACTGGTAGCTAAAGGTTACGGATAAATTGTTGAAATAAATTGCTAACAATTAATCGATGAACTAATCGATTAGATATCAAATATTACAGTAAATTAATTCCCAACTTTTTTGATAATCAGTTAAGGACATTAAGTAAAAAGTCCAAATTCTCTGATTAAATGTTTCTTTACTCTACTACTAATGACAGTAAACTCCAAATATCTTTGTGCTGTGGACATAACAAAACATTGGAGGACATATTTTACCATTTTCTGAAATTTTACAGAGTTTATCGAGAAAATAATCATCAATGAAAGTAATCATTAGTTGCAGCCCCACAAATGATTAGCCAAAAATAATGGTAATATGGTTGGAACATCAGCATCGTATGGTTGTGTTGTTGACCTAACTAACTTTAACATCGACACTTAAGTTTTAGGAAACAAATATTGTAACAATATCCATTTTTATATAATCAATAGCGTTATGCATTTGGTACATGATAGGTATGATTGATGAGGGGGTACAAGACTTGGATAGATCACTCAGAGGAATACATAAATTTTTATTACATTTATTCTACCCATCAAAAATGGGCAAATACATGCATCTAACAAGATTGTGCTTGACACATTTACAGTTTTTCTAAATTGCTTAAACACTATAAGCAGGCTAATGAACTAAAATTTAAAAACCATAACAAATTTTTCAAAAAGCACACCTATTTCTCTAAACTCTAAACACAAATCCCTTCATTTCTCATTGCCTTCACCATGCGGTCATTGAGAAAACACTTACATTCAATATTGTTCACTCAGTCAGCACAGGTGAGCTCAATTAGTACACAACTACCCAGGTGGAAACACAAAGAGTCATAATTGATAACACACCAATCAGAACTTTCAATAGATAGATAAAAGGGCCAGACTCAGCTCATTCAGTTTTGGTACAATGGATCCAGAGAAATCTGAAAGAAGACATAGAGGACACCAGAGAGGAGAAGGAGGACGATGAGGAGGAGGAGGAATAGCAGTATGGAGAGGAGGAAGAGCTAAGGAAGAGGAACAGTAGGAGTTGGAGAAGGAGATGGGATAGGAGGAAGATGATGAGGCAGAGCAGGAGTAGGAGCAGGGAGGAGGAGTAGGGAGATGGAAGAAGTAGAGAAGGAGGTGGAGGACGAGAATCTCTCTCTGGCCTGTCCAAAAGACAAGATGCTGGGGCAGAATAAGTAGTTGTTTGGTGTGTTGCACTATACAGTACACTAAGGAATAAAAAATCTCTTATTATTTTGAGTTCATCAAGTGAAAAGGTTTTGAGGGGGAAAACCATATGCAACATCACTAATAACCAGTTTTTGTAGTATTGTTTTGAATTTAAAAACTGTGTTGTAGTGTGTGTAATTTTGAGGGCTTAGTGTTATGTCTGAAGTTTTTTTTTTTTATTATTGAATGGTTTTGAGTGGAAAGCTTCATTTTGACCTGAAAATAAGATGTTTGGGGAATTGGGTGAGAAGTTGTGGATTTGTGTTTAGAGTTTCGAGAAAAAGAGGCATAACTTCAAGAAATGTGTTTAAGCAATCGAGAAAAACTGTAAGTGTTTTGACACATCCAAAGACACAAAATAAGTAGGGCCACTCTATTTGATAATAAGTTTCATCATTAGGTGATGACACTTGATAGGTGTTAAATGTTAAATGCAACCAGGGGAGATGTGCATGAGAAGCGCTAGTCTAAAGATTAACCAGGACATTCAAATGAAAACAAGGAAATAAAAGACAAGCAATAAATGTTCACTGCTCATCAACTTAGTCTCTGGCACTAAAACTAAATGACTATATGGTACAGGCATATGTACCTCTGCTATCTATTGCATGGAAATTCCAGGATACTGCCAGTCCGACAGCTGTTCTTTCCTTGGGCCAAGTCACTAAATCCATAAAGCTGATGTCAGTTCATTTTATTTTGGCACTAAGCCTTTCATTGGAAAAACACTAAATAATTCTTGATACCACCGTGTTGCAGGAGTAGGTTTTTCATGGACCCAATTAAATCTGTTATGAAGGTGTTCTTCTTAATGTTTCGCATGTCTTTCGATGTGTCCATTATAGCTTGGTTGGCTTTTCTAAAGTGATGGAATAAACCTTTAATTCAATGTGAAACGATATATAGATATCGATATCGCATCAGCTATAGGTCCAAGAAGAACCATAGCCTGTGTTTAACTTAGTAAAGTTCACTTGGCAAAGTTAACACAGGGCAATGTAAAGTGATGGACTTGAAGATATGAACTAACCAATCTTTAAGTGGAAATCCAAAAGTATTTTGAACTTGTGTAAAAGGAATAATGTTATTATAATAAAACAATCCTTTTTATTCACAAGTAGAGTAATACATGACAAAACACCCTTTCTACTGATATTATTGTTAACAGTTAAATCAATTTTCTTCTGAATCTATGTATCATACACGCACACACAAAAAAAGCAACTCAACTAAAATATGTAAATCTAAATTAACCCACAGGGTGTAGAAATCTGTGGATGAAAAGTCTTCATGTGTCTTCATGTGACCCACATGAAATGTCTTCATGTGACCCACATGGGGAGGACATCACCGTCCAGACTTCAGACACAACACGGACAGCTGTGTTCTGGAGAAGTTCTCTGATGACTCTGCCATTGTCGGCCTCATCATTGATGATGACAATGCAAAGTACAGAGGACTGACACAGAACTTTGTGTACTGGTGTCAGCGAAATCACCTCCTGATCAACGCGGGAAAGACCAAGGAGACGGTGGTCGATTTTCGCAGACGGCGGTCTGCCCTCCCGCCTCCGATGAACATCCAGGGAATGGTCCTTGAGAGAGTGGCCACTTATAAGTACCTGGGTGTTCACCTGAACAACAAACTGGCCTGGACTCACAACACAGATGCTGTGTACAAGAGGGGTCAGAGCAGGCTGTACTTCCTGAGGAGACTGAGGTCCTTTGGAGTGACAGGGCCCCTCCTAAAGACTTTTTATGACTGTGTGGTCGCGTCAGCCATCCTCTACGCTGTGGTCTGCTGGAGCAGCAGCATCACTGAGAGGGACAGAAAAAAGTTGGACAAGGTGATAAAGAAATCTAGTTGTGTCCTGGGCTGTCCTCTGGACTCAGTGAGGGAGGTGGGAGACAGAAGGGTCCTGGCTAAACTGACAGCTATGCTGGACCCCTTCTACAACACTTTTATACTACCAGTATTTACTTATGCTGCAGGAGACTGTACTGTATAAGGCGTAGTCCTTTAGTCTTATGTAATGTACAGTAACTTTGTTTTTTTATTTATTTACTGTAAGAATGGTACTTTCTTGTCTGACACTTGTTTATGCTGCTTTGTACACTTATCTATCTCTGCTCTTGTCTTTGCTGTTGCAAACTGCAATTTCCCCACTGTGGGACAAATAGAGGTTTTCTTATCTTATCTTATCTTATTTTTTCTGTATATGGCTTTAATTCTATTTCTCTTTACAGTAAATGTTTATTTTGCATGAAGGAAGATTGTCAACATCATGGATATTATTAATATTAATTTGATCAACAAATGGAGTTACTGTTGTGAATGTTCACAAAAACAAAGTCTGTACACACACAAAAGTATACATTTGTGTCTTTACTGTAGCATGTAAACAGAGCAACAGGTGACAGTGACCAGTGTGAATCAAGCATATGTAACTATTCCAGTTACTTAGGACAGATTATGTGAGATGCACAAACAGAGGGATAAGTTTGGGAACATGGGGCATCACTCCTTTGAAGATTTTTACCAATTTTCTTGTTTGGGACAATGTACGTTTCCACCATGCTGTTCTGGTTCGGAACTGGTTCACGAATGATCCAAGACTCACAAATGTGTTCCTTCCACACTACTCCCCTTTCCTCAATCCGATATAGGAGATCTTTCCAGCTTGGCAGTGGAAGGTGTATGACAGATCAACCTTCTCAAAGCCATGAGGAAGCTTGTGGGGAGATTGCTGTGGAGTCCTGTTAGGGATGGGATAGGTATTCCAGAGCATTTCCCCCCACGCTGTTTGGCTAGTGAAAACATAGCCTGTGATGTTGATGAAAATCTATGGCCTGATTCTGGTCGGAGACAAAATGCTGACCCAAAATTATCTGTAATTGCTATTACAGTACTGTAGCGTACTCTAACACTCTTTATCTATGTGAAAATGCTCTCTGATTCTTTGTTTGTTTTCATAGCCTTCTTTGTTTTCTGCAAATTTTATTTTGGCAAAATTGTTTGGTGACTGAATTCATTTCAGATCAATTAAATCTTTACTGTCCCAGGAGGGGACACACAAACAGTGTTCTGCTGCAGCTGACCGGTCGGCCAGCACGGTTGTGGATCATTATAAAACATTAGAAACTGAACAATGCCAGTATTTAGGGACATTAAACCCGTTTCATGTGTGACAAGTGCAACAGAGAAAGGGGTGAAAGAATGTCTATCTCCCTTGTTCTCCATTCTTCCTTTTACTTTACTTTTACTTTAGCTTGTTGGTTGACAGCTGACTTGAATACATAAGGTCCAGTGCAGCTGACCTGCCGCCCAGTTGTGCATAACTCAGTACCGCAGCGTTACTCGGATTCGTAATAATGTTTTGGAAATAGTAATCCTTTACACTACTAGTTACTGGGAAAATGAGTAAATGTAAAATGAGAAAAGTAATATTAGTACAGTTCCTGCCCAACGGTGCTAACAGTAGGCCTAGCTATGAAATTAGTTTTAATTTAATGTTAGAATATTATACTAATAGAAATAATTTATACTCTACAGATTCTGTGCAACCAAAATAACCGTAAAGATTTTTTAAACAATTAATTAATACTGACAAATTAAACTCAGCAACAGTTAACTACTTTCTTCAAGATTTAACTGAAAACACTAGAATAAAGACTTAATTTAGGGAAACACTTTTAACACCCTCCCTCCTAAATAAACACGAGCCTACAGCTCCACATTTCCCGAGCACACAGTTCCACACTGCTGTCTCCCCATAACTGGTCCACTGACCCCGTGGCACAATTATTCTGCCCTTTGAACACAATAAGCAGAGGTGTGCTTGTGCATGTGTGAGTCGTAGTAAAAATGACTACCACAGAGCCTTTCTATGACACTGAATAAGAACAGTTAATGGATCTAATTTATCCGCTCCAGCAGACAAAGAATGAGTGACTTAGTTTCACAAAAAGCATCTTTAAAGCAAGACTGTGTAACTTTGAAGAGATCAAATAACAGTGTTCCTCTTACAAATGAAAAGCTGAACTCAGAAGCAATAAAACACATTCATGCTCAGCCCAACCTACTCAGGAGTTTTGCCGTTTACTTGGTCTGTATGAACAGTGTATGAAACAATTTGCCATAGCTACACTGTCACACCTGACACCGCAGTGCTCTCACTACAGTCCTTCCTCCTTTAAAACAGTCTCTCTAATAAGCCTCAAAAGAAACCTCTTTTAGAAAAGTCTTCAAGAAAAAACTTGGTAATAGTTGCTGCCCTGCTGGCTTAGCAAGACTGACTAGAGAGATGCACTGCAGCTAACACATTAACTTAAAATGAGGCCTACTGTTATTGTTACTGTTACTGCTGACTTCAGACTTTGAGAGGAGAGAACACAACTTTACCTGAATGCTATTCCCGCAATTCACTCTCATTGAGTTTTTTTCTCTTCTCATGCCTAGGATAGTTTCTCTTTTTATCCCTTAACGAAAACAATAAGTGCGTTTTGAAATGACGGCGCCTGACTTTCGCCAACTTAATAGTCAAACATGAGCTGCAGGCATGGTATAAAAACCCCGCTGTCAAGTCAGACACATTCTACCTGTGTGTGCTTACTGTGAGCTTAGAAAAATGACTGATCAGGCAAAAGGTGGTTCCAACCTTGTGCAGCCGGAGAAAAGCAACTGCAGCCACCTTGCTCCTGGGACCCACGAGGTTTTAATGTCATGTGACATGATGACGTTTAGCAGCACCGGCGAAAGTCGGACAAAATTTCTAACCAGCATGCATCACGTTAAGTTAGCGCTGCGCTGCATGAAGTCAAATGCACCTACTGACACTTGCTTTGACCTCTGACACAAGAGTGAGGCGGGGCCCTGCTTATGAGGGGCCCTACGAAACATCACGGACAGTCAGTTGGCTGACTTTTTGACTCTTCTGCACTTGTGCTACTGTTTCAATAGCTTAGCTTTTTAGCTAATTTAGCATTATCCCATAACTGTCCACAGAAGCCTACTGCTGTTGAGCAATAGTTACATTGTGTCCCTTTAAAGTGGAAAGCCACTCTCACAATATTTTAATATTATTCTTATAATCTTAAATGGATTATTTAATATTTGTGAGCAAAAACTACTCCTGAAATGCAAGAATCTCAACAATAATACATGTAGACTTAAGCAACCCTTCCTGTGTAATGAAAAGACCTCTTCAGCTATTAGATTTGCACCAACATAAAATGAAACTTTAATGCTTAAGTAAGTTTTCAGTTTAAATAAATTAGAGAATCAGCCTGGGTTGCTACCAGTGTACAAAACTGGGTACATTTTCATTCAGGGAAGTGTTGGCGATAGCAAAGGATTATTAGAGTCTGTCTTTAAAGGTGATTGTTTTGCAGAGTTAAGGACTAAGCTGCTCATAGGACATTAAAAATGGGTTTTTACCAGAGCTCTACTGTAATATATGCTGCAGAATATATAAATGCTGAAAATATATAGGGCCACATTATTAATTTAAAATTATCTATATATCTATTGAAACGAAAACATCTTAGTCTCATGACAAACGTGCATGAGGAGTGTTTTGGTAAAAGTTAACTAGGACTAGGAATAAAATCAAGGAAATAAAAGCCAATTAATAAATGTTCACTACTCATCAACAGTTCTTGAACTCTGGTCATAAATCCATAAAGCTGATTTCAGTTCCTTTTGTATTTGGCACTAAGCTTTTCATTGGGGGAAAAAAACACTAAATAAATCTTCATGTCACCATCTTACAGGAGTAGTTTTTTCATAGATCTAGTTAAATAGTAAACGTTTTTTGTGTCAAGAAAAGGAGCTTTTTCAGTAGCTTAGATTCATGTGAGTCTAATGTGCCTTCATAAAATGGCCCAGATTTTACCAAATATTTTGCTTTACAATTATACTAATCTCATTGGAGCATGTATGATCCAGCTGTCGATTTACACTTAATACATAAAATGGATCTACTGGGATCAGTTTTGTTCTATTGTAAGTCTTTAAAAGTATTTCAAAGCAAAAGAGAATAGGATATGTATTCCTCCCAAACATGTTAATCAGAAACATTTTGAAGGTGCTCTTCAAAGTGTTTCACATGTCTTTCAATATTATGTCCATTAAAGCTTTGTTAGCTATCCTAAAAATATCAAATAAACATTTTGTTCAATGTAAAATATGTCAATAGGCCCCAAAAGAACCATATATTTATGACAGTGTACAGAGGTGGGCTTTAAGACATGAAAAAGCAATAATTTTAGTGGAAAACCAAATGTATTTTGAACTTCAAAGACATAACAACATCTTTAACGATTAGATTTACTTATGAGAAAGTACAGTTTCAACCATTGTTAACAGTTAAATTACTTTAAATTTACTCTTTACTAAATCTATATATTTTCCTACAGGTCTCTAAGGAAAAAAAGTTTTACATTATTCAAAAGTAATAAAAGTATTTGACCCATCATTGAAATTATCTTTGTAAGTGTTCCACATTTAAGAAATTAAAGTTAATAAAATTACTTCTGTACATACATTTGCACATTTGTATCATTATCATGCAGGTTTAATGCATTACTACAGAGCAACTGGTGGAAATTCACAAAGTTAAATCAGACAAAACCTTTTCAGTTGCTAAGGACAACGTGTGCGAGATGCACAAACAAAAGTCATTGTCAGAGAACACTGATTATCGTTCCATTTCAAATGTTTGCCAAGGTTTTTGTGCACACAATGTTCACGTCCTCCAGCGTTGTCTGGTTGTCCTGCATCCCAAAACACAAAGTCAACTGCAGACCCATCAGACCACATCCATCGGCCTTCCTTCTGGGTGTCGCTGAGTCCAATCCAGGTAAATCCTTGAGCAGGGTCAAAGTTCTTGATCAGCGATTTGACAAAATTATGTTCCCCAAGACTGTGGATGGACACCAGGTTGGCTCTCTCTGACAAACAGTGGAGCTCTGCATCAGCCCAGGTCATACGTGTGGCGACATACTTGTAGCAACGGCCATTGAAGCTGTACCAGAACATGGGACAGTTGCCACGCCGTAGCCTCACTTGTTGGTCTTCTGAAGGAGATTCAGCAGCCAGAGCCAGACCAAACAAGAAGAGGAACAACAGCATTTTGACGTCAGAGTCGCTCTCTAAGTCTTTGAAGTACGAGGTCTTCCCGGCTGGATGTCGAGGATAAAAGACAGTTGCAAGGCCACTTTCTTTTATGTGCTTCAGAGAGGGTGTGTTGTTGTAGCTGTTGGTGTGATATTATTGGTCAAACATACTTTACAAACAACTTCAGTTGTTCTGAACATAAGCCAAGAAAGACTACAAGCTCACCTGTAGATGTCACATAAAACCTATAATTTATTAATTTCACTCAATCAGCATAGGTTGAGCTCAACTAGCACACACCCAGGTGGAAACACCAACAGTCATAATTGATAACACACCAATCAGAAGCTTCAATAGATAGGGAGATGGAAGAGGTAGAGAAGGAGGTGGAGTACGAGAATCTCTCTCTGGCCTGTCCAAAGACAAGATGCTGGGGCAGAATTAGTTGTTTGGTGTGTTGCACTATACAGTACACTAAGGAATAAAAAATCTCTTATTATTTTGAGTTCATCAAGTGAAAAGGTTTTGAGGGGGGAAACCATATGCAACATCACTAATAACCAGTTTTTGTAGTATTGTTTTGAATTTATTTCACCAGTGTGTAAAACTGCGTTGTAGTGTGTGTGATTTTGAGGGCTTAGTGTTATGTCTGAAGTTTTTTTTTTTTATTATTGAATGGTTTTGAGTGGAAAGCTTCATTTTGACCCGAAAATAAGATGTTTGGGGAATTGGGTGAGAAGTTGTGGATTTGTGTTTAGAGTTTCGAGAAAAAGAGGCATAACTTCAAGAAATGTGTTTAAGCAATCGAGAAAAACTGTAAGTGTTTTGACACATCCAAAGACACAAAATAAGTAGGGCCACTCTATTTGATAATAAGTTTCATCATTAGGTGAGATGATGAGACCTTTCACTTGATAGGTGTTGAATGTTAAATGCAACCAGGGGAGATGTGCATGAGAAGCGCTAGTCTAAAGATTAACCAGGACATTCAAATGAAAACAAGGAAATAAAAGACAAGCAATAAATGTTCACTGCTCATCAACTTAGTCTCTGGCACTAAAACTAAATGACTATATGGTACAGGCATATGTACCTCTGCTATCTATTGCATGGAAATTCCAGGATACTGCCAGTCCGACAGCTGTTCTTTCCTTGGGCCAAGTCACTAAATCCATAAAGCTGATGTCAGTTCATTTTATTTTGGCACTAAGCCTTTCATTGGAAAAACACTAAATAATTCTTGATACCACCGTGTTGCAGGAGTAGGTTTTTCATGGACCCAATTAAATCTGTTATGAAGGTGTTCTTCTTAATGTTTCGCATGTCTTTCGATGTGTCCATTATAGCTTGGTTGGCTTTTCTAAAGTGATGGAATAAACCTTTAATTCAATGTGAAACGATATATAGATATCGATATCGCATCAGCTATAGGTCCAAGAAGAACCATAGCCTGTGTTTAACTTAGTAAAGTTCACTTGGCAAAGTTAACACAGGGCAATGTAAAGTGATGGACTTGAAGATATGAACTAACCAATCTTTAAGTGGAAATCCAAAAGTATTTTGAACTTGTGTAAAAGGAATAATGTTATTATAATAAAACAATCCTTTTTATTCACAAGTAGAGTAATACATGACAAAACACCCTTTCTACTGATATTATTGTTAACAGTTAAATCAATTTTCTTCTGAATCTATGTATCATACACGCACACACAAAAAAAGCAACTCAACTAAAATATGTAAATCTAAATTAACCCACAGGGTGTAGAAATCTGTGGATGAAAAGTCTTCATGTGTCTTCATGTGACCCACATGAAATGTCTTCATGTGACCCACATGGGGAGGACATCACCGTCCTGTAGACACAGACTGTATCACGGACTACATTAACTTCTGCTACGAGAACACTGTGCCCACCAGGACTGTACGGTGCTTCTCAAACAACAAGCCGTGGATTAAACCTGACATCAAAGCTCTTTTAATGGAGAAGAGGAGAGCTTTCAGATCAGGGGACAAGGCTGAGCTGAACGCTGTACAGAAGAGGCTGAGGATGAAGATCAGAGAGGGGAAGGCCCGCTTCAAGAGGAAGCTAAAGAGACAGCTGGAACAGAGAGACATTAGGGGGGTGTGGAGCAGCTTGAAGACCATCTCAGGTTTTAAAGCACCCCCCACACAGGCCGAGGGGGACCTTAAGTGGCTGAATGATCTGAACCACCACTTCAACAGGTTTGATCAGTCAGCCACCCCTCCCCCTACGCAGCTGCACCCCACCTCCACACCACCGGGACAATGCACTTCCTCAGCCTTTCACACCTCCGGCTCACCTCACCTTTCACCCGCCCCATCCCCAGACGGACTTCTTCACGCCCCCCCTGCCCACCCCTGTCCTTCACAGCAGCACAGGTGAGACAGGCGCTAAGGAAGATCAAGGCGAGAAAAGCAACAGGTCCAGATGGCATCAGCTCCAGGCTCCTGAAGTCCTGCGCAGACCAGCTGTGTGGAGTTATGGAGTGGATCTTCAACCTGAGCCTGAAGCTGGAAGTGGTACCACAGCTGTGGAAGACCTCCTGTGTGGTGGAGAGACTGGTCCTGCAACACCTCCGCTCCACAGTGGGCCCCTCCATGGACCCACTGCAGTTTGACTATAAGCCCAACATCGGAATGGAGGACGCTGTCATCTTCCTGCAGCATCGTGCCCTCGCACACCTGGAGAAGCCCAGGAGCACTGTGAGAATCATGTTTTTCGATTTCTCAAGTGCTTTTAACACCATCCAGCCGACGCTTCTGAAGGACAAGCTGGAGAGGACTGGTGTGGACCACCTGCTGTCACAGCACGTGACGGTGTGTCTGACCGTCTCATGTGTAGTACGGGTGCCCCCCAGGGGACTGTCCTGGCCCCCTTCCTCTTCACCCTCTACATGGCAGACTTCAGACACAACACGGACAGCTGTGTTCTGGAGAAGTTCTCTGACGACTCTGCCATTGTCGGCCTCATCATTGATGATGACAATGCAAAGTACAGAGGACTGACACAGAACTTTGTGGACTGGTGTCAGCGAAATCACCTCCTGATCAACGCGGGAAAGACCAAGGAGACGGTGATCGATTTTCGCAGACGGCGGTCTGCCCTCCCGCCTCCGATGAACATCCAGGGAATGGTCCTTGAGAGAGTGGCCACTTATAAGTACCTGGGTGTTCACCTGAACAACAAACTGGCCTGGACTCACAACACAGATGCTGTGTACAAGAGGGGTCAGAGCAGGCAGTACTTCCTGAGGAGACTGAGGTCCTTTGGAGTGACAGGGCCCCTCCTAAAGACTTTTTATGACTGTGTGGTCGCGTCAGCCATCCTCTACGCTGTGGTCTGCTGGAGCAGCAGCATCACTGAGAGGGACAGAAAAAAGTTGGACAAGGTGATAAAGAAATCTAGTTGTGTCCTGGGCTGTCCTCTGGACTCAGTGAGGGAGGTGGGAGACAGAAGGGTCCTGGCTAAACTGACAGCTATGCTGGACCCCTGCACTACACCCTGTCAGCCCTGGAGAGCAGTTTCAGTGACAGGCTGCTCCATCTTCACTGTGTGAAGGAGAGATACCGCAGATCTTTCCTTCCAGCGGCCGTCAGACACCGTTGACTGTGCAACATATCCCATGTGCCATTATTACATCTGTGCATAATTTTCATTTTCATTTGTGCAATTATCATAAGTGCAATTTTACTAATTCATGTGCAGTTATTGAATAATACAGTTTGCTATATCTGACTTATGTGCATTACCCTTCTACAACACTTTTATACTACCAGTATTTACTTATGCTGCAGGAGACTGTACTGTATAAGGCATAGTCCTTTAGTCTTATGTAATGTACAGTAACTTTGTTTTTTTATTTATTTACTGTAAGAATGGTACTTTCTTGTCTGACACTTGTTTATGCTGCTTTGTACACTTATCTATCTCTGCTCTTGTCTTTGCTGTTGCAAACTGCAATTTCCCCACTGTGGGACAAATAGAGGTTTTCTTATCTTATCTTATCTTATTTTTTCTGTATATGGCTTTAATTCTATTTCTCTTTACAGTAAATGTTTATTTTGCATGAAGGAAGATTGTCAACATCATGGATATTATTAATATTAATTTGATCAACAAATGGAGTTACTGTTGTGAATGTTCACAAAAGTATACATTTGTGTCTTTACTGTAGCATGTAAACAGAGCAACAGGTGACAGTGACCAGTGTGAATCAAGCATATGTAACTATTCCAGATACTTAGGACAGATTATGTGAGATGCACAAACAGAGGGATAAGTTTGGGAACATGGGGCATCACTCCTTTGAAGATTTTTACCAATTTTCTTGTTTGGGACAATGTACGTTTCCACCATGCTGTTCTGGTTCGGAACTGGTTCACGAATGATCCAAGACTCACAAATGTGTTCCTTCCACACTACTCCCCTTTCCTCAATCCGATATAGGAGATCTTTCCAGCTTGGCAGTGGAAGGTGTATGACAGATCAACCTTCTCAAAGCCATGAGGAAGCTTGTGGGGAGATTGCTGTGGAGTCCTGTTAGGGATGGGATAGGTATTCCAGAGCATTTCCCCCCACGCTGTTTGGCTAGTGAAAACATAGCCTGTGATGTTGATGAAAATCTATGGCCTGATTCTGGTCGGAGACAAAATGCTGACCCAAAATTATCTGTAATTGCTATTACAGTACTGTAGCGTACTCTAACACTCTTTATCTATGTGAAAATGCTCTCTGATTCTTTGTTTGTTTTCATAGCCTTCTTTGTTTTCTGCAAATTTTATTTTGGCAAAATTGTTTGGTGACTGAATTCATTTCAGATCAATTAAATCTTTACTTTCCCAGGAGGGGACACACAAACAGTGTTCCGCTGCAGCTGACCGGTCGGCCAGCACGGTTGTGGATCATTATAAAACATTAGAAACTGAACAATGCCAGTATTTAGGGACATTAAACCCGTTTCATGTGTGACAAGTGCAACAGAGAAAGGGGTGAAAGAATGTCTATCTCCCTTGTTCTCCATTCTTCCTTTTACTTTACTTTTACTTTAGCTTGTTGGTTGACAGCTGACTTGAATACATAAGGTCCAGTGCAGCTGACCTGCCGCCCAGTTGTGCATAACTCAGTACCGCAGCGTTACTCGGATTCGTAATAATGTTTTGGAAATAGTAATCCTTTACACTACTAGTTACTGGGAAAATGAGTAAATGTAAAATGAGAAAAGTAATATTAGTACAGTTCCTGCCCAACGGTGCTAACAGTAGGCCTAGCTATGAAATTAGTTTTAATTTAATGTTAGAATATTATACTAATAGAAATAATTTATACTCTACAGATTCTGTGCAACCAAAATAACCGTAAAGATTTTTTAAACAATTAATTAATACTGACAAATTAAACTCAGCAACAGTTAACTACTTTCTTCAAGATTTAACTGAAAACACTAGAATAAAGACTTAATTTAGGGAAACACTTTTAACACCCTCCCTCCTAAATAAACACGAGCCTACAGCTCCACATTTCCCGAGCACACAGTTCCACACTGCTGTCTCCCCATAACTGGTCCACTGACCCCGTGGCACAATTATTCTGCCCTTTGAACACAATAAGCAGAGGTGTGCTTGTGCATGTGTGAGTCGTAGTAAAAATGACTACCACAGAGCCTTTCTATGACACTGAATAAGAACAGTTAATGGATCTAATTTATCCGCTCCAGCAGACAAAGAATGAGTGACTTAGTTTCACAAAAAGCATCTTTAAAGCAAGACTGTGTAACTTTGAAGAGATCAAATAACAGTGTTCCTCTTACAAATGAAAAGCTGAACTCAGAAGCAATAAAACACATTCATGCTCAGCCCAACCTACTCAGGAGTTTTGCCGTTTACTTGGTCTGTATGAACAGTGTATGAAACAATTTGCCATAGCTACACTGTCACACCTGACACCGCAGTGCTCTCACTACAGTCCTTCCTCCTTTAAAACAGTCTCTCTAATAAGCCTCAAAAGAAACCTCTTTTAGAAAAGTCTTCAAGAAAAAACTTGGTAATAGTTGCTGCCCTGCTGGCTTAGCAAGACTGACTAGAGAGATGCACTGCAGCTAACACATTAACTTAAAATGAGGCCTACTGTTATTGTTACTGTTACTGCTGACTTCAGACTTTGAGAGGAGAGAACACAACTTTACCTGAATGCTATTCCCGCAATTCACTCTCATTGAGTTTTTTTCTCTTCTCATGCCTAGGATAGTTTCTCTTTTTATCCCTTAACGAAAACAATAAGTGCGTTTTGAAATGACGGCGCCTGACTTTCGCCAACTTAATAGTCAAAATGAGCTGCAGGCATGGTATAAAAACCCCGCTGTCAAGTCAGACACATTCTACCTGTGTGTGCTTACTGTGAGCTTAGAAAAATGACTGATCAGGCAAAAGGTGGTTCCAACCTTGTGCAGCCGGAGAAAAGCAACTGCAGCCACCTTGCTCCTGGGACCCACGAGGTTTTAATGTCATGTGACATGATGACGTTTAGCAGCACCGGCGAAAGTCGGACAAAATTTCTAACCAGCATGCATCACGTTAAGTTAGCGCTGCGCTGCATGAAGTCAAATGCACCTACTGACACTTGCTTTGACCTCTGACACAAGAGTGAGGCGGGGCCCTGCTTATGAGGGGCCCTACGAAACATCACGGACAGTCAGTTGGCTGACTTTTTGACTCTTCTGCACTTGTGCTACTGTTTCAATAGCTTAGCTTTTTAGCTAATTTAGCATTATCCCATAACTGTCCACAGAAGCCTACTGCTGTTGAGCAATAGTTACATTGTGTCCCTTTAAAGTGGAAAGCCACTCTCACAATATTTTAATATTATTCTTATAATCTTAAATGGATTATTTAATATTTGTGAGCAAAAACTACTCCTGAAATGCAAGAATCTCAACAATAATACATGTAGACTTAAGCAACCCTTCCTGTGTAATGAAAAGACCTCTTCAGCTATTAGATTTGCACCAACATAAAATGAAACTTTAATGCTTAAGTAAGTTTTCAGTTTAAATAAATTAGAGAATCAGCCTGGGTTGCTACCAGTGTACAAAACTGGGTACATTTTCATTCAGGGAAGTGTTGGCGATAGCAAAGGATTATTAGAGTCTGTCTTTAAAGGTGATTGTTTTGCAGAGTTAAGGACTAAGCTGCTCATAGGACATTAAAAATGGGTTTTTACCAGAGCTCTACTGTAATATATGCTGCAGAATATATAAATGCTGAAAATATATAGGGCCACATTATTAATTTAAAATTATCTATATATCTATTGAAACGAAAACATCTTAGTCTCATGACAAACGTGCATGAGGAGTGTTTTGGTAAAAGTTAACTAGGACTAGGAATAAAATCAAGGAAATAAAAGCCAATTAATAAATGTTCACTACTCATCAACAGTTCTTGAACTCTGGTCATAAATCCATAAAGCTGATTTCAGTTCCTTTTGTATTTGGCACTAAGCTTTTCATTGGGGGAAAAAAACACTAAATAAATCTTCATGTCACCATCTTACAGGAGTAGTTTTTTCATAGATCTAGTTAAATAGTAAACGTTTTTTGTGTCAAGAAAAGGAGCTTTTTCAGTAGCTTAGATTCATGTGAGTCTAATGTGCCTTCATAAAATGGCCCAGATTTTACCAAATATTTTGCTTTACAATTATACTAATCTCATTGGAGCATGTATGATCCAGCTGTCGATTTACACTTAATACATAAAATGGATCTACTGGGATCAGTTTTGTTCTATTGTAAGTCTTTAAAAGTATTTCAAAGCAAAAGAGAATAGGATATGTATTCCTCCCAAACATGTTAATCAGAAACATTTTGAAGGTGCTCTTCAAAGTGTTTCACATGTCTTTCAATATTATGTCCATTAAAGCTTTGTTAGCTATCCTAAAAATATCAAATAAACATTTTGTTCAATGTAAAATATGTCAATAGGCCCCAAAAGAACCATATATTTATGACAGTGTACAGAGGTGGGCTTTAAGACATGAAAAAGCAATAATTTTAGTGGAAAACCAAATGTATTTTGAACTTCAAAGACATAACAACATCTTTAACGATTAGATTTACTTATGAGAAAGTACAGTTTCAACCATTGTTAACAGTTAAATTACTTTAAATTTACTCTTTACTAAATCTATATATTTTCCTACAGGTCTCTAAGGAAAAAAAGTTTTACATTATTCAAAAGTAATAAAAGTATTTGACCCATCATTGAAATTATCTTTGTAAGTGTTCCACATTTAAGAAATTAAAGTTAATAAAATTACTTCTGTACATACATTTGCACATTTGTATCATTATCATGCAGGTTTAATGCATTACTACAGAGCAACTGGTGGAAATTCACAAAGTTAAATCAGACAAAACCTTTTCAGTTGCTAAGGACAACGTGTGCGAGATGCACAAACAAAAGTCATTGTCAGAGAACACTGATTATCGTTCCATTTCAAATGTTTGCCAAGGTTTTTGTGCACACAATGTTCACGTCCTCCAGCGTTGTCTGGTTGTCCTGCATCCCAAAACACAAAGTCAACTGCAGACCCATCAGACCACATCCATCGGCCTTCCTTCTGGGTGTCGCTGAGTCCAATCCAGGTAAATCCTTGAGCAGGGTCAAAGTTCTTGATCAGCGATTTGACAAAATTATGTTCCCCAAGACTGTGGATGGACACCAGGTTGGCTCTCTCTGACAAACAGTGGAGCTCTGCATCAGCCCAGGTCATACGTGTGGCGACATACTTGTAGCAACGGCCATTGAAGCTGTACCAGAACATGGGACAGTTGCCACGCCGTAGCCTCACTTGTTGGTCTTCTGAAGGAGATTCAGCAGCCAGAGCCAGACCAAACAAGAAGAGGAACAACAGCATTTTGACGTCAGAGTCGCTCTCTAAGTCTTTGAAGTACGAGGTCTTCCCGGCTGGATGTCGAGGATAAAAGACAGTTGCAAGGCCACTTTCTTTTATGTGCTTCAGAGAGGGTGTGTTGTTGTAGCTGTTGGTGTGATATTATTGGTCAAACATACTTTACAAACAACTTCAGTTGTTCTGAACATAAGCCAAGAAAGACTACAAGCTCACCTGTAGATGTCACATAAAACCTATAATTTATTAATTTCACTCAATCAGCATAGGTTGAGCTCAACTAGCACACACCCAGGTGGAAACACCAACAGTCATAATTGATAACACACCAATCAGAAGCTTCAATAGATAGGGAGATGGAAGAGGTAGAGAAGGAGGTGGAGTACGAGAATCTCTCTCTGGCCTGTCCAAAGACAAGATGCTGGGGCAGAATTAGTTGTTTGGTGTGTTGCACTATACAGTACACTAAGGAATAAAAAATCTCTTATTATTTTGAGTTCATCAAGTGAAAAGGTTTTGAGGGGGGAAACCATATGCAACATCACTAATAACCAGTTTTTGTAGTATTGTTTTGAATTTATTTCACCAGTGTGTAAAACTGCGTTGTAGTGTGTGTGATTTTGAGGGCTTAGTGTTATGTCTGAAGTTTTTTTTTTTTATTATTGAATGGTTTTGAGTGGAAAGCTTCATTTTGACCCGAAAATAAGATGTTTGGGGAATTGGGTGAGAAGTTGTGGATTTGTGTTTAGAGTTTCGAGAAAAAGAGGCATAACTTCAAGAAATGTGTTTAAGCAATCGAGAAAAACTGTAAGTGTTTTGACACATCCAAAGACACAAAATAAGTAGGGCCACTCTATTTGATAATAAGTTTCATCATTAGGTGAGATGATGAGACCTTTCACTTGATAGGTGTTGAATGTTAAATGCAACCAGGGGAGATGTGCATGAGAAGCGCTAGTCTAAAGATTAACCAGGACATTCAAATGAAAACAAGGAAATAAAAGACAAGCAATAAATGTTCACTGCTCATCAACTTAGTCTCTGGCACTAAAACTAAATGACTATATGGTACAGGCATATGTACCTCTGCTATCTATTGCATGGAAATTCCAGGATACTGCCAGTCCGACAGCTGTTCTTTCCTTGGGCCAAGTCACTAAATCCATAAAGCTGATGTCAGTTCATTTTATTTTGGCACTAAGCCTTTCATTGGAAAAACACTAAATAATTCTTGATACCACCGTGTTGCAGGAGTAGGTTTTTCATGGACCCAATTAAATCTGTTATGAAGGTGTTCTTCTTAATGTTTCGCATGTCTTTCGATGTGTCCATTATAGCTTGGTTGGCTTTTCTAAAGTGATGGAATAAACCTTTAATTCAATGTGAAACGATATATAGATATCGATATCGCATCAGCTATAGGTCCAAGAAGAACCATAGCCTGTGTTTAACTTAGTAAAGTTCACTTGGCAAAGTTAACACAGGGCAATGTAAAGTGATGGACTTGAAGATATGAACTAACCAATCTTTAAGTGGAAATCCAAAAGTATTTTGAACTTGTGTAAAAGGAATAATGTTATTATAATAAAACAATCCTTTTTATTCACAAGTAGAGTAATACATGACAAAACACCCTTTCTACTGATATTATTGTTAACAGTTAAATCAATTTTCTTCTGAATCTATGTATCATACACGCACACACAAAAAAAGCAACTCAACTAAAATATGTAAATCTAAATTAACCCACAGGGTGTAGAAATCTGTGGATGAAAAGTCTTCATGTGTCTTCATGTGACCCACATGAAATGTCTTCATGTGACCCACATGGGGAGGACATCACCGTCCTGTAGACACAGACTGTATCACGGACTACATTAACTTCTGCTACGAGAACACTGTGCCCACCAGGACTGTACGGTGCTTCTCAAACAACAAGCCGTGGATTAAACCTGACATCAAAGCTCTTTTAATGGAGAAGAGGAGAGCTTTCAGATCAGGGGACAAGGCTGAGCTGAACGCTGTACAGAAGAGGCTGAGGATGAAGATCAGAGAGGGGAAGGCCCGCTTCAAGAGGAAGCTAAAGAGACAGCTGGAACAGAGAGACATTAGGGGGGTGTGGAGCAGCTTGAAGACCATCTCAGGTTTTAAAGCACCCCCCACACAGGCCGAGGGGGACCTTAAGTGGCTGAATGATCTGAACCACCACTTCAACAGGTTTGATCAGTCAGCCACCCCTCCCCCTACGCAGCTGCACCCCACCTCCACACCACCGGGACAATGCACTTCCTCAGCCTTTCACACCTCCGGCTCACCTCACCTTTCACCCGCCCCATCCCCAGACGGACTTCTTCACGCCCCCCCTGCCCACCCCTGTCCTTCACAGCAGCACAGGTGAGACAGGCGCTAAGGAAGATCAAGGCGAGAAAAGCAACAGGTCCAGATGGCATCAGCTCCAGGCTCCTGAAGTCCTGCGCAGACCAGCTGTGTGGAGTTATGGAGTGGATCTTCAACCTGAGCCTGAAGCTGGAAGTGGTACCACAGCTGTGGAAGACCTCCTGTGTGGTGGAGAGACTGGTCCTGCAACACCTCCGCTCCACAGTGGGCCCCTCCATGGACCCACTGCAGTTTGACTATAAGCCCAACATCGGAATGGAGGACGCTGTCATCTTCCTGCAGCATCGTGCCCTCGCACACCTGGAGAAGCCCAGGAGCACTGTGAGAATCATGTTTTTCGATTTCTCAAGTGCTTTTAACACCATCCAGCCGACGCTTCTGAAGGACAAGCTGGAGAGGACTGGTGTGGACCACCTGCTGTCACAGCACGTGACGGTGTGTCTGACCGTCTCATGTGTAGTACGGGTGCCCCCCAGGGGACTGTCCTGGCCCCCTTCCTCTTCACCCTCTACATGGCAGACTTCAGACACAACACGGACAGCTGTGTTCTGGAGAAGTTCTCTGACGACTCTGCCATTGTCGGCCTCATCATTGATGATGACAATGCAAAGTACAGAGGACTGACACAGAACTTTGTGGACTGGTGTCAGCGAAATCACCTCCTGATCAACGCGGGAAAGACCAAGGAGACGGTGATCGATTTTCGCAGACGGCGGTCTGCCCTCCCGCCTCCGATGAACATCCAGGGAATGGTCCTTGAGAGAGTGGCCACTTATAAGTACCTGGGTGTTCACCTGAACAACAAACTGGCCTGGACTCACAACACAGATGCTGTGTACAAGAGGGGTCAGAGCAGGCAGTACTTCCTGAGGAGACTGAGGTCCTTTGGAGTGACAGGGCCCCTCCTAAAGACTTTTTATGACTGTGTGGTCGCGTCAGCCATCCTCTACGCTGTGGTCTGCTGGAGCAGCAGCATCACTGAGAGGGACAGAAAAAAGTTGGACAAGGTGATAAAGAAATCTAGTTGTGTCCTGGGCTGTCCTCTGGACTCAGTGAGGGAGGTGGGAGACAGAAGGGTCCTGGCTAAACTGACAGCTATGCTGGACCCCTGCACTACACCCTGTCAGCCCTGGAGAGCAGTTTCAGTGACAGGCTGCTCCATCTTCACTGTGTGAAGGAGAGATACCGCAGATCTTTCCTTCCAGCGGCCGTCAGACACCGTTGACTGTGCAACATATCCCATGTGCCATTATTACATCTGTGCATAATTTTCATTTTCATTTGTGCAATTATCATAAGTGCAATTTTACTAATTCATGTGCAGTTATTGAATAATACAGTTTGCTATATCTGACTTATGTGCATTACCCTTCTACAACACTTTTATACTACCAGTATTTACTTATGCTGCAGGAGACTGTACTGTATAAGGCATAGTCCTTTAGTCTTATGTAATGTACAGTAACTTTGTTTTTTTATTTATTTACTGTAAGAATGGTACTTTCTTGTCTGACACTTGTTTATGCTGCTTTGTACACTTATCTATCTCTGCTCTTGTCTTTGCTGTTGCAAACTGCAATTTCCCCACTGTGGGACAAATAGAGGTTTTCTTATCTTATCTTATCTTATTTTTTCTGTATATGGCTTTAATTCTATTTCTCTTTACAGTAAATGTTTATTTTGCATGAAGGAAGATTGTCAACATCATGGATATTATTAATATTAATTTGATCAACAAATGGAGTTACTGTTGTGAATGTTCACAAAAGTATACATTTGTGTCTTTACTGTAGCATGTAAACAGAGCAACAGGTGACAGTGACCAGTGTGAATCAAGCATATGTAACTATTCCAGATACTTAGGACAGATTATGTGAGATGCACAAACAGAGGGATAAGTTTGGGAACATGGGGCATCACTCCTTTGAAGATTTTTACCAATTTTCTTGTTTGGGACAATGTACGTTTCCACCATGCTGTTCTGGTTCGGAACTGGTTCACGAATGATCCAAGACTCACAAATGTGTTCCTTCCACACTACTCCCCTTTCCTCAATCCGATATAGGAGATCTTTCCAGCTTGGCAGTGGAAGGTGTATGACAGATCAACCTTCTCAAAGCCATGAGGAAGCTTGTGGGGAGATTGCTGTGGAGTCCTGTTAGGGATGGGATAGGTATTCCAGAGCATTTCCCCCCACGCTGTTTGGCTAGTGAAAACATAGCCTGTGATGTTGATGAAAATCTATGGCCTGATTCTGGTCGGAGACAAAATGCTGACCCAAAATTATCTGTAATTGCTATTACAGTACTGTAGCGTACTCTAACACTCTTTATCTATGTGAAAATGCTCTCTGATTCTTTGTTTGTTTTCATAGCCTTCTTTGTTTTCTGCAAATTTTATTTTGGCAAAATTGTTTGGTGACTGAATTCATTTCAGATCAATTAAATCTTTACTTTCCCAGGAGGGGACACACAAACAGTGTTCCGCTGCAGCTGACCGGTCGGCCAGCGCGGTTGTGGATCATTATAAAACATTAGAAACTGAACAATGCCAGTATTTAGGGACATTAAACCCGTTTCATGTGTGACAAGTGCAACAGAGAAAGGGGTGAAAGAATGTCTATCTCCCTTGTTCTCCATTCTTCCTTTTACTTTACTTTTACTTTAGCTTGTTGGTTGACAGCTGACTTGAATACATAAGGTCCAGTGCAGCTGACCTGCCGCCCAGTTGTGCATAACTCAGTACCGCAGCGTTACTCGGATTCGTAATAATGTTTTGGAAATAGTAATCCTTTACACTACTAGTTACTGGGAAAATGAGTAAATGTAAAATGAGAAAAGTAATATTAGTACAGTTCCTGCCCAACGGTGCTAACAGTAGGCCTAGCTATGAAATTAGTTTTAATTTAATGTTAGAATATTATACTAATAGAAATAATTTATACTCTACAGATTCTGTGCAACCAAAATAACCGTAAAGATTTTTTAAACAATTAATAATACTGACAAATTAAACTCAGCAACAGTTAACTACTTTCTTCAAGATTTAACTGAAAACACTAGAATAAAGACTTAATTTAGGGAAACACTTTTAACACCCTCCCTCCTAAATAAACACGAGCCTACAGCTCCACATTTCCCGAGCACACAGTTCCACACTGCTGTCTCCCCATAACTGGTCCACTGACCCCGTGGCACAATTATTCTGCCCTTTGAACACAATAAGCAGAGGTGTGCTTGTGCATGTGTGAGTCGTAGTAAAAATGACTACCACAGAGCCTTTCTATGACACTGAATAAGAACAGTTAATGGATCTAATTTATCCGCTCCAGCAGACAAAGAATGAGTGACTTAGTTTCACAAAAAGCATCTTTAAAGCAAGACTGTGTAACTTTGAAGAGATCAAATAACAGTGTTCCTCTTACAAATGAAAAGCTGAACTCAGAAGCAATAAAACACATTCATGCTCAGCCCAACCTACTCAGGAGTTTTGCCGTTTACTTGGTCTGTATGAACAGTGTATGAAACAATTTGCCATAGCTACACTGTCACACCTGACACCGCAGTGCTCTCACTACAGTCCTTCCTCCTTTAAAACAGTCTCTCTAATAAGCCTCAAAAGAAACCTCTTTTAGAAAAGTCTTCAAGAAAAAACTTGGTAATAGTTGCTGCCCTGCTGGCTTAGCAAGACTGACTAGAGAGATGCACTGCAGCTAACACATTAACTTAAAATGAGGCCTACTGTTATTGTTACTGTTACTGCTGACTTCAGACTTTGAGAGGAGAGAACACAACTTTACCTGAATGCTATTCCCGCAATTCACTCTCATTGAGTTTTTTTCTCTTCTCATGCCTAGGATAGTTTCTCTTTTTATCCCTTAACGAAAACAATAAGTGCGTTTTGAAATGACGGCGCCTGACTTTCGCCAACTTAATAGTCAAACATGAGCTGCAGGCATGGTATAAAAACCCCGCTGTCAAGTCAGACACATTCTACCTGGTGTGCTTACTGTGAGCTTAGAAAAATGACTGATCAGGCAAAAGGTGGTTCCAACCTTGTGCAGCCGGAGAAAAGCAACTGCAGCCACCTTGCTCCTGGGACCCACGAGGTTTTAATGTCATGTGACATGATGACGTTTAGCAGCACCGGCGAAAGTCGGACAAAATTTCTAACCAGCATGCATCACGTTAAGTTAGCGCTGCGCTGCATGAAGTCAAATGCACCTACTGACACTTGCTTTGACCTCTGACACAAGAGTGAGGCGGGGCCCTGCTTATGAGGGGCCCTACGAAACATCACGGACAGTCAGTTGGCTGACTTTTTGACTCTTCTGCACTTGTGCTACTGTTTCAATAGCTTAGCTTTTTAGTAATTTAGCATTATCCCATAACTGTCCACAGAAGCCTACTGCTGTTGAGCAATAGTTACATTGTGTCCCTTTAAAGTGGAAAGCCACTCTCACAATATTTTAATATTATTCTTATAATCTTAAATGGATTATTTAATATTTGTGAGCAAAAACTACTCCTGAAATGCAAGAATCTCAACAATAATACATGTAGACTTAAGCAACCCTTCCTGTGTAATGAAAAGACCTCTTCAGCTATTAGATTTGCACCAACATAAAATGAAACTTTAATGCTTAAGTAAGTTTTCAGCTTAAATAAATTAGAGAATCAGCCTGGGTTGCTACCAGTGTACAAAACTGGGTACATTTTCATTCAGGGAAGTGTTGGCGATAGCAAAGGATTATTAGAGTCTGTCTTTAAAGGTGATTGTTTTGCAGAGTTAAGACTAAGCTGCTCATAGGACATTAAAAATGGGTTTTTACCAGAGCTCTACTGTAATATATGCTGCAGAATATATAAATGCTGAAAATATATAGGGCCACATTATTAATTTAAAATTATCTATATATCTATTGAAACGAAAACATCTTAGTCTCATGACAAACGTGCATGAGGAGTGTTTTGGTAAAAGTTAACTAGGACTAGGAATAAAATCAAGGAAATAAAAGCCAATTAATAAATGTTCACTACTCATCAACAGTTCTTGAACTCTGGTCATAAATCCATAAAGCTGATTTCAGTTCCTTTTGTATTTGGCACTAAGCTTTTCATTGGGGGAAAAAAACACTAAATAAATCTTCATGTCACCATCTTACAGGAGTAGTTTTTTCATAGATCTAGTTAAATAGTAAACGTTTTTTGTGTCAAGAAAAGGAGCTTTTTCAGTAGCTTAGATTCATGTGAGTCTAATGTGCCTTCATAAAATGGCCCAGATTTTACCAAATATTTTGCTTTAAAATTATACTAATCTCATTGGAGCATGTATGATCCAGCTGTCAATTTACACTTAATACATAAAATGGATCTACTGGGATCAGTTTTGTTCTATTGTAAGTCTTTAAAAGTATTTCAAAGCAAAAGAGAATAGGATATGTATTCCTCCCAAACATGTTAATCAGAAACATTTTGAAGGTGCTCTTCAAAGTGTTTCACATGTCTTTCAATATTATGTCCATTAAAGCTTTGTTAGCTATCCTAAAAATATCAAATAAACATTTTGTTCAATGTAAAATATGTCAATAGGCCCCAAAAGAACCATATATTTATGACAGTGTACAGAGGTGGGCTTTAAGACATGAAAAAGCAATAATTTTAGTGGAAAACCAAATGTATTTTGAACTTCAGAGACATAACAACATCTTTAACGATTAGATTTACTTATGAGAAAGTACAGTTTCAACCATTGTTAACAGTTAAATTACTTTAAATTTACTCTTTACTAAATCTATATATTTTCCTACAGGTCTCTAAGGAAAAAAAGTTTTACATTATTCAAAAGTAATAAAAGTATTTGACCCATCATTGAAATTATCTTTGTAAGTGTTCCACATTTAAGAAATTAAAGTTAATAAAATTACTTCTGTACATACATTTGCACATTTGTATCATTATCATGCAGGTTTAATGCATTACTACAGAGCAACTGGTGGAAATTCACAAAGTTAAATCAGACAAAACCTTTTCAGTTGCTAAGGACAACGTGTGCGAGATGCACAAACAAAAGTCATTGTCAGAGAACACTGATGGTCGTTCCATTTCAAATGTTTGCCAAGGTTTTTGTGCACACAATGTTCACGTCCTCCAGCGTTGTCTGGTTGTCCTGCATCCCAAAACACAAAGTCAACTGCAGACCCATCAGACCACATCCATCGGCCTTCCTTCTGGGTGTCGCTGAGTCCAATCCAGGTAAATCCTTGAGCAGGGTCAAAGTTCTTGATCAGCGATTTGACAAAATTATGTTCCCCAAGACTGTGGATGGACACCAGGTTGGCTCTCTCTGACAAACAGTGGAGCTCTGCATCAGCCCAGGTCATACGTGTGGCGACATACTTGTAGCAACGGCCATTGAAGCTGTACCAGAACATGGGACAGTTGCCACGCCGTAGCCTCACTTGTTGGTCTTCTGAAGGAGATTCAGCAGCCAGAGCCAGACCAAACAAGAAGAGGAACAACAGCATTTTGACGTCAGAGTCGCTCTCTAAGTCTTTGAAGTATGAGGTCTTCCCGGCTGGATGTCGAGGATAAAAGACAGTTGCAAGGCCACTTTCTTTTATGTGCTTCAGAGAGGGTGTGTTGTTGTAGCTGTTGGTGTGATATTATTGGTCAAACATACTTTACAAACAACTTCAGTTGTTCTGAACATAAGCCAAGAAAGACTACAAGCTCACCTGTAGATGTCACATAAAACCTATAATTTATTAATTTCACTCAATCAGCATAGGTTGAGCTCAACTAGCACACACCCAGGTGGAAACACCAACAGTCATAATTGATAACACACCAATCAGAAGCTTCAATAGATAGGGAGATGGAAGAGGTAGAGAAGGAGGTGGAGGACGAGAATCTCTCTCTGGCCTGTCCAAAGACAAGATGCTGGGGCAGAATAAGTAGTTGTTTGGTGTGTTGCACTATACAGTACACTAAGGAATAAAAAATCTCTTATTATTTTGAGTTCATCAAGTGAAAAGGTTTTGAGGGGGGAAACCATATGCAACATCACTAATAACCAGTTTTTGTAGTATTGTTTTGAATTTAAAAACTGTGTTGTAGTGTGTGTAATTTTGAGGGCTTAGTGTTATGTCTGAAGTTTTTTTTTTTATTATTGAATGGTTTTGAGTGGAAAGCTTCATTTTGACCCGAAAATAAGATGTTTGGGGAATTGGGTGAGAAGTTGTGGATTTGTGTTTAGAGGTTCGAGAAAAAGAGGCATAACTTCAAGAAATGTGTTTAAGCAATCGAGAAAAACTGTAAGTGTTTTGACACATCCAAAGACACACTGGCTGTGTGTCTGCTTGTGGCTCCCTCTGACACACAGTTCAGCTCTGCATCAGCCCAGGTCATTGGTGTGGCGACGTATTTGTAGTAGCGGCCGTTGAAGCTTTGCCAGACAGAGTTGCCAGGCTGTACTCTCACTTGATGGTCATCTGAAGCAGACACAGCACCCAGAGCCAGACCAAACAAGATGAGGATCAACAGCATGTTGGTGTCAGAGACTCTGTCCAAGTCTTCCGAGTATGTGATCTTCCCGTTTGGATGTTATCAAATATCTTGCAGACACAGTTGAAAGGCCACTTTCTTTTATACGCTTCAGAGAGGGTGTGTTTTTGTTAATGTTGGTGTAATATCATTGGTCAAATGTCCTTGGCAAACACTTTCAGTTGGAAACAACTACACGGTATCTGAACACGAGCCAAGAAAAACCACAAGCTCGCCCCAGAGATGTCACATAAAACATAGAATTTATTCATTTCACTAATAATTGACGTAGTAAAATACAGCTTTACAAAATGCATGTGGCTTCAGCTGTCAAAAGATTGAGGGAACACAAGGTGAGCCGTATTGCTTTGTGGTTGACTAACATTTACAACTGATGAATAATAACAACATACCAAACATGCGCATTGATTTACACATTAACAATATTACAACAGTACAAAGCTTCAGTGTGTCCTCTCTTTCACCGTGAGCTGTATTTTTGTTTTGTTTTAACATACAAACAAGAACATTGCTTCAAACATTACTTTTACACAGTCATGACAGTGGACGTTAAAACACTAAATACACCTTCCTGTTGGTTTCCTGCACTGGTAGACGAAGTACACAAATCCTGTACTTGAGTAAAAGTACAGATACCCGTGTTTAATATTACTCCACTAAAAGTAGAAGTCTTTTATTTAAATTTCTACTCACAGTCTCACAGTACAAAAGTACTTGCTTTTAAAAATACTTAAGTACTATTTCAGGGGTTTCGGACATGGCAAACTTTACTATTTATTAAACAGGTAATTATTAACACATTTATTATTATAACATTTATTATAAACAGGATGTTCTTTCAATAATAAAATAAAATAAAAGTTACTCACGTGTGTGTGTGTGTGTGTGTGTGTGTGTGTGTGTGTGTGTGTGTGTGTGTGTGTCAGTGGTGGATGAAGAATCCAGTAGAAATGAAAGTACTATCACCACACTGTAACTGAGGTGGTGATGGCACAATGGATAAGACAAATACCTTTGGTGTGAGAGGTGCGGGTTCAATCGCCCACTGTGGCCCATCCACCATTGTGTCCCTGAGCAAGATGCTTAACCCCTAGTTACTCCAGAGGCGTGCGACCTCTGACATGTATAGCAATTGTAAGTTGCTTTGGATAAAAGCGTCAGCTAAATGAATAAATTGTTTTAAATGTTTCTTAGAAATGGGAGGCCAACGGACAGGACCTCCAGAGAAACAGGAACATGCAGTTAAAATCAGCAGCTGAAAAATGCTGATTCCAGCAATGAACTAGTAAAATTTGTGCAACCTTCTGTGACAGCCTCTCCTCCACATTCTTGCATTGTGCATAAAAGAACAGAAAAGGAAGCAGGTGTAGCAAGACCTGCACAGAACTATTGCAACTACACCACCTAGGGGAATTTCGCCCACAGTAAATTCTACGCCAAATGTTAATATCCTAAGAACACACAAATTCATCAAGGAGGGTTTTCATTCAAAAAACTATGAAAATCTTTATTTAAGTAATCATAAGAAAATACACGATTCTAAATTGCCACACGTCAGATAATACTACATAAAATTAGCAAACCCAAAATAAGGAAAATCATTTTGGGTGACAGGAAAAACCTTTCACTACCGGCCTGTGCAACTTCTCAGCCGTGGCAGGGAGAGCAAGGCAAGACCAATGACAAGTGGAAAAGGAACAGACACTTAACCCTTGTGCTTTGTTGACCAAATTTTCTCTTTACTTCTGACCCAATTAAAACCAAATATGTCTTTATATAAGGGCAAGACTGAATGTTTAGGCCAGGGGCGATTCTAGGATCAGACCTGTAGCGGTGCTCAGCCCCTAATGAGAATGTAGCATGCGTACAATGTCTTGCAAAAGTGTTCACTGATTGGTGGAGAGTATAAGTAGGCCCACTAGAGAGGAGCTGTTGCGGAGCGGGTCAGTGAAGGGCGTCACTTTGTGTTGAAAAGTGGTGGGGACATTAGGGTTCAGATTAGAGGGATGATTATACATTTGGGTCATGAGACTTGACGATGCTTGAGAACAAGACAAGAAGATTTTTAGCACTATTTAGTAGATTCAGTATTTGATGCAGAAATATATGTGCGGAGGGTCTGGGGGTCCTCCCCCAGAAGATTTTGAGCATTAAACTTGTAATTTCCTGCATTCTGGAGACATTGTCTGCTCCAATTTACGGTGGGAATGTCTGTTTTTATATGAAGGAAAACTATATTGCATTGCATGTTTTCTTATTGTGTAAATCAACATTTCTCAAAGCATTTTCATTTGTTAGTTAACATTTGTTGGTGCAAGCTGTTTTTTAGAACATTTTTAACAAATGCTTTCAAAAAGTGATGGGGACAAAATCAGCCATTTTAAAAAGGGGTTCGGGGCCAGCGTCCCCTGTTTAAATGACCCCTATGGGGTCAGTGGACCAATTAGGGTCAGACAGCAGTGTGGAGCTGTGTGCTCATGTTTACTCCCTCAGAGGGTGTTAAAAGCGTTTCCTAATTTAAGTGTTCAATCTTGTGTTTTCAGTTCAGTCTTGTTACATGCTTGCTTTCTCTTTTAAGGAAGTAGTTTTCTGTTACTGATTGAGTTTAATTTGTCACACCAATACCACACTGTAACTGTGTGCTACTTAGAAATGGGAGTCCAACAGACAGGACCTCCAGAGAAACAAGAAAATGCAGTTAACAGGGCAAGAGAGGGTTTTTATTCAAAAAATATGGAAATCGTTATTTAACTAATCATAAGAAAATACACAATTCTAAAATGCGACACACCAGAAAATACAACACACTGGCAGAAAAGGGGAGCAGGGCTGTCGCATACCACGCAGCGGGGAACCCAAAAAAAGGAAAATCCTTTTATCTAACCACCTGTGACACGCAAACAAAAAAAGGGAATCGTGAAGAAACATCACCACCAGGGACTGCTGCCTTGACAGCAAGAAGAGAGGAGGATCAATAAAAACCTGCAATGGGTGCTAGGAAAAACACTAGTGAAGACACTCACCTGAGCACCGATGTGATGTTGATCACATGTAAGCTAGCTGTAAAACCAGACCAGTGTTTCCCACAAATAGGCTTTACTTAGGCGGGCCGCCCAGGTATATTAACAGCTGCCCAAGTAAATTCGGCGAACCATTTTAAATCTGTCTGCACATAATCGCTGCGCACCTCCTCTCACTCGTCCACTCTCTCTCTCTCTCTCGCAAACACATTGACAATGGACCCGTCTGTGAATTGAATGGTTAGAATCATAAACACCGCTGCACTGTCCAACACAACACTGTCAATGTAAGTAAGTAGTCAGTAAGTAAAGTTTATTTGTATAGCACCTTTCACAGATAAAAAAATCACAAAATGCTTCACAATAAAATGTAATACAGTACAATGTAACGGGGTAGACCTGTATCAGCCAATTTTGAGTGCAGTGGTAGTGTGAGGGGTGAGCACTTAGAGCGAGTGTGCATTTGGTGGGTGTGGTTTTGCACTTGGGTTAATTGCATGGGTATGGACTAATGGCAGACAGGTGTGCTTGGGCATGACAACCATCTGCAAACAATTTAACCAGCCACCCACTGGGCTCAAGAGTCTTCTGTTTGTCTCCTGTGTGCAGATACAGAGTGATTTTGACTGTCTTCTTCCCTGGGGGTAGCTCTTGTTATGTGGGCTGGTGGTAGTGTCTCTATGGGATGGTTTATAAATTGATGTTGTTCAGAGTCTTCTGTTTGTCTCCTGTGTGCAGTGTGCGGGTGTGCTGAGGCTGCTGATTCTTTGCAAGAGTGTGGTACACGGCTGGGTCGTGGTCTGGGGAGCTGCCAGTGTAGCGCCACCGCTACTTAGTAGAGTTACCAGAGGCCCAAGCAGTGAGGCTACAACCAACCAGCCTGTGACCAACAGCAGACCCGTTCCTGTTGTGTTTGGCTTCGCCCACGCAGGAAGACGAAGTTGAGCACACCCAGCCATGACGAACTGCAGTTCCGTTTAACTAACAGTTTCCCCCATTTGAACTCTCTTTTTAACTATCTTAGCCTCAGTCTTGTTTTAACCCTTTACATGTCTATTTTATACAAATAAATTTGGAGGTTATATTTTGTACAGCGTGTTCTATTGTTGCCTGCTTATTTTATACACTGGTTGGTCAATTGGGAACTAGTTTGGGGGTGTTACAACTTCATAGTAAAATACAATGCATAAGAAAATTTTAAATACAAATAGAAAACAAAAAGCAAACTCTCCCTTAACTAAAGCCTGCTTGAGTTGCGTTTTAAAAGAATCGACAGAATTCAGACAACGTAGAAAGGGAGGCAATGCATTCCACAGCCTAGGTGCCACTGCTTGGAATGATCGATTTCCCCCCCTGGTTTTAAAATGAGTGTGGGGAACCACTAACAGCCTCTTACCTGATGACCTCAGACCACGGGTCTGAAGGAACTTGACCGTGCAGGGCTCTAAAATAAGAACCAGGATTTTTAATTGAATTCTATACTGGACTGGTAACCAGTGAAGTGATGCTAAAGCAGGTGTGATGTGCGCCCTATTGTTAATGTGAGTTAAAAGCCTCGCAGCAGAGTTCTGACCAGCCTGGAGACGGTAAAGCTCCTTCTTGCTCAAACAAGTAAAAAGTCAGTAATCTATGCGAGAGGAAATAAAAGCATGAATGATCATCTCCAACTCACCCATTGACACCAGTGTTCTTAATTTGGAAACATTTCTTAGTTGGAATGAACAATTTCTGACTAATTGTTTAGAGTGGTATTCCAAGGACCTCGCAGAATCAAAAACAACACCTAAACTCCTAAGTCAGCAATATGCTCTTTAATCTGAGGTATTGTACTTTCAGGGGCAATAATTTGTTTTTCTGTTTTCTCTGAGTTCAGAAGCAGGACGTTGTCACAAAACCACTGTTTGATACTGGTCAAGCAGTTAATTAAAGAAGACAATTTATGGAACTCAGTTTCCTTAAACAAGCAGTACAATGTCATCCGCATACAGATGGTAAGATATGTCACTGATCTGACTAATTATCTGTCCAAGAGGAAATATATACGAAAGGAACAGGATGGGTCCCAAGACAGAACCCTGAGGTACCCCACAGACAACCCTGCAGTTTCAGACATGATCTGATTTACATAAACACTACAACTTCTACCAGAATGGTAGGATGAAAACCATTTTAACACTGATCCAGACATCCCAACCAGATCATGGAGTCTATTTATTATAATATTATGATCAGCAGTATCAAAAGCAAATGAAAGGTCCAAGAGAACCAAAACTATGTATTCCTTAGAGTTAGCTGACATCAGAACTTTGGCTGTGTTCGAAACGGAAGGCAGTTGCCTCGTTGCCTCTCTACCGTAATAGACAGCTGCCTCAGAAGGCATCACTTTCAAGTGAAGGCAGCTACCTAGCTATTGAAAAGCCAAACGGCTAACAGACGCCTCAGAAATCATACTAAACAAACTTGGTTGGTTACATTCACAGGCTGATATGATACTTCAGTGTTTAGTTCTCGCTAGCTTTTCAAAAATCGAAGCGAGAAAACTACTAAAAACCTTTAAAAACGTATATTTGTGTACAAATTGTCCCCCAATCTTGAACAGTTTTCGAAAGCTACAGTGGCCGCAGCCGCGCTGCTTTATGGGTAATAGTGAGCATCAATGCTGCCTTCAAAACTGGCCGTAACTGGGGCAGCTTGAAGGCATCGCAGGAGACAGGAAGAGATCGTTTGAGCGGCGGTTTCAAACAGCCCTCGATGCCTCGCTGTCCTGT
This sequence comes from Micropterus salmoides, assembly GCF_014851395.1. NCBI lineage: Eukaryota > Metazoa > Chordata > Actinopteri > Centrarchiformes > Centrarchidae > Micropterus > Micropterus salmoides. The sequence continues at coordinate 20,759,072 of NW_024040817.1, read as the reverse complement.
TAGACACCTTCTTTAAGTAATGCAGTTTCTGTGGGATGCATTTTACATAAAACATTTTTTAAGGACAGGCTTAACAACAGCATGTTTAAAAAAACAAGGAACAACACCAGTTAAAAGTGAAGTATTAAGCAACTCTACAATACAGGGGTCAATAGAATCAAATAAATAGCACGTAGGGAGAACATCCATAGGACAAGATTAGGGTTTCAATGTATGTAGTAGAGAGGTGATGTCATGTAATGTGACAGGTTTAAAAGAGGACCAAGAATGAGCAGGTCACATGCAGAGTTCTGAGAAAGTGATGGTGAGATGTTTGCCCTGACATCTCTGTTCTTATTTACAAAGAAGTAAGGAATTCATTACAGTCCGATTTAGGAGACACAGGATTGTGCTTATTTTAGGATATAAGCTGAGAAAAGAAGTGAGTTCTCACAATTCTCAGCATCTTGTTTAAGGTAACCCTATAGTTCTCTCAGATGGTTTCTTCAAGTTTAGAAGATTTTTCAAGACGTTGAAAAATCTGGTGCCATTTTATCTAAAATAGCTAAGCACTGATTATTAAAAGACTGGATAAAAACATCTGCATCACATCAGTGAACACGGGTCAAACAAGGCAGAGAACCTCTGATCATCAGCATCATGATTGATAATCCGCCTTTGGACCCTAATTCTCAGGATCCAGAGGAGACCCACCTTCATAGTTTAGTTAGTTAGTTTCCTAAACACCGCTGCACAAATCTATCCAACACAATGTTGTCAATGTCGGAGACCCACCTTCAAAAAAGTTATTAGCAAACATGTAAGGAGCCTAGCTAATTAGGATAGCTATGTTAACGTTAGAATACAGCTGTCGAAGTTAGCACGTATACATAGCTTGTGGTCAAGAGGTGCGTTCGAGAGGACTGTGGCTGACTTTTGCTGACTTGAAAGTCTGTGAGCTGCAGGCGACTGCAGGGGTGGGGTATGAAAACAGTAGCCTGTAGCCATGCAAGCCCAACTTACCACACATCTCCACAAACACACATCTACTACTTATGCTACATTTGTGTACAGATGGTGAAATAATATAAGCAGTAGGCCTACCGTATGTAACAGCAAGGGCATCACTTTGGGTTGAAAAGAGGTGGTGATATAAGGTTTGAGAATAGGGGTGATGAAAGACTTTGGTCACGAGTACAAGAGCAAAAGACACTATTTATAAGAAGTATTTGATGAGGTTTTAAGATTTTAAACTCTTAATCTCCTGCTTAGTTTTTTTTAAGAGTACACATAGCCTACAAGAAGACCAGGGGTCTCCGTCTTACCGATTCCAGCAACATCCATGAACACAGAACATTGCAGAAAAATGTCTTCGCACACACTGCTCTCAACATTGGAATACACGTGAATAAAAACATTACTCACTAGCCAACTTATTTCTGCTCTCCTTGCCTTTCCTTCTAATATTTCCACATAAGCACTGAACATACACCTCTGCTGCAAAGACAGAGGATCGCCCTTTTTCCCTCTCCCTGTATTTGTCGCCCTGTTGGCCAAAATGACACAGCACTCGCAATTTCCACCCGCAGGTGTGTGGAGGAGGCTTGTTAATGAGGAAGCAAATCGAAACCGAAACCAAAATTGTACCCAGTTGCACCTGCAACAAAGTGTTCACTGTTGCTTTACCTGGTCCGTGCTTGTGAAATATCCACCGTCTGAACCTTATAACGTAATGAATGATCATTTCCCTCAGTGTTTCTCTGCAAAATGCTTAAATGGGTCGCCAAATATAGTTAATGTACCTCAACGGCTGCCCCAGTAAAGCTGATGTGTGGGAAACACTGATGAATTAACATCAATCGGACTGGCCCACCCCAAAACAAATAGTGCGGCCCATCTGGCATATGCCAGAATCTGGCCTTGGATACGAACTAAACCATAAGAATGCGTTTTTGAGATAAACCAATTGCATACAACTTATCTAAAAGTAATAGTGATCCACCAAATCAAAAGCTTTCTTGAGATCAATAAAAAATAGCCCCTGTAAGATTACCTTTATCAGATGCTGAAAACACATCATTAGTTTTAAAAGAGCAGCAGTTGTTGAAAGATTAGGTCTAAAACTGGATTGAAATAGTGAAAGGATAGTATTGGTCTTAAGATGCTGTGACAATTGATTTAATATTAGTTTCTCATATACTTAAGCAGTAGAACAGATTATTAATGGGACCGATGTCTGAAGTGTTTGTAATGGCTTTTCAACTGTTCCTAAACTGTTTAGGATTTTTTAAATTATTAGAGAGACATTCTTTATAATAATTAGATTTTGCGTTCTGGGTCATGGTCTTAGAAATATTTCTTAGTTGTATGTTAGTTGAGAGGAATTTCTGCAGGTGAAATTTAAGACAGTAGTTCACAGTGGCTCCCTTGATCTGCAGGAAACCTCTCCAGACCAAGGAGTGCCAGGATTTTGTTACCTTTGGACAGAACCATATCAGCCTCTTCCTCCTGTTTGCAGCCTTTTTAGTAAACTAAGCTAACAGACTGCTGACTGTAGCTTCACATATAATAATCAGTAGATGATGGACAGAAAAAATGAACAAATATCTAACTTTACATGAACCTGCAGGACACAGAAAGCTGTGAATGAAATGTCATTATGTTTACTGGATAAGGCTTTAATTCTAATTCTCCTAATAGTAGCATACATGTTTATTTTTCACAATGAATGGAGATTATCATATATATATATATATATATATATATATATTAGTAAAAGTCATTTTGAGATGATCAAAAGGGGTTGGGAATACTCCAATTGATCAACAATTGGAGTGAATGTCCAACATTGATGAAAATGAAGATTAGTAAAATGACTTCTTGACACACACACACATGAAAAGTATACATTTGTATCTTTATTGTGGAGGTCTAATGCATGTCAACAGAGCAACAGGTTACATTGACCAGGTTGAATCATGACATATGTAACTATCCCAGTTACTGAGGACTGGTTATGTGAGATACACAAATAGAGGTACGATTCATAGAACATGGGATGTCATTCCATTTCAGATCAATCACATAGTTTATGTGAACACAATGTTCATTTCCCCTCGCATTGTCTGGCTGTCCGGCACTCCAGATGTCAAAGTCCACTGCAGACCCATCAGACCACATCCAGCTGCCTTCTTTGTGGACATCACTGAGTCCGATCCAGCTTCTTGCCTTCAACTCGTGGTCAACGTTTTTGGTCAGGGATTTGACAAAGTCCTCTTCCTCCAGACTGTGGATGGACACCAGGTTGGCTCCCTCTGACACACAGTTCAGCTCTGCATCAGCCCAGGTCATTGGTGTGGCGACGTATTTGTAGTAGCGGCCGTTGAAGCTTTGCCAGACAGAGTTGCCAGGCTGTACTCTCACTTGATGGTCATCTGAAGCAGACACAGCACCCAGAGCCAGACCAAACAAGATGAGGATCAACAGCATGTTGGTGTCAGAGACTCTGTCCAAGTCTTCCGAGTATGTGATCTTCCCGTTTGGATGTTATCAAATATCTTGCAGACACAGTTGAAAGGCCACTTTCTTTTATACGCTTCAGAGAGGGTGTGTTTTTGTTAATGTTGGTGTAATATCATTGGTCAAATGTCCTTGGCAAACACTTTCAGTTGGAAACAACTACACGGTATCTGAACACGAGCCAAGAAAAACCACAAGCTCGCCCCAGAGATGTCACATAAAACATAGAATTTATTCATTTCACTAATAATTGACGTAGTAAAATACAGCTTTACAAAATGCATGTGGCTTCAGCTGTCAAAAGATTGAGGGAACACAAGGTGAGCCGTATTGCTTTGTGGTTGACTAACATTTACAACTGATGAATAATAACAACATACCAAACATGCGCATTGATTTACACATTAACAATATTACAACAGTACAAAGCTTCAGTGTGTCCTCTCTTTCACCGTGAGCTGTATTTTTGTTTTGTTTTAACATACAAACAAGAACATTGCTTCAAACATTACTTTTACACAGTCATGACAGTGGACGTTAAAACACTAAATACACCTTCCTGTTGGTTTCCTGCACTGGTAGACGAAGTACACAAATCCTGTACTTGAGTAAAAGTACAGATACCCGTGTTTAATATTACTCCACTAAAAGTAGAAGTCTTTTATTTAAATTTCTACTCACAGTCTCACAGTACAAAAGTACTTGCTTTTAAAAATACTTAAGTACTATTTCAGGGGTTTCGGACATGGCAAACTTTACTATTTATTAAACAGGTAATTATTAACACATTTATTATTATAACATTTATTAACATTTATTATAAACAGGATGTTCTTTCAATAATAATAAAATAAAATAAAAGTTACTCACGTGTGTGTGTGTGTGTGTGTGTGTGTGTGTGTGTGTGTGTGTGTGTGTGTGTGTGTGTGTGTGTGTGTGTGTCAGTGGTGGATGAAGAATCCAGTAGAAATGAAAGTACTATGACCACACTGTAACTGAGGTGGTGATGGCACAATGGATAAGACAAATACCTTTGGTGTGAGAGGTGCGGGTTCAATCCCCCACTGTGGCTCATCTACCATTGTGTCCCTGAGCAAGATGCTTAACCCCTAGTTACTCCAGAGGCGTGCGACCTCTGACAATGTATAGCAATTGTAAGTTGCTTTGGATAAAAGCGTCAGCTAAATGAATAAATTGTTTTAAATGTTTCTTAGAAATGGGAGGCCAACGGACAGGACCTCCAGAGAAACAGGAACATGCAGTTAAAATCAGCAGCTGAAAAATGCTGATTCCAGCAATGAACTAGTAAAATTTGTGCAACCTTCTGTGACAGCCTCTCCTCCACATTCTTGCATTGTGCATAAAAGAACAGAAAAGGAAGCAGGTGTAGCAAGACCTGCACAGAACTATTGCAACTACACCACCTAGGGGAATTTCGCCCACAGTAAATTCTACGCCAAATGTTAATATCCTAAGAACACACAAATTCATCAAGGAGGGTTTTCATTCAAAAAACTATGAAAATCTTTATTTAAGTAATCATAAGAAAATACACGATTCTAAATTGCCACACGTCAGATAATACTACATAAAATTAGCACACTGACAGGAAAGGGGGAAAGGGAGCAGGGCTGTGGCATACCGCGAAGCGGGGGAACCCAAAATAAGGTAAATCATTTTGGGTGACAGGAAAAACCTTTCACTACCGGCCTGTGCAACTTCTCAGCCGTGGCAGGGAGAGCAAGGCAAGACCAATGACAAGTGGAAAAGGAACAGACACTTAACCCTTGTGCTTTGTTGACCAAATTTTCTCTTTACTTCTGACCCAATTAAAACCAAATATGTCTTTATATAAGGGCAAGACTGAATGTTTAGGCCAGGGGCGATTCTAGGATCAGACCTGTAGCGGTGCTCAGCCCCTAATGAGAATGTAGCATGCGTACAATGTCTTGCAAAAGTGTTCACTGATTGGTGGAGAGTATAAGTAGGCCCACTAGAGAGGAGCTGTTGCGGAGCGGGTCAGTGAAGGGCGTCACTTTGTGTTGAAAAGTGGTGGGGACATTAGGGTTCAGATTAGAGGGATGATTATACATTTGGGTCATGAGACTTGACGATGCTTGAGAACAAGACAAGAAGATTTTTAGCACTATTTAGTAGATTCAGTATTTGATGCAGAAATATATGTGCGGAGGGTCTGGGGGTCCTCCCCCAGAAGATTTTGAGCATTAAACTTGTAATTTCCTGCATTCTGGAGACATTGTCTGCTCCAATTTACGGTGGGAATGTCTGTTTTTATATGAAGGAAAACTATATTGCATTGCATGTTTTCTTATTGTGTAAATCAACATTTCTCAAAGTATTTTCATTTGTTAGTTAACATTTGTTGGTGCAAGCTGTTTTTTAGAACATTTTTAACAAATGCTTTCAAAAAGTGATGGGGACAAAATCAGCCATTTTAAAAAGGGGTTCGGGGCCAGCGTCCCCTGTTTAAATGACCCCTATGGGGTCAGTGGACCAATTAGGGTCAGACAGCAGTGTGGAGCTGTGTGCTCATGTTTACTCCCTCAGAGGGTGTTAAAAGCGTTTCCTAATTTAAGTGCAGCGCAACAAATATCTAACTTTACATGAACCTGCAGGACACAGAAAGCTGTGAATGAAATGTCATTATGTTTACTGGATAAGGCTTTAATTCTAATTCTCCTAATAGTAGCATACATGTTTATTTTTCACAATGAATGGAGATTATCATTATATATATATATATATATATATATATATATATATATATATATTAGTAAAAGTCATTTTGAGATGATCAAAAGGGGTTGGGAATACTCCAATTGATCAACAATTGGAGTGAATGTCCAACATTGATGAAAATGAAGATTAGTAAAATGACTTCTTGACACACACACACATGAAAAGTATACATTTGTATCTTTATTGTGGAGGTCTAATGCATGTCAACAGAGCAACAGGTTACATTGACCAGGTTGAATCATGACATATGTAACTATCCCAGTTACTGAGGACTGGTTATGTGAGATACACAAATAGAGGTACGATTCATAGAACATGGGATGTCATTCCATTTCAGATCAATCACATAGTTTATGTGAACACAATGTTCATTTCCCCTCGCGTTGTCTGGCTGTCCGGCACTCCAGATGTCAAAGTCCACTGCAGACCCATCAGACCACATCCAGCTGCCTTCTTTGTGGACATCACTGAGTCCGATCCAGCTTCTTGCCTTCACCTCGTGGTCAACGTTTTTGGTCAGGGATTTGACAAAGTCCTCTTCCTCCAGACTGTGGATGGACACCAGGTTGGCTCCCTCTGACACACAGTTCAGCTCTGCATCAGCCCAGGTCATTGGTGTGGCGACGTATTTGTAGTAGCGGCCGTTGAAGCTTTGCCAGCCAGAGTTGCCAGGCTGTACTCTCACTTGATGGTCATCTGAAGCAGACACAGCACCCAGAGCCAGACCAAACAAGATGAGGATCAACAGCATGTTGGTGTCAGAGACTCTGTCCAAGTCTTCGGAGTATGTGATCTTCCCGTTTGGATGTTATCAAATATCTTGCAGACACAGTTGAAAGGCCACTTTCTTTTATACGCTTCAGAGAGGGTGTGTTTTTGTTAATGTTGGTGTAATATCATTGGTCAAATGTCCTTGGCAAACACTTTCAGTTGGAAACAACTACACGGTATCTGAACACGAGCCAAGAAAAACCACAAGCTCGCCCCAGAGATGTCACATAAAACATAGAATTTATTCATTTCACTAATAATTGACGTAGTAAAATACAGCTTTACAAAATGCATGTGGCTTCAGCTGTCAAAAGATTGAGGGAACACAAGGTGAGCCGTATTGCTTTGTGGTTGACTAACATTTACAACTGATGAATAATAACAACATACCAAACATGCGCATTGATTTACACATTAACAATATTACAACAGTACAAAGCTTCAGTGTGTCCTCTCTTTCACCGTGAGCTGTATTTTTGTTTTGTTTTAACATACAAACAAGAACATTGCTTCAAACATTACTTTTACACAGTCATGACAGTGGACGTTAAAACACTAAATACACCTTCCTGTTGGTTTCCTGCACTGGTAGACGAAGTACACAAATCCTGTACTTGAGTAAAAGTACAGATACCCGTGTTTAATATTACTCCACTAAAAGTAGAAGTCTTTTATTTAAATTTCTACTCACAGTCTCACAGTACAAAAGTACTTGCTTTTAAAAATACTTAAGTACTATTTCAGGGGTTTCGGACATGGCAAACTTTACTATTTATTAAACAGGTAATTATTAACACATTTATTATTATAACATTTATTAACATTTATTATAAACAGGATGTTCTTTCAATAATAATAAAATAAAAGTTACTCACGTGTGTGTGTGTGTGTGTGTGTGTGTGTGTGTGTGTGTCAGTGGTGGATGAAGAATCCAGTAGAAATGAAAGTACTATGACCACACTGTAACTGAGGTGGTGATGGCACAATGGATAAGACAAATACCTTTGGTGTGAGAGGTGTGGGTTCAATCCCCCACTGTGGCCCATCTACCATTGTGTCCCTGAGCAAGATGCTTAACCCCTAGTTACTCCAGAGGCGTGCGACCTCTGACAATGTATAGCAATTGTAAGTTGCTTTGGATAAAAGCGTCAGCTAAATGAATAAATTGTTTTAAATGTTTCTTAGAAATGGGAGGCCAACGGACAGGACCTCCAGAGAAACAGGAACATGCAGTTAAAATCAGCAGCTGAAAAATGCTGATTCCAGCAATGAACTAGTAAAATTTGTGCAACCTTCTGTGACAGCCTCTCCTCCACATTCTTGCATTGTGCATAAAAGAACAGAAAAGGAAGCAGGTGTAGCAAGACCTGCACAGAACTATTGCAACTACACCACCTAGGGGAATTTCGCCCACAGTAAATTCTACGCCAAATGTTAATATCCTAAGAACACACAAATTCATCAAGGAGGGTTTTCATTCAAAAAACTATGAAAATCTTTATTTAAGTAATCATAAGAAAATACACGATTCTAAATTGCCACACGTCAGATAATACTACATAAAATTAGCACACTGACAGGAAAGGGGGAAAGGGAGCAGGGCTGTGGCATACCGCGAAGCGGGGGAACCCAAAATAAGGTAAATCATTTTGGGTGACAGGAAAAACCTTTCACTACCGGCCTGTGCAACTTCTCAGCCGTGGCAGGGAGAGCAAGGCAAGACCAATGACAAGTGGAAAAGGAACAGACACTTAACCCTTGTGCTTTGTTGACCAAATTTTCTCTTTACTTCTGACCCAATTAAAACCAAATATGTCTTTATATAAGGGCAAGACTGAATGTTTAGGCCAGGGGCGATTCTAGGATCAGACCTGTAGCGGTGCTCAGCCCCTAATGAGAATGTAGCATGCGTACAATGTCTTGCAAAAGTGTTCACTGATTGGTGGAGAGTATAAGTAGGCCCACTAGAGAGGAGCTGTTGCGGAGCGGGTCAGTGAAGGGCGTCACTTTGTGTTGAAAAGTGGTGGGGACATTAGGGTTCAGGTTAGAGGGATGATTATACATTTGGGTCATGAGACTTGACGATGCTTGAGAACAAGACAAGAAGATTTTTAGCACTATTTAGTAGATTCAGTATTTGATGCAGAAATATATGTGCGGAGGGTCTGGGGGTCCTCCCCCAGAAGATTTTGAGCATTAAACTTGTAATTTCCTGCATTCTGGAGACATTGTCTGCTCCAATTTACGGTGGGAATGTCTGTTTTTATATGAAGGAAAACTATATTGCATTGCATGTTTTCTTATTGTGTAAATCAACATTTCTCAAAGCATTTTCATTTGTTAGTTAACATTTGTTGGTGCAAGCTGTTTTTTAGAACATTTTTAACAAATGCTTTCAAAAAGTGATGGGGACAAAATCAGCCATTTTAAAAAGGGGTTCGGGGCCAGCGTCCCCTGTTTAAATGACCCCTATGGGGTCAGTGGACCAATTAGGGTCAGACAGCAGTGTGGAGCTGTGTGCTCATGTTTACTCCCTCAGAGGGTGTTAAAAGCGTTTCCTAATTTAAGTGTTCAATCTTGTGTTTTCAGTTCAGTCTTGTTACATGCTTGCTTTCTCTTTTAAGGAAGTAGTTTTCTGTTACTGATTGAGTTTAATTTGTCACACCAATACCACACTGTAACTGTGTGCTACTTAGAAATGGGAGTCCAACAGACAGGACCTCCAGAGAAACAAGAAAATGCAGTTAACAGGGCAAGAGAGGGTTTTTATTCAAAAAATATGGAAATCGTTATTTAACTAATCATAAGAAAATACACAATTCTAAAATGCAACACACCAGAAAATACAACACACTGGCAGAAAAGGGGAGCAGGGCTGTCGCATACCACGCAGCGGGGAACCCAAAAAAAGGAAAATCCTTTTATCTAACCACCTGTGACACGCAAACAAAAAAGGGAATCGTGAAGAAACATCACCACCAGGGACTGCTGCCTTGACAGCAAGAAGAGAGGAGGATCAATAAAAACCTGCAATGGGTGCTAGGAAAAACACTAGTGAAGACACTCACCTGAGCACCGATGTGATGTAGATCACATGTAAGCTAGCTGTAAAACCAGACCAGTGTTTCCCACAAATAGGCTTTACTTAGGCGGGCCGCCCAGGTATATTAACAGCTGCACAAGTAAATTCGGCGAACCATTTTAAATCTGTCTGCATATAATCGCTGCGCACCTCCTCTCACTCGTCCACTCTCTCTCTCTCTCTCTCGCAAACACATTGACAATGGACCCGTCTGTGAATTGAATGGTTAGAATCATAAACACCGCTGCACTGTCCAACACAACACTGTCAATGTAAGTAAGTAGTCAGTAAGTAAAGTTTATTTGTATAGCACCTTTCACAGATAAAAAAATCACAAAATGCTTCACAATAAAATGTAATACAGTACAATGTAACGGGGTAGACCTGTATCAGCCAATTTTGAGTGCAGTGGTAGTGTGAGGGGTGAGCACTTAGAGCGAGTGTGCATTTGGTGGGTGTGGTTTTGCACTTGGGTTAATTGCATGGGTATGGACTAATGGCAGACAGGTGTGCTTGGGCATGACAACCATCTGCAAACAATTTAACCAGCCACCCACTGGGCTCAAGAGTCTTCTGTTTGTCTCCTGTGTGCAGATACAGAGTGATTTTGACTGTCTTCTTCCCTGGGGGTAGCTCTTGTTATGTGGGCTGGTGGTAGTGTCTCTATGGGATGGTTTATAAATTGATGTTGTTCAGAGTCTTCTGTTTGTCTCCTGTGTGCAGTGTGCGGGTGTGCTGAGGCTGCTGATTCTTTGCAAGAGTGTGGTACACGGCTGGGTCGTGGTCTGGGGAGCTGCCAGTGTAGCGCCACCGCTACTTAGTAGAGTTACCAGAGGCCCAAGCAGTGAGGCTACAACCAACCAGCCTGTGACCAACAGCAGACCCGTTCCTGTTGTGTTTGGCTTCGCCCACGCAGGAAGCACCCAGCCATGACGAACTGCAGTTCCGTTTAACTAACAGTTTCCCCCATTTGAACTCTCTTTTTAACTATCTTAGCCTCAGTCTTGTTTTAACCCTTTACATGTCTATTTTATACAAATAAATTTGGAGGTTATATTTTGTACAGCGTGTTCTATTGTTGCCTGCTTATTTTATACACTGGTTGGTCAATTGGGAACTAGTTTGGGGGTGTTACAACTTCATAGTAAAATACAATGCATAAGAAAATTTTAAATACAAATAGAAAACAAAAAGCAAACTCTCCCTTAACTAAAGCCTGCTTGAGTTGCGTTTTAAAAGAATCGACAGAATTCAGACAACGTAGAAAGGGAGGCAATGCATTCCACAGCCTAGGTGCCACTGCTTGGAATGATCGATTTCCCCCCCTGGTTTTAAAATGAGTGTGGGGAACCACTAACAGCCTCTTACCTGATGACCTCAGACCACGGGTCTGAAGGAACTTGACCGTGCAGGGCTCTAAAAGTAAGAACCAGGATTTTTAATTGAATTCTATACTGGACTGGTAACCAGTGAAGTGATGCTAAAGCAGGTGTGATGTGCGCCCTATTGTTAATGTGAGTTAAAAGCCTCGCAGCAGAGTTCTGACCAGCCTGGAGACGGTAAAGCTCCTTCTTGCTCAAACAAGTAAAAAGTCAGTAATCTATGCGAGAGGAAATAAAAGCATGAATGATCATCTCCAACTCACCCATTGACACCAGTGTTCTTAATTTGGAAACATTTCTTAGTTGGAATGAACAATTTCTGACTAATTGTTTAGAGTGGTATTCCAAGGCCCTCGCAGAATCAAAAACAACACCTAAACTCCTAAGTCAGCAATATGCTCTTTAATCTGAGGTATTGTACTTTCAGGGGCAATAATTTGTTTTTCTGTTTTCTCTGAGTTCAGAAGCAGGACGTTGTCACAAAACCACTGTTTGATGCTGGTCAAGCAGTTAATTAAAGAAGACAATTTATGGAACTCAGTTTCCTTAAACAAGCAGTACAATGTCATCCGCATACAGATGGTAAGATATGTCACTGATCTGACTAATTATCTGTCCAAGAGGAAATATATACGAAAGGAACAGGATGGGTCCCAAGACAGAACCCTGAGGTACCCCACAGACAACCCTGCAGTTTCAGACATGATCTGATTTACATAAACACTACAACTTCTACCAGAATGGTAGGATGAAAACCATTTTAACACTGATCCAGACATCCCAACCAGATCATGGTCTATTTATTATAATATTATGATCAGCAGTATCAAAAGCAAATGAAAGGTCCAAGAGAACCAAAACTATGTATTCCTTAGAGTTAGCTGACATCAGAACTTTGGCTGTGTTCGAAACGGAAGGCAGTTGCCTCGTTGCCTCTCTACCGTAATAGACAGCTGCCTCAGAAGGCATCACTTTCAAGTGAAGGCAGCTACCTAGCTATTGAAAAGCCAAACGGCTAACAGACGCCTCAGAAATCATACTAAACAAACTTGGTTGGTTACATTCACAGGCTGATATGATACTTCAGTGTTTAGTTCTCGCTAGCTTTTCAAAAATTGAAGCGAGAAAACTACTAAAAACCTTTAAAAACGTATATTTGTGTACAAATTGTCCCCCAATCTTGAACAGTTTTCGAAAGCTACAGTGGCCAGTGAGCATCAATGCTGCCTTCAAAACTGGCCGTAACTGGGGCAGCTTGAAGGCATCGCAGGAGACAGGAAGAGATCGTTTGAGCGGCGGTTTCAAACAGCCCTCGATGCCTCGCTGTCCTGTTAGACACCTTCTTTAAGTAATGCAGTTTCTGTGGGATGCATTTTACATAAAACATTTTTTAAGGACAGGCTTAACAACAGCATGTTTAAAAAAACAAGGAACAACACCAGTTAAAAGTGAAGTATTAAGCAACTCTACAATACAGGGGTCAATAGAATCAAATAAATAGCACGTAGGGAGAACATCCATAGGACAAGATTAGGGTTTCAATGTATGTAGTAGAGAGGTGATGTCATGTAATGTGACAGGTTTAAAAGAGGACCAAGAATGAGCAGGTCACATGCAGAGTTCTGAGAAAGTGATGGTGAGATGTTTGCCCTGACATCTCTGTTCTTATTTACAAAGAAGTGAAGGAATTCATTACAGTCCGATTTAGGAGACACAGGATTGTGCTTATTTTAGGATATAAGCTGAGAAAAGAAGTGAGTTCTCACAATTCTCAGCATCTTGTTTAAGGTAACCCTATAGTTCTCTCAGATGGTTTCTTCAAGTTTAGAAGATTTTTCAAGACGTTGAAAAATCTGGTGCCATTTTATCTAAAGTAGCTAAGCACTGATTATTAAAAGACTGGATAAAAACATCTGCATCACATCAGTGAACATGGGTCAAACAAGGCAGAGAACCTCTGATCATCAGCATCATGATTGATAATCCGCCTTTGGACCCTAATTCTCAGGGACGGAGGATCCAGAGGAGACCCACCTTCATAGTTTAGTTAGTTAGTTTCCTAAACACCTCTGCACAAATCTATCCAACACAATGTTGTCAATGTCGGAGACCCACCTTCAAAAAAGTTATTAGCAAACATGTAAGGAGCCTAGCTAATTAGGATAGCTATGTTAACGTTAGAATACAGCTGTCGAAGTTAGCACGTATACATAGCTTGTGGTCAAGAGGTGCGTTCGAGAGGACTGTGGCTGACTTTTGCTGACTTGAAAGTCTGTGAGCTGCAGGCGACTGCAGGGGTGGGGTATGAAAACAGTAGCCTGTAGCCATGCAAGCCCAACTTACCACACATCTCCACAAACACACATCTACTACTTATGCTACATTTGTGTACAGATGGTGAAATAATATAAGCAGTAGGCCTACCGTATGTAACAGCAAGGGCATCACTTTGGGTTGAAAAGAGGTGGTGATATAAGGTTTGAGAATAGGGGTGATGAAAGACTTTGGTCACGAGTACAAGAGCAAAAGACACTATTTATAAGAAGTATTTGATGAGGTTTTAAGATTTTAAACTCTTAATCTCCTGCTTAGTTTTTTTAAGAGTACACATAGCCTACAAGAAGACCAGGGGTCTCCGTCTTACCGATTCCAGCAACATCCATGAACACAGAACATTGCAGAAAAATGTCTTCGCACACACTGCTCTCAACATTGGAATACACGTGAATAAAAACATTACTCACTAGCCAACTTATTTCTGCTCTCCTTGCCTTTCCTTCTAATATTTCCACATAAGCACTGAACATACACCTCTGCTGCAAAGACAGAGGATCGCCCTTTTTCCCTCTCCCTGTATTTGTCGCCCTGTTGGCCAAAATGACACAGCACTCGCAATTTCCACCCGCAGGTGTGTGGAGGAGGCTTGTTAATGAGGAAGCAAATCGAAACCGAAACCAAAATTGTACCCAGTTGCACCTGCAACAAAGTGTTCACTGTTGCTTTACCTGGTCCGTGCTTGTGAAATATCCACCGTCTGAACCTTATAACGTAATGAATGATCATTTCCCTCAGTGTTTCTCTGCAAAATGCTTAAATGGGTCGCCAAATATAGTTAATGTACCTCAACGGCTGCCCCAGTAAAGCTGATGTGTGGGAAACACTGATGAATTAACATCAATCGGACTGGCCCACCCCAAAACAAATAGTGCGGCCCATCTGGCATATGCCAGAATCTGGCCTTGGATACGAACTAAACCATAAGAATGCGTTTTTGAGATAAACCAATTGCATACAACTTATCTAAAAGTAATAGTGATCCACCAAATCAAAAGCTTTCTTGAGATCAATAAAAAATAGCCCCTGTAAGATTACCTTTATCAGATGCTGAAAACACATCATTAGTTTTAAAAGAGCAGCAGTTGTTGAAAGATTAGGTCTAAAACTGGATTGAAATAGTGAAAGGATAGTATTGGTCTTAAGATGCTGTGACAATTGATTTAATATTAGTTTCTCATATACTTAAGCAGTAGAACAGATTATTAATGGGACCGATGTCTGAAGTGTTTGTAATGGCTTTTCAACTGTTCCTAAACTGTTTAGGATTTTTTAAATTATTAGAGAGACATTCTTTATAATAATTAGATTTTGCGTTCTGGGTCATGGTCTTAGAAATATTTCTTAGTTGTATGTTAGTTGAGAGGAATTTCTGCAGGTGAAATTTAAGACAGTAGTTCACAGTGGCTCCCTTGATCTGCAGGAAACCTCTCCAGACCAAGGAGTGCCAGGATTTTGTTACCTTTGGACAGAACCATATCAGCCTCTTCCTCCTGTTTGCAGCCTTTTTAGTAAACTAAGCTAACAGACTGCTGACTGTAGCTTCACATATAATAATCAGTAGATGATGGACAGAAAAAATGAACAAATATCTAACTTTACATGAACCTGCAGGACACAGAAAGCTGTGAATGAAATGTCATTATGTTTACTGGATAAGGCTTTAATTCTAATTCTCCTAATAGTAGCATACATGTTTATTTTGCACAATGAATGGAGATTATCATTATTATATATATATATATATATATATTAGTAAAAGTCATTTTGAGATGATCAAAAGGGGTTGGGAATACTCCAATTGATCAACAATTGGAGTGAATGTCCAACATTGATGAAAATGAAGATTAGTAAAATGACTTCTTGACACACACACACATGAAAAGTATACATTTGTATCTTTATTGTGGAGGTCTAATGCATGTCAACAGAGCAACAGGTTACATTGACCAGGTTGAATCATGACATATGTAACTATCCCAGTTACTGAGGACTGGTTATGTGAGATACACAAATAGAGGTACGATTCATAGAACATGGGATGTCATTCCATTTCAGATCAATCACATAGTTTATGTGAACACAATGTTCATTTCCCCTCGCGTTGTCTGGCTGTCCGGCACTCCAGATGTCAAAGTCCACTGCAGACCCATCAGACCACATCCAGCTGCCTTCTTTGTGGACATCACTGAGTCCGATCCAGCTTCTTGCCTTCACCTCGTGGTCAACGTTTTTGGTCAGGGATTTGACAAAGTCCTCTTCCTCCAGACTGTGGATGGACACCAGGTTGGCTCCCTCTGACACACAGTTCAGCTCTGCATCAGCCCAGGTCATTGGTGTGGCGACGTATTTGTAGTAGCGGCCGTTGAAGCTTTGCCAGCCAGAGTTGCCAGGCTGTACTCTCACTTGATGGTCATCTGAAGCAGACACAGCACCCAGAGCCAGACCAAACAAGATGAGGATCAACAGCATGTTGGTGTCAGAGACTCTGTCCAAGTCTTCGGAGTATGTGATCTTCCCGTTTGGATGTTATCAAATATCTTGCAGACACAGTTGAAAGGCCACTTTCTTTTATACGCTTCAGAGAGGGTGTGTTTTTGTTAATGTTGGTGTAATATCATTGGTCAAATGTCCTTGGCAAACACTTTCAGTTGGAAACAACTACACGGTATCTGAACACGAGCCAAGAAAAACCACAAGCTCGCCCCAGAGATGTCACATAAAACATAGAATTTATTCATTTCACTAATAATTGACGTAGTAAAATACAGCTTTACAAAATGCATGTGGCTTCAGCTGTCAAAAGATTGAGGGAACACAAGGTGAGCCGTATTGCTTTGTGGTTGACTAACATTTACAACTGATGAATAATAACAACATACCAAACATGCGCATTGATTTACACATTAACAATATTACAACAGTACAAAGCTTCAGTGTGTCCTCTCTTTCACCGTGAGCTGTATTTTTGTTTTGTTTTAACATACAAACAAGAACATTGCTTCAAACATTACTTTTACACAGTCATGACAGTGGACGTTAAAACACTAAATACACCTTCCTGTTGGTTTCCTGCACTGGTAGACGAAGTACACAAATCCTGTACTTGAGTAAAAGTACAGATACCCGTGTTTAATATTACTCCACTAAAAGTAGAAGTCTTTTATTTAAATTTCTACTCACAGTCTCACAGTACAAAAGTACTTGCTTTTAAAAATACTTAAGTACTATTTCAGGGGTTTCGGACATGGCAAACTTTACTATTTATTAAACAGGTAATTATTAACACATTTATTATTATAACATTTATTAACATTTATTATAAACAGGATGTTCTTTCAATAATAATAAAATAAAAGTTACTCACGTGTGTGTGTGTGTGTGTGTGTGTGTGTGTGTGTCAGTGGTGGATGAAGAATCCAGTAGAAATGAAAGTACTATGACCACACTGTAACTGAGGTGGTGATGGCACAATGGATAAGACAAATACCTTTGGTGTGAGAGGTGCGGGTTCAATCCCCCACTGTGGCTCATCTACCATTGTGTCCCTGAGCAAGATGCTTAACCCCTAGTTACTCCAGAGGCGTGCGACCTCTGACAATGTATAGCAATTGTAAGTTGCTTTGGATAAAAGCGTCAGCTAAATGAATAAATTGTTTTAAATGTTTCTTAGAAATGGGAGGCCAACGGACAGGACCTCCAGAGAAACAGGAACATGCAGTTAAAATCAGCAGCTGAAAAATGCTGATTCCAGCAATGAACTAGTAAAATTTGTGCAACCTTCTGTGACAGCCTCTCCTCCACATTCTTGCATTGTGCATAAAAGAACAGAAAAGGAAGCAGGTGTAGCAATACCTGCACAGAACTATTGCAACTACACCACCTAGGGGAATTTCGCCCACAGTAAATTCTACGCCAAATGTTAATATCCTAAGAACACACAAATTCATCAAGGAGGGTTTTCATTCAAAAAACTATGAAAATCTTTATTTAAGTAATCATAAGAAAATACACGATTCTAAATTGCCACACGTCAGATAATACTACATAAAATTAGCACACTGACAGGAAAGGGGGAAAGGGAGCAGGGCTGTGGCATACCGCGAAGCGGGGGAACCCAAAATAAGGTAAATCATTTTGGGTGACAGGAAAAACCTTTCACTACCGGCCTGTGCAACTTCTCAGCCGTGGCAGGGAGAGCAAGGCAAGACCAATGACAAGTGGAAAAGGAACAGACACTTAACCCTTGTGCTTTGTTGACCAAATTTTCTCTTTACTTCTGACCCAATTAAAACCAAATATGTCTTTATATAAGGGCAAGACTGAATGTTTAGGCCAGGGGCGATTCTAGGATCAGACCTGTAGCGGTGCTCAGCCCCTAATGAGAATGTAGCATGCGTACAATGTCTTGCAAAAGTGTTCACTGATTGGTGGAGAGTATAAGTAGGCCCACTAGAGAGGAGCTGTTGCGGAGCGGGTCAGTGAAGGGCGTCACTTTGTGTTGAAAAGTGGTGGGGACATTAGGGTTCAGGTTAGAGGGATGATTATACATTTGGGTCATGAGAACAAGACAAGAAGATTTTTAGCACTATTTAGTAGATTCAGTATTTGATGCAGAAATATATGTGCGGAGGGTCTGGGGGTCCTCCCCCAGAAGATTTTGAGCATTAAACTTGTAATTTCCTGCATTCTGGAGACATTGTCTGCTCCAATTTACGGTGGGAATGTCTGTTTTTATGAAGGAAAACTATATTGCATTGCATGTTTTCTTATTGTGTAAATCAACATTTCTCAAAGCATTTTCATTTGTTAGTTAACATTTGTTGGTGCAAGCTGTTTTTTAGAACATTTTTAACAAATGCTTTCAAAAAGTGATGGGGACAAAATCAGCCATTTTAAAAAGGGGTTCGGGGCCAGCGTCCCCTGTTTAAATGACCCCTATGGGGTCAGTGGACCAATTAGGGTCAGACAGCAGTGTGGAGCTGTGTGCTCATGTTTACTCCCTCAGAGGGTGTTAAAAGCGTTTCCTAATTTAAGTGTTCAATCTTGTGTTTTCAGTTCAGTCTTGTTACATGCTTGCTTTCTCTTTTAAGGAAGTAGTTTTCTGTTACTGATTGAGTTTAATTTGTCACACCAATACCACACTGTAACTGTGTGCTACTTAGAAATGGGAGTCCAACAGACAGGACCTCCAGAGAAACAAGAAAATGCAGTTAACAGGGCAAGAGAGGGTTTTTATTCAAAAAATATGGAAATCGTTATTTAACTAATCATAAGAAAATACACAATTCTAAAATGCAACACACCAGAAAATACAACACACTGGCAGAAAAGGGGAGCAGGGCTGTCGCATACCACGCAGCGGGGAACCCAAAAAAGGAAAATCCTTTTATCTAACCACCTGTGACACGCAAACAAAAAAGGGAATCGTGAAGAAACATCACCACCAGGGACTGCTGCCTTGACAGCAAGAAGAGAGGAGGATCAATAAAAACCTGCAATGGGTGCTAGGAAAAACACTAGTGAAGACACTCACCTGAGCACCGATGTGATGTAGATCACATGTAAGCTAGCTGTAAAACCAGACCAGTGTTTCCCACAAATAGGCTTTACTTAGGCGGGCCGCCCAGGTATATTAACAGCTGCACAAGTAAATTCGGCGAACCATTTTAAATCTGTCTGCATATAATCGCTGCGCACCTCCTCTCACTCGTCCACTCTCTCTCTCTCTCTCTCGCAAACACATTGACAATGGACCCGTCTGTGAATTGAATGGTTAGAATCATAAACACCGCTGCACTGTCCAACACAACACTGTCAATGTAAGTAAGTAGTCAGTAAGTAAAGTTTATTTGTATAGCACCTTTCACAGATAAAAAAATCACAAAATGCTTCACAATAAAATGTAATACAGTACAATGTAACGGGTAGACCTGTATCAGCCAATTTTGAGTGCAGTGGTAGTGTGAGGGGTGAGCACTTAGAGCGAGTGTGCATTTGGTGGGTGTGGTTTTGCACTTGGGTTAATTGCATGGGTATGGACTAATGGCAGACAGGTGTGCTTGGGCATGACAACCATCTGCAAACAATTTAACCAGCCACCCACTGGGCTCAAGAGTCTTCTGTTTGTCTCCTGTGTGCAGATACAGAGTGATTTTGACTGTCTTCTTCCCTGGGGTAGCTCTTGTTATGTGGGCTGGTGGTAGTGTCTCTATGGGATGGTTTATAATTGATGTTGTTCAGAGTCTTCTGTTTGTCTCCTGTGTGCAGTGTGCGGGTGTGCTGAGGCTGCTGATTCTTTGCAAGAGTGTGGTACACGGCTGGGTCGTGGTCTGGGGAGCTGCCAGTGTAGCGCCACCGCTACTTAGTAGAGTTACCAGAGGCCCAAGCAGTGAGGCTACAACCAACCAGCCTGTGACCAACAGCAGACCCGTTCCTGTTGTGTTTGGCTTCGCCCACGCAGAAGACGATTGAGCACACCCAGCCATGACGAACTGCAGTTCCGTTTAACTAACAGTTTCCCCCATTTGAACTCTCTTTTTAACTATCTTAGCCTCAGTCTTGTTTTAATCCTTTACATGTCTATTTTACAAATAAATTTGGAGGTTATATTTTGTACAGCGTGTTCTATTGTTGCCTGCTTATTTTATACACTGGTTGGTCAATTGGGAACTAGTTTGGGGGTTACAACTTCATAGTAAAACAATGCATAAGAAAATTTTAAATACAAATAGAAACACAAAAGCAAACTCTCCCTTAACTAAAGCCTGCTTGAGTTGCGTTTTAAAAGAATCGACAGAATTCAGACAACGTAGAAAGGGAGGCAATGCATTCCACAGCCTAGGTGCCACTGCTTGGAATGATCGATTTTCCCCCCCTGGTTTTAAAATGAGTGTGGGGAACCACTAACAGCCTCTTACCTGATGACCTCAGACCACGGGTCCGAAGGAACTTGACCGTGCAGGGCTCTAAAAGTAAGAACCAGGATTTTTAATTGAATTCTATACTGGACTGGTAACCAGTGAAGTGATGCTAAAGCAGGTGTGATGTGCGCCCTATTGTTATGTGAGTTAAAGCCTCGCAGCAGAGTTCTGACCAGCCTGGAGACGGTAAAGCTCCTTCTTGCTCAAACAAGTAAAAAGTCAGTAATCTATGCGAGAGGAAATAAAAGCATGAATGATCATCTCCAACTCACCCATTGACACCAGTGTTCTTAATTTGGAAACATTTCTTAGTTGGAATGAACAATTTCTGACTAATTGTTTAGAGTGGTATTCCAAGGACCTCGCAGAATCAAAACAACACCTAAACTCCTAAGTCAGCAATATGCTCTTTAATCTGAGGTATTGTACTTTCAGGGGCAATAATTTGTTTTCTTTTTCTCTGAGTTCAGAAGCAGGACGTTGTCACAAAACCACTGTTTGATACTGGTCAAGCAGTTAATTAAAGAAGACATTTATGGAACTCAGTTTCCTTAAACAAGCAGTACAATGTCATCCGCATACAGATGGTAAGATATGTCACTGATCTGACTAATTATCTGTCCAAGGAAATAATACGAAAGGAACAGGATGGGTCCCAAGACAGAACCCTGAGGTACCCCACAGACAA